>NW_020897693.1:38127567-38140624 GCF_003984885.1 Neopelma chrysocephalum | reverse complement strand
AGTGATAAATTTGGATTTTTTAAAAAAGAAGATTGCACCCTTTTTTGATTTGAGGTGAAAGTAGAAGTCTGTGAGATTATGGTAGTTTTCTTTAAAACATTTCACAAAGTTTTAAAGGATATGTTCGTCTGTCTGCCTAGCTGCCCCTTTAAGTTTCAAGACCAGTCAAATTCAAAAATTAAAAAGAAAAGAAAAATCTAGACAGATCAGTCAAGTCTGAAATGATTTTGACATTGGCACCCCAAATCATACCCAGATTCATTCCAGTCTGGACCTGGCTTTCATTCAAAGATTAGAAAACCCTCAGTAATCCTCTTGATGAATCTGGGCTCTGGGCAGAATATTCAATAATAAAGGCCAAATTGTGGCGGTTCCTGAATTTGTAACAGAAGGGCTCCAAATCCTAGAAATTGAATAGCTCAAATATCTTACAGTATTTCTCATTTGTTCTTGAAAATTGTTTATCTTACTTGCCGTTTTCTGGTGCGGATATTAAAAGTTTTCAAAATTTAAATAGAAGAATAATGAATTATTGTGGGTTTATCAGCTTCAAGATCTCCTTAGCTCCTCTAGTATTGTAAAAGCTTGGCATGTATATGGAACAACTGTATCAAAACTTATCCTCTCCTGCAGAATGATGAGAAAGCTGTTCTGACACTAAGTGCTACTAAGGAAGTTGACCTAAGATGGGAATGCCAGAAATAGAGCCAAGATAATCCAAAGGACATTCAAGTGCATTTTGTGCCATGCCCTGAGGCACTGGTTCCTCCATTCATTGAGACTAGGGAATCTGTCAGGACACTCCACAGTAGTCAAGCATCCAGTCCCTGATTTTCATTACCACGAAAACATGGAGGAAGAATGAAGAGAATACTAAAGAAAGTGAAATAATGTAATACATCTAGGTCTGCCACTGGGGATGGAGGTGTCCAGAGGAAAACTGAATCTGGGCATCTGAAGACCCCATGAAATTTGATAAAAGCTGGGTTCATATCTCACTCCTTTCTTGAGTATCGCTATATATCCAGTTTAGAAAGCAGTATTAATTGGTGTTATTTAAAAAAGAAAAATGTGGTTTGCATGGATTTAGAAGGTAAAAATCTTCTGATCTCTGTGTCAAAAAATGTATTTGAAAATGATACTGAGTAGTCATTCACCAGGGACATATACCTCGTTCTAAAGAGAATGAGTATGTGGATTCTATGGAATTTGCTATCCATTCATGGAGATCATGACATCTGTTTTGTTTTCTTGCTCCATAACATCCATAGGAGTAATTTTTGCACTTTTCTGGAAAACATATATCTGCCAGAATATTTCACTAGATATTCCTAACTATAATTCAAGATAATATTTAATTTTAACTGCTGTAGAAGAAAACACAAATGGAAAAAAAGGTCAAGAAAAATTTGAATTATGATTGCAGGCATGCTCTTTGGATTCTGAACACAGATGAGGAGAAGGAAAATGTGTTTTTGTACCTGTGCATGTGTTTCTTAGTTTTGAAATTTGATCTTGAGGTTCAGTGCAATGATATTTGATTTCTTTATAAGTATATATATTATATATCTAATATTTATAAATGTATATTACAAGGACCTTCCACTCTTTGTACCCCTTTACTATCTTGAATCAAATATGAAATACTTTAATTTTGATCTGGGAATATTTTTGTAGAATTCTTCATGTTTACATCTACTTGAGCTTATCAAATATGTTCTTCTCAGCAGTACTTGCTTTAGCAGATGCTCTGAGGATGCCAGAATAGCAAGGAAACTAATCACTTCATTATATTCAGAAATGAGTGATTGCTGTAGATATTTCAGCTTTTAATTTTTCTCTCTTAAGACCTGTTTGTAACATTTCCTCACCATGGACAGGAGACAATGTAATTTGGTTCAGTGTAACACAATTTAAAAATAAAATAATCAAAATGTATACTTGTTGCACAAAGGGAAAACAATAAATATATAAAGGTTAAAGTCTCAGCAATGCATGTGTGATGGAATGCCTTTTTCTAACCGTTTCAGTTTTACAATCCCTTTGAAGTGTATCTCTAAAGTGCTGATGTCAAGAAGCACTGATGGATTGTTCAGGAGAAATGTCTGTTCTTGTGCAATTTAAAACATACTTTATTCAAAACATATCATGGAATCACAAGCTTTCATATTTCAAGAGTAAATACAATTCTTTTCAAGTATACTTTGCCTGGATCTGCTGTTTTGGGTTAAAACAACAATGCCAACTATTTTTATTTCTGCTTAACCATTTTATTTTCTCTAAGAACCAGTTTCAACTTTGAAAATGCTTTTCTTTTATGATGTGAGTATCTATTTGGTAAGCATTAATATTTTTCTTCCCTAACACAGATAAAAGCTGACATGATGGCTGTTTTCTTATAATAGTTATAAAAATTACAGTTTTTCTAGCATCCTAGCAAATCAGTGTTATTTGTTCAAGCTCATCTGTTGATTATTACAATTTATTTTTGATTTTCACTCATGACAAGAGAAGCTCTCTGCTCTGAGTTAGGTGCCTGTTCCACTTAACTTTATAATATACAAAGAAAAAGGTAAAGCATTCCCAATAGACTGATGAAACCAACATCAAAGTACTTCTGAAGGCCAAAGTTAACTGCTTTGTTAAAGGATTTGAAATACAGGATTGATGGTTTAATTTTCTTGATTTTCTCTCTTGCTTCAAAACAGTGAAGGGGAAGAGCTTATTTAGAAACCAAATTATTCATTTATTTTTCATAGTATCCTATGTGATTGTCCTTGTGCCAGACATCTTGACTCTTGACATATTCTTGTTGATTTAAGAATTTTACATTTCACTTTTATTCTTTGTGCTAGAATAGGGTTATATATGCATTTTAAATGAACCTCCTATGAACTAGTTAAGCCCACATAAGAAGTAGAGATTTAAATTATATAACTGTATTAACCAGCCACAGCATTTTACAATGTTTTTAAAATACTGCTAGGGTAAGAGAAGGATAACAAACTATCTGCTCTTCTCCATCGATTTCTATTAGTTATTCTCTATAACAAGAGCTTCCTGCTGAACTATTTACTACATACTCTGTTCCAGAAGCCAGAAATCATTGTGTAAAATTATTTTATATTTCTCAAATCCCCAAAATATTTTTCCTTTATTTTTTTTTTGGTTCATAATATTTTTACCACATGCAGCAGGTAAAAATCAGAACTTCTGTTGATGTGCTTTCATAAATTTGAAAAATTTTCCTGAAGCACAAATGACTTGTTTGATCTGGATTTAAGGGCTAAACTAAATAAAAAAAGTCATAAATCAGTAAGAAGTTTGATTTCATATCTTAAAAAAAGAAAGAAGTTGTTTATCACCACTTTTAAGTATCATTTTGTCCAGAGAGGGTAACATAAGACTACAAAAAGAAAAGATTGTGGTGGATTTTTTCATTTTGTTATGCTTGAGTTTGTTTTGTTTTTACATAATTATGAATTCCTAAAGTTGCATTCAATAGCTAGATTCTTCTTCTCCCTATTCAACATATTCAAAATTTAATCCCTCTAAAAGCACAACCAAATTATAACTGTAGCTGGAAGAAGTCTTGTATTTCAACAGAATAGGGTGTGATTTGGATGGTGCAACAGACACTCAGGAAGAAACGAACAATTCTCTTTTGTGTAGTTGTCTACATAACAAAGAAGAATTTGTGGAGTGATGAAGGAAAGAGAAGATATAGACTAGCTGGTGAGTATGAGAGTACATGTAGCTAATATAAATGATTAGTGGCATGAAACTGCTGCAAATGATTTGCTCTATTTTCTAAGCAAAGAACAAGAAGAAAGTGATTTTCCCCAATATTAAGAATAAGGAGTAGTGAATTTATACGGCATTTGCTCTTGGCAGTGATTTCTGTCAATAGTAAATTTGTGCTTTGAGTATTAGTATTACTGTGATTCAGCACTCAGAAAATAGAGGAATGTGATAAGTGACAAGTGCTATTGTGAATTAAGTGCAAGTGACCTTTCTGTCCTTTTGGAGTTCCACTTTGGGTTTTTTATGAGTTTAGGACACTTATAGCTTTGAAAGTAAAATAAATAAATAAAAACCTGCTGTGACTAGAGTATTCTTGTGCAAAGAAGTGAGCAATCAGTAAATTCGTTATTGTCTTCTTTCCATGGAGATCTCTTCATTAAATGAAGATTCATTTAATTAATTTGAGTTAAATAAAGGAATCTAGTCTCAACTAATCTAAACTAATCTAAACTAATCATCTAGTCTCTCTCCGGTCAAGGAAAATCAGAAAGTGTTTTATCAGACCATGAACTTGTGAAAGAAAAAAATCCCCTGCTGGCAATGTCATTGACTGACTCTAAAATGGAAACAATTTGAAACTGGTGATCAATTTTTAGTACTAATAGTAGTAGTTGTAGCAGCAGCAATAGACCACATACAAACAATAATGACAGCAGTCATAATAGTGACAATAATAAGGGGTAAAAATGATAGTGGTACTCACAGTAATAGCATTAGCAGTCAGTAATATTACAGCAAAAGTATACTAATAACAGCAGTGGTTTTGACCATTGCATAATGTTGCAGTTTTATGTTTTTAGCATAATTGTTAAGGGTAAACACCACCAAATCTCATTTCAAAGCAGCTATAGTAGCAACCAAACAGAGTATTGCTTTCACAGTCAGTAGCAAGAGTTACTCTTGTTAGAGGAACACGAAGAAAGTTTTATTTAAGGTAAGAATGGTCAGTTCCCACACTTACAGGTTAGTCAGTCTGTTGTATTAAAGCAAGTATCCTGTTTAGATTTAATACCTTTTATTTTTCCAATTAAAACATATTGTTAGTTAAAGATTCATTTATTAAAGTAAAACAACTTCAAGAATTAAAATATGTCTTGCAGTGATGAAAATATAAATGGTAACAGATGTAAGCTAACATGTGTTTAGCATTCTAAACAACTTTTCCTATTTTAAACTGTGCTTTCCATCTCTTTGGTAGCACCTCTATTTCCAGCCATGCCTGGTGCACACACAGTTAAAGTATCACAGTGATTCTGTCCAGTGAGCCACTGAAAGTTCATGAGTGAGCATTGTCACACCTGAGTGAGAGAGCTGGCAGTGCGTTGCAGATGCCAGGTTGCACGGTGAGTAATAGTTGGACTTTGGCTGTTGCCCAAAAAAATCAAAACCAAAAACCTGAAATGTAGTAGAAATGTCAGGAATGTTGTTTTGCAGTTGGGCTTAAGTTTCACATAAACAGAAACACACTCTTCCAGTTAGAAGTTTTACTAAAAAATCGGAAGATATTTTGCTTGATATTTAACGACTAAAAACTGTTCATTGAGACCTTGTCAGATTCAAAGTCGGAAAAAAAAACATAAGATGCTACACCTTGCATATGTTCTGTGTTGGAGAATTTTCTGAATATCTTTTTATTTTTCATAAGAAAATGGCACTTATGATCCTTATGGACCCTAGATAAAGCTCAGGCTATGTGAAAATACATGAATGTGGGTGTTAATGTGCATTCTTCCTTCACACATTTAGCTCTATTGTAGCTGAAAGCCCTAATGTTGAAGCTAATTTTAAAGCAGAATTATTAGCTTATGATAAATCCATTTTAAAATACTGGTTTTTTTGGATCTGAAGGAAAAAAGAAATCTCAGATTATTATATTTTAAAAATATCACAAAATCACAGAATATGTTTAGTTGGAAGGGACCCACAAGGATCACTGAGTCCAACTCCTGGCCCTGCACAAGATCATCCCCAAGAGTCACACCATGGGCTGGGGAGCATAAATCAAATGCTTCTTGAACTCTGTCAGGCTTGGTGCTGTGACCACTTCCCTGGGGAGCCAACCACACACTGGAAGAACCTTTTTCCAACACCCAACCTAAACCACCCTTGACACAACTTCAGGCCAACTCCCTTGAGTTCTGTCACTGGTCACCACAGAGAAGAGATCAGTGTCTGCCCCTTCTCTTCCCCTCACAAGGAAGTTGTAGACTGTGATGAGCCTTGTCCTCAGTCTCCTCTTCTCCAGGCTGAATAGACCAAGTGATTTCAACCACTCCTCATACGGCTTCCCCTCAAGGCCCTTCACCATCTTCATTGCCCTCCTTTGGACACTTTCTAATAGCTGAATATCTTTCTTATATTGTGATGCCCAAAACTGCACACAATATTCAAGGTGAGGCTGCCCCAGTGCAGAGCAGAGCGGGACAATCCCCTCCCTTGACTGGCTGGCAATGCTTTGCCTGATGGCCCCCACCCCGGACACGGTTGGCCCTCCTGGCTGCCAGGGCACTGCTGACTCATATTCAACTCGCCCTCAACCAGGATCCCCAGGTCCCTTACTGTGGCACTACTTTCCAGCATCTCATTCCCCAGTCACTATGTATACCCGGGGTTGCCCCATCCCAGCGACAGAATCTGGCACTTCCCCATGTTGAACTTCATATGGTTGGTGATTACCCAGTCCTCTAATTTGTCAAGGTCTCTCTCCAGGGCCTCCCTGCCTTTGAGGGAGTCAGCAGCTCCTTTCAGTTTTGTGTCATCTGCAAACTTGCTCAGTATTCCTTCCAGTCCTGTGTCCAAGTCCTTTATGAAGATGCTGAAGAGCACTAGGCCCAAGATGGAGCCCTGTGGAACTCCAGTAGTGACAGGTCACCAGTGATGTTCCCCCATTCACTATTACCCTCTGTGCTCAACCTGTGAGCCAATTGCTCACTCACCAGTTTATCCACCTGTGTGCTGGACAGTTTGTCCAAAAGGATACTGTGAGAGACAGTATGGAAAGGTTTACTGAAATCCAAAAAGATTACACCAATTTTCTTCCCTAAATCAACTAGATGGGTTACCTTGTCATAATAGGAAACCAGTTTGGATAAACAAGACTTTCCTCTCATTAAGCTGAACTGGCTGTGACCAGTAACTGCGCTGTCTTTCAGGTGTTTTTCAATACCTCCCAGAATAATCTTCTCCATAACTTTACCAGGCACTGAAGTGAGACTGACAGGCCTGTAGTTTCCAGGGTCCTGCTTCTTGCCCTTCTTGAAAATCGAGGCAATGTTCTCCAGCTTCCAGTCAGCTGAGACCTTCACAGACTCCCAAGACCACTCAAAAATCGAGAGAGGTTTTGTGATGATATTAGCCAGCCCTTTGAGGATTCTGGGATGAATTCCATCAGGCCCCATAGATTTGTAGGGATCCAGATGGAGCAGAAGATCCCACACAATTTTAGGTTTGACTTGGAGTTGATCATTCTTGCAGCCATGGTCCTCCAGCTCAGGGCACTGAGACTCCCTTGGTCCATTATCTGTGTTGAAGACAGAGGCAAAGAGAGTTAAACACCTCTGCTTTATCTCTGCCCTCGTTTTTGAGGTGACCATCCTCATTCCATTATGGGCCAGCAATATTTCTATACTGCCTACAGCCATTAACGTATTTGAAAAAACTCTTTTTATTGTCCCCCACATTTCTGGAAGCTTCAGCTCCAGTTGAGCTTTGGCTGCACGAATTTTCTCCCTACAGTAGCAAGCAACATCTCTGAATTCTACCCATGTCACTTGACCTTGCTTTCACTGGGAATACACCTTTTTTTTCCAAGATTCCTGTTCAGCCAAACCAGACTTGTGCCTCACATGCTTGGTTTCTGACATTTGGAAATTACCTGCTCCTGTGCCCTTAGGAGGTGATGTTTGAAAAGTAACCTGCACTGATGGACCCCAGCACCTCTAAAAACATTTTCCCAGATGACCTTACTTTCTAATTCCCTGAGCAGCTTGAATATGACTTTAAATATATTTTGCCTTTTAATACATCTTAATTTTAACAGTAAACTTTTTAAAATTAGTTTCTATTTGCATCCTGTAGATTGAGAGAAAGAGGAGAAAGCAAAGATGTTTAATGAGTTTTGAAAGGCACATATTTCTATAAGCTGTGCAGTTTTATCCAAATAACTATCAAAAACAAAGGAAGGTTAGATATTTATTTTGATGGATACTGCATAGATAAAATCCAAGTTTTTGCATAAAGTAAAAATAATATATCAGAAGGGGTTAGTAGAACCTGCAAAGATTTGTCAGCCTAAGAAAATCAATACTCTTCAGGGAAAGATATACTATAAGTCTGTCCCATTAACAGTCACATCTAGAGTGTGTTTGCAAAAGACATGTATTTCAACATACCTTATATGTTGTCACATACTGATGAATAGCTCTCTTCGTCGAGAGCTGATATCACTTTAGACACATTGCATTTCGTTATCTAACACATGGTATATTAAACACGACATTACTGAGTTGATACTGAAACTTCGGTAAGAGTACAGAGAACCAAGCTAAAAACAAAAGTGGACTTATAAGAGACTTTTTTGTGAGGTTTTGGAAAAAGCTTGCAATCAGGAGAATAGTGTTTAAAAAAGAAAAATTTTATTTGCGATGTAACTTATTCAAATAGTATTCATGGCATGATGACCTTTAATAAATACATGGATTCCACTTGTTTCTTTATTGCTGTGTTCCTAAATTACTATTCTTTTTTAGCCATTAAGCATTGTATTAACTCACACATAGATATGTCTCTTAACATGAGTGACCTGGCTAGATTTGGTAATTTATATTTTATCTGGCTAACATTCCGGTTGTATCTATCATAGGATATAAGATTATCTTTCCTGTTTTGTTTCCATGAAATTTTGCTCAGTATAGCAAATATTCAAAGCCTAGTGTTTCAGATATAGATGACTGGGATAAAAAATAAAACAAAACTGAGAACTGATTTCCTGTGAAAAAAACCCACATATATCACATGACAGTAGCTAGAGCTGAAAATGTAAGAGGTTGACCTTTGAATATAATTCCACACACACTCACATATGCATTCACACACAATCACAGACAAGCCATAAATAAAAATGTCTCAAATTACTGAGAAATAAAAGACCCTTTCATGGATCACTTGATTGTCCCACACTGTGTTATATAGTATGGAGTAATAGTTGTTTCACATCACAAAGCCATCAGGTGTTTCAAGACAAAGGAAATATAAAAGCCATGTTTGGAGGGGGAAGAAGGTTGTCAAAGTCTGAATGTACCTATTGAATCTCAGTAATTGCCACTTAGTGTTTGATTTAATGAAAGCCACTGAATAAAGGCAACTATTTCCTTTGTCATGGCTCGTGTTCCCATTTGTACATACCCTTCTCTGTCTTCCAAAGTCAAAGCCACAATCCTCCACTTTAATTGAAGTACCACTTCCTTCCCTTCTCTTGCCTTCATCCCCATCTGCATGTCTTTCCCACACACTAAATGGCTGTGTTAAAAATTAGATTCCAGTTATTGTCTCTGAAGCTAACAAACTTGCTTTGACTCAGCCTTAGACACACTGAAAAGACACAACCACAAATGCACTCAAATTTGCAGGCCTGCCTGTGTGTTCTAGCACAAATATTTGGCCTTTAATATAGATGTTTTTGTCATCCAAGCTCCTTGCAGACAGACCATTTGGTTATCGCAGAATAACTTGTTTACAAATTTTTTTTCTTTTCACTTTTCTAGTTGAAAAAAATCTAACAAATATACCAAATACTCTGTGTCAATCAAGGGATGGGGGGGTACTGTTTTTATCACAGTCAACTCTTTGAATTGTTGAAGTCCCATTCTGATGGCAACACTGGTAAAAAATCAAGATGATAAGCAAGTTATTTATTGAGAAGTTAATTTATTTTACTGTTAACTGCTATTGGGTCTGTCTTGGTTAAGGTTTATTTAAGGACAAGGGGATTTTGTTATTGCTGCAAGGGATAGGTTTTTTTAGAATTTAGAATCTTCTTAACTCAGTTAATTTCTATCCTAATCATTGTATTAAATTTAAAAGCAAGTATAAAAAAAAATAGATTTGGAAAATGGATATGAAACAGGTTTGCTGAAACATTCTGAGAAAGACCTTTTAATATTTCTGTTCTCATGAATTAACTTGAAAAATAATGAGATACTTAACTACAATTCCTGTATTGTTGAAAATTCCTGAACTGAATTTAGAATTTAAAGTAGGAAAAGCTAATTGCAAAGGTGGGGTACAAATGAGAACATATAGATGACAAAAAATTCTCCATTATTTTTATTCTTGTTGAGAAATTAAGAAAAATGAAGATGAATTTTGGAAGAGGTGGTGAGATGGGCAAGGTAGCAGAATTCAGCAAATGATATATATGTCTGTGTGTGTATATATATATATAATTAGGTGTTTAGAACAATGAGGACATGGCAATACTCTTACTTCACCAGCACATCTGTAACTACGACTTAAATTCCACCTATGTTTTCCCTTAGGTTCCAGAATGTGATTGAATCCTTGCCTTATAAACACAGGATTAGGCTCCCCATGATACCTAAAACTTGCCTGAAAGGGAAAAAGTTGGCATAGGAATTTCATTATAAAGGCCTTGTCATGAGTAGAAGAATTATTCTTAAAAATAAAATAAAAAAAAGACATTTCTCTTTACAAATAAAGTGTCCACATGAGAACTGTTCTAGTCAATTTATGAATGGAGACAAGTGTCTGGGCTCCTAAAAGAATAATTACATCTAAAAATGCTTCAAGGTCCGATAGGTGCTTTTGTGAGGGGAAAACTCAAAGCAATTCAGACCAGAACACCCAATGAAATTATTTTGAATAAATAGAAATACTACACAGCAAAAAATGCATCAATTTTTGAATGTCTATGAGTCATAAATTGTTTTCATCTATAAAATTTATTTTCTATTTTCATGATTGAAACTGTACTGTACTCTACAGGCATAATAAAACCTCCTTCTATCTTCATTTCTATCTCTCAAATTCAATTTTGAAAAAATTGACAAAAGTTTTCAGTGAAATAGGAATGGATTTTTATAATTGTTTCTGAGAGCTGTTGACTCTTTCTAGTCTGCTTCTTCTTTCTCTGTCCAGATTCCATTTGTTTTGAAACCAGTAGCCTTGTCCTGTCAGTCCCTTTATTTAAAATCAGAAGAAAAAGCTACAGACTTGGAAAAAACTTGACAGAAGAGATAGGTATTTCTAGACTTATTTTAACCACCTGGTTCCTTCTGAACCCCCCATGTAGATTCAGGTAGAGTGCTCTGCCTGTACTGCTGAGCAAACACCATCTGTGTTAGAGAGCGTGCCAAAAGCATCCATGTAGAATGTGTCTGCTGGCAAGTATATCCAGTACTGCATATCCTGGTAAACTACATCTGCTGCAAAGCTGCCTTTTTTGACATTTTGAAGCAACACTGTGTTTCCAGTCTTCCAAGACATCCGGCAGCAAGAAAGTGGCACATACAGATCAATAATTTATATCTACATTCCATAAAACAGCTATGGGATGGAGTGGGGCCCCCATGCATCTTTCAGACGCAAAGCTCTCTACCCAAAGGGCTAAATATTACTCACCAAAATGACCTCGACATTGTTTTGAAGTTCATACTGAACAGAATAAAATAAACAGAATAAAATAGGAAGTAAAAGGTTGAGTTTCACAGAAATACACAGTTTATACCAAGACCACCATTACATGCATGCAATTATGCTTTTATTAATTGTTGTAGTTAAATAAATACACTAAAACTCTTCATCTTGCTTTTCATAGTTATTCATGCTTATGCCCATTTGTAATTAAACTGGAAGCCAGGGCAGGATGTTATTTTTATAATTTCTGAAATGAATATTGTTGGGATTTTTTTGTCACATTAGAATGCATTTTGGTAATGCCTGTTTAGGAGGGAGAAAATCCACAGAGGGCGTGAAAGGTCGTGAAGTATGGTATGGTCAAATTCTCTGTCCTGGAACCAATATCAAGAAACAATTTCTGGGATAGCAAACCTGAATTATGTGTGCAGTTTAGTGTTTTTGGTTTTGTTTTTTTTTTTTTTTTTTTTTTTTGGTTTTTTTTTTGTTGTTGTTGTTTGTTTTGTTTGTTTGTTTTGTTTTTTTGGGGAGGGGGGTTGTTTGTTTGTTTGTGTTTGGTTTTGTTTTGGGGTTTTTTTTGTGTTTTTGGTTTTTTTGGGGGGGCTTGGGGGTGTGGGTTCCGAGCTTCTAGGAAACTTACTTGTCTGTAGATACAGCAGACACTCTTGTAAAATTTTCATATACTTAGACAAACAACAAAAAAAAGCTTTTATTATTACCTGAAGCTCTTATTCTTTTTCCTTCTTTCTTTTCCATAATCTAATAATTGCCTATTTTTAAATTGAAAGTCGATGTCAGCAATTTTTGTGAAGAAAAGCAGACAACTTTACAGATTTCTACTTTTAAGAGCAGGAAGATTCTATAGAGTTTTGGTGGGGGATTTTTGTTTGGTTTGGTTTTATTTGTTTAATTTTTTTTCTTTTAACAGAGGTAATTAAGAAACACATGTTCTCTATGGGATATGACAAACTAATTGAGTGGTTGGAAGGCTAATGAAGGCAGGATCGGAGGGAAATAACAGGTGAGCAATTCAGAAGAACAGCTCATTGCACTAGTGGTCTGCTAGAATCACAGAATATGCGGAGTTGGAAGGGACCCACAAGGATCATAGAGTCAACTCTTGGCTCTTCACAGGACCACCTCCAAGAGTCACACCATGTGCCTGGGAGTATAATTCAAATGCTTCTTGAACTCTGTTGGGTATGGTGCTGTGACCACTTCCCTGGGGATCCTGTTCCTGTACTCAACCACACTCTGGGTGAGGAATCTTTTCAAATATCCAACCCACCCCTGACACAACTTCAGGCCATTCCCTTGGGTTCTGTCACTGGTCACCACAGAGAAGAGATCAATGTCTACCCCTCCTCTTCCCCTCATGATGAAATTGTAGACTGCAGTGAGGTCTCCCTTCAGTGTTCTCCAGGATGAAAAGACCAAGTGTCCTCAGCTGCTCCTCATACGGCTTCCCCTCAAGGCCCTTCACCATCTTCATTGCCCTCCTTTGGACACTCTCTAACAACTTAATATCTTTCTTATACTGCAGTGCTCAAAACTGTGAAGGAGCAAGATTCAGGATGGGAGCAGTTCCAGGCGTGGAGAA
>NW_020897693.1:37748219-38127557 GCF_003984885.1 Neopelma chrysocephalum | reverse complement strand
CCCCCCCTCCCCTCCAACCCCCCCCACCTCCAACGCATCGGTGTACTGCTTTCCAAAACCCCACTCCCCACGACAGCACCGCTTATGCCGCTGCATCAGTAGCTGGCGCTTTAACCCCTTCAGTGCCCCCACCCTGTGGATGTACTTGTCCCCCACAGGGCCCACTGCTCTCCCATGCCCCACCTATTTCCACCTCCCTGTCTCCACATACATGCCAACATGTTTGTCATCATGGTCCTGGCTTCTCCGGCGCCAGTGCCCAGAGAAGCAGATGGTCTTACATAAAGGAACAAGCGTCAACAGCTGATGATTTGAATTTGGTTAAAGCATTTCCTGTATTTTATCATCCCGACAATCACCCTGTCTGGGAACCCATCCCCCTCCCAGTTCTGAAGGATACAAAACAAGCTATTACTGACTACGGGTTAAACTCACCTTATGTAATAAGGGTACTGAATTCACTCTTTGCTGCATACACATTCACTCCAAATGACATAAAGGAATTAGTAAGCGCTTTCTTCACTAACATGCAAGCAACACTTTTCCTGGACGAATGGCAAACTCGCATTCGCCAGCATGCCCAGCGAACCTCTGTAACCACAGGCACCCCAGTTCTGGAGGCTTTTAATAGGCTCTACGGAGTGGGACCTTATATTTCCAATGAGGCCCAAACCAAGATTCCTGTGAATGAATTAGACATTTCAAAAAATCTAGCTTTCCAAGCTATTCAAACCATTGCTGAGGCGGATGAACCTACACCTTCATACACACAAGTACAACAAAAACCAACAGAACCATTCATAGACTTTGCAGAAAGGCTAAAGAAAGCCATTGCAAAACAAGTCAAACACCCAGAAGCTCAAGATGCACTATTTTTAAGGTTGGCTATAGAACAATCTAATGACGATTGCCAACAAATACTAAGAACTCTTAAAGATCCCACTCCTATGGTCATGGTTAAGGCATGTCGTAATGTGGGGTCTAATTCTCATAAAGCAAGACTAATAGCTGAAGCTTTAGCTGGACCACAAACCTGTTTTCACTGTGGTGAGACAGGACATATAAAAAAGAACTGCCCACAATTAACCACAAAATTTCAGCTTCCAAAGACACCGTGCAAGCGATGTGGCAAAGGCAGACACTGGACTAAGGATTGCCGCTCCCTCACTAACATCTACGGAGAACTACTGCCCCCGAAAAAATCACCTGACTTAAGGAGAAAAGTGACTTTTAATTCAATGCCAGATCTTAAACAGTGCACCTGTGAACTGTCAGGAAACAAGGCAACAAGCTCCAGGGGTGCTGTGTTAACACAAACACCCCCTCAACTGCGTTCCATCCTGCATAACCCATCCCTTCCTAAGGATCTCGTAGTCCACAGAAGACCGCTATCACCAAGCTTTTAGACACCATGGAGCAGTGGCATCTCGGGCTGGAAACAATTTTTTTAAGGGGGGAGTCACTCAGCAGATGCAGCTGTCCAAACTGATTTGGAAGATACAGATCTGTCCTCCTCCAAGTCCATTTAAACAAACCCTTTTTAACTTGCTTTGAAATTTTGCTTTTTCTGTCTGTATTGTTATTAACTATTTCTTGTGTCACAGCATGCTGCAAGAAAGACTATCACAACAGACATTTTCAATCAAGTAAGAAAGGGTGAGATGTGAAGGAGCAAGATTCAGGATGGGAGCAGTTCCAGGCGTGGAGAAAAGCATACAGCAATTGGCAGGACTTTATTATATGGACCTTACAGTTATCATATGGACTTTACTGTTATTATGTGGTTTCATTGTATTCACACTACACAGTGCACAACCTGGTCGTGCCCAGGCTTGCCATGAGTTTGCCTGCTCCCTGCTTCCTCCACTCCTCCCCCTTTTGTCCATGTCCCTATCTTGGTTTGTTCCCCTGCTTGTCTGTCTCATGCTCCGCCCTATGTTCTGGCCCTTTCCCCGCCCGAGCTGAAAAAAGACGGGGCACACGTGAATAGGGCATTCTACTTGCACCCTTCCTCGTGTCCCATCCCCTCTTCGGACCGCGGCACAAAACTGCACACAATATTCAAGGTTAGGCCACACCAGTGCAGAGCAGAGCAGGACAGTCCTCTCCCTTGACTGGTTGGCGATGCTTTGCCTGATGCCCCCCAGGACATGGTTGGCCCTCCTGGCTGCCAGGGCACTGCTGACTCACATTCAACTTGCCATAGACCAGGACCCTCAGGTCCCTTTCTGTGGCACTGCTTTCCAGCATCTCATTCCCCAGTCTGTATGTACACCTCGGGTTGTTCCATCCCAGGTACAGAATCTGGCACTTCCCCACGCTGAACTTCATACAGACAAGGGGGAGAGGGAAAGTAGGAGCTGTATAAAGAAAACAAGAGATGAATGCTTGGTTTTAATAGATGTTGTAGACTTAACACTGAGCCTGTAAAATGTTAATGTTCATTTGCATCTGAAAGGGTCTACCAGAAGGAGAGAGTAGAATAGATCAAGATTCTTATTTAGGTAGGTGGAACAGGTGAATACCCATTTTTTTATGTGTGAAATCTAAGTTTCCCAGGGTAGGCAAGTAAGAAAACCTGTGACAGATTGAGCAGAATCCTTGATTTGAAGATCACAGCTGCAATCCAACTGAAAGATTCTGCAAGCGTATCTTTTTTTTTTCCCTCCCAGTAAGAGATATTTGAACTTTAGGGTGGTAAAACAGATATTTTAATAAATCCATGGAAGAAGATGAATTGAAACACTATGTGTGTGTACTGAATGTAAAACACTTCAGAAAAGAAATTTCATACAGTTTTTTTCTCTATTGCCTGTCCCAGCATTATTAACTTTACATATACTTTGTGAAAAATACCGTCTAAACCTAAATCTTTCACTTTCACAATAGTATGCTGACAAATCTTACAGTACCCCATAACATTGCAATGTCTATTTCTGTAGCAGTGATGCAGAGATAAGATTGTAAATACCTGTTATAAACTAAGCTGTTTAACACTTTATTATCCTTTATGCAACACTCAACACTGTGCAACAGGTGAAAGATAGTTGATCACAAACACTTAATGCTAAAAAGAAAATGAGGATAAAGGTAAAAAGAGGAAAATATTTCTGGATGGTGCATTTCTGTTTGTATCCTAAACATCTTTTTCCTTAATATAAAAAATGCTGTAAAACTTAAGAAAATTATTTTAATGTTTTAGTTATGAAAATTTCCTTACAATTTAACATTCTCAAAAGTAGAATTCTCACCTATAATTAGAAAATATATACATATATGTAAAATTACAGATATAAATTATGTATATATGTATGTGTGTTTAATTTCACTTGTTCAGTTCTACAAAGACTCTTTCCACTCACCTCTCACCACGGAGTTTGTAATAAATTCAAAAGAATGAATGAGACAAAACATATGACTTTAATAGTAAAATGAAAATTGTGATTTCACACACAAAGTGCTACTGAAGGCAACATTTTAGCTTTCTTATATTAAAGAAAGAAGAATGTTATTGTGCTTTGGATGCAGTAAATTTATCTAAAAAGTGTTTTTTTGGTATAGAGGCTACTAGAACACAAGAAATATCAGAGTAGATATAACTAAAGCTTTGCCCATATTTAGATGAATCTCATTTTTTATAATCACATCTGTTTTATTGCTTTTTGCTTTGCCATTAACATTAGACATTTCATAATTTGTTACATTATCTCAACATTCACTACTAGCAGTACTGGTCCTTAAATTAAAATAAAGCAAAAAAAAACCAAAACAAGTTTAGTTGTAAACTGCAAATGATTGCCCTTTTGGAAAGTGTCAATAAACTACAACTATGCTCTATGGCTGTATTGGCTATAAATAGTTGTTTGTAAGTGCTCAGTGACCAAAGAAGTACAAATGCAAAATGGAGCAGTGAAACCGATGGCAGTAGGGGAAATGACATTTGCTGTGGTAGTCAGTTGTCATGAGCAGGAGCATTCAAAATAGTTTCAGAAGAGATGTATAATCCAGCTTCTTCCCCTTTGATGTGTTCAAGCAGTTGGGAAATGTTTGCAAATTTTTTTTAAAGCAAATCATTCTGTTCATAGAAACAAAAGGAGATCTTTCGGGCCTGAGCAGCCAAAGCCATAAAACACAACCTGCACTTCTCTGTGCCTGCTCTGCACCAAGGCAGCAACTGGAACCACAGAGTTATTTATGCTGAAGGGTTTTTTTGAGATGAGCACACAGGCATTTCTACTCTGGGCATCCAGAATTGAGAGCCAGCATAGATTATTGAAGGTTTATATCTTGGAAGTGTTTTCTCTAAATAAAGAAATTTTCCTTCTTCCTCCAATGACCCATTTTTATCTCATTGTTGGGAGAATATCTGCCTCATTGAGGTAGGGCTCATACAATTTATTTTAAATTATTCTACTTTCATTGTGGAGTATGTCATAATTCCTTTTCCCCTAACAACTTTTTCTAAATTTCCAGAGAAACTATTTGGACTGCCTAAACTCAGCTGATATGACCGATATTCCAGCAGTCTACCCTTTACCTGCTGCTATTCAGTCATCTTTCACAGCCAATGATCTAACAAAGTCCTACTTTAGGGTACAGGCTGAGCCCTAGCGGTATCAATAGTCCAGAAATAAAATTGTTTCCAGCTATTTCATGTCCATAGCCCTTTGAGATAAAATTCCTTCTACACACCAGGCATCTCACTAATAATAATACTGACCTCTTAAAAAATCCATCTGTATGTGGATTTCAAGTTGCTTTATGTAGCATGGTTCCATTTAACCCAGGAAAGCAGAGGCACACTCAAATGCCGCAGCCAATAGTCTGTACGGTAAACTGCCTCATCATCTTGTCACCCATAAAAATAATGACCAAACTTGGGAAGCTTGTATGACTGGCTTCCCAACACTGTTTTATTTTCAGGAAAAGCCTTGGAAGACAGAAACCTGTTTGTCCTTCCCTCATGCAAAACAAGGACCCAGGAGCATCAGGCAATGCTAACTTAATGTTGTCTTTGAACGTTACTATTTGCTGACAGATCAAAATGTGCTATACTGACTCACACAAGTAGCCATTTCACTCTACTGCTTTTTCTCAGCTTTGACATATGTACCTTGACTCTCAGGTGCACAAATAATCAGAGAATGGCTTGGGCTGGAAGGTTCTAACATCATACACCATCAAATCTCTTTTTGGGAAGCACTTTTCCAATCTAAATAACCTGCAGCAGTAAAAATAGTAAATTTTGCAAAAAAGCAGGTCTTGAATACATCTCTAAAGTGAGGAGTGCCTATATGGACAGCTTGGTAATTTTTCTGTGTACATAACACAGAAAGAGGTAAGAGTAAGCATCTATGAAAATTCCTTATACAACCTAAACACAATTTCTTCTCAGTCGTAATAAAAAAGCCAGCCATGCAGATCATTACTTCACTATATGTCTTTTAATTCTTTGTTCAGCATTTCAAACTGCATAACCTTTCTAAGATTATCTCTTTTTTTTTGTTTGTTTGTTTGTTAAAATCAGTTTTAAAACATTGGAAGTCTAAGTTTCACTGGGTAGTATTTAAAAAGTCATTGTCTCCCTTCTGTTAGTTCTTCCTGCATATCTCTATCCCCATTTCTTTTAAGACATCCTTGTGTGTTTCCTTACCAGGGATATAATCTGCCCAGAGTGAAACAAAGCTTTACCCTTTAGCTGGATGTATGAATATGTTCAGGCTTTTGCTGTGATGCAATTTGGAGTTGTCTGTGTCATGAGTAACTTTGTCTATCATGTAAATAAAGTATAGGAAAGACATTGTACTGTAACAAGAGTTTTCTAAGTATGAATTTGACATCATGGCACTCATAAATGGCAAAACCATGAGAAAATTATACAGGCTGTCCCAATAGGGCATTAACACAGTTATAAAACTCTCCCACACTACAAGCAATCTGCATGTGCCATGTATATTACAGGAAATAAAAGTAAACTATTTTATAAATGTGTTTTAAGGAATTATAAATTAAAAAAATATAGAAACCATGTCCTTATCCCCCACCTGTGAAGCCAGGTGCTTTATTTATTGCAAGAAACTAAAAGAGGTATATGTTATACTAATGCCACTTTAAAATGTCTAAAGTGTCTTAAAAAGATCTTTCCGTGTATTTGGAGCCCAAACTTGTGAAATACTAGAATTATATGTGGGGACAATGTCCCCATCAGGAAAAAAAATATTAAGACTTTCCTCAGAGTAAAGACATTGTTCTCAAGTTTAATGTTTTTTAACAAGGTAAGTAATAAAATCTGAAAGAGTTTCAGGATTGGTACTGATTTTTCTGTCCTTTTAGAGACATATTAGAATGTCACATTTTCTAAACAAAATGAGAATTCTTCCTGAAGCAGAAGTAATGAGTACAGGTTGTAATGTGTACCAATAAAAGGTGATGAAGGTTTTTGTGAGTTTATATGTGTGATAATTTAACATATGTCTTTTACCATAGATAAACTATCCATTTTTTTTTTTTTTGCTACACACTTGTAATCATTTCCTGTGCTTCTCTCATGTCTTTGTGATACATAGCATTATTCTGACTTTTTCCTTAATTAATTTTGACACAATAAGCATATACTTCCCAATGCAACTGATGATCTTTATTTCTACCTTCCAACTCTGCGATAATGAACTGAACTTATATTCAAGATCGTCACTAAGCATGTCTTTGGAGGAGGGGAGATTAGCCTGCTCCTTTTATTTTAAATGATTAATGTAGAGTGGCTTTGGGTAGTATGTTTTCTACCACATGCACCATGAAGTGAAGAATGAAGCTACGTTGTGTCAGTGATAAATGTTTTACAATTCTGTAAGACTCTAGTTCCCAAATCGTAAGACTCTAGTTCCCAAATCTTCGTTTGCGAAGCCTACCCATGACAATGACAAGACTCTAGTTTCATAATAAATCCTGTAATTTTATTCCAGAAAAGGCAGAAAGACAGCACAGTTGACTGACTTAGTCCCTTGAAACAGTCACTGTAACATGTCTTGATTTTGCAGCTACACGTTAGGGTAGTAACAGCAGTTGTATGGTATATATCTACATTTGTTTATAGGGAGATACTTTCACTGTAGTTATTCTGGTTTTGTCTTCCAGACTGTTTCAATTCTTTTTGTCCTCGGTGTCATATGGTGATTCAGACAGCAGATTTCTGAGGTAGCAAAATTCTTCTATTATTTCTGTGTATTTTAAGGGGTCAACTTCTCTTTTAGCGGGAAGAGGCTGGAGCAGACTCTTGTTTTCCTTATGTTAATGGCCAAACTTAACCACTTGGTAGTGTGATCAAAACAGTCAGAAATGGGCTGGACATATACAAGAGTGCTTACCAGCAACTTGCAGTAGTGTCTAAAATACACACTGGTAGATTTGGAATAGCACAAAGAGTCTACAATAGGCAAAGTTGAATAAAGGTGCTTTTATTTTTCTTTGTCCCTAAAACCATTGTGCGCCTGTATGCAAGCACAAGGAAAGCATATAGCTTGCTCACTGAATTTTTTTATGATTAGAGAATCTGCCAAGCCTTTTACACTGAGGATCCTCTGCACCATACCTCCAAAAGATAGGCAAACAACATTTATGGGCTTGGATGTACAGCCCAAGTCTTGTAGAGGCCTAAAGAGGTCTTCGGGGCTGACAGGATGAGATGCTCTGGTCAGGTGTGATTACATAAGGATTTTTATTCCATTCCTCAAAACTTTCTTGCTTCTATTCAAATGCATAAATCATATTAGGCTGAATTTAATTTATCATTAAAGATGAATTGACATACAGGAGTGCTTTTTGAATAACACCAATACTATCTCCATTGCCTACTTTCCTGGAAAGATTTTTTCAGGAAGCAGACAAAAGCGAGTCTAACAAGCAAGTCCAGAGCAAGTAAGTCCAGCATTTATCACAGCATGACAGGTGATATTTTGTTTGGAGAGGTCAATGATGCTGGCGAACTTGAACTCCCAGGTCATTATCTCCTTATTTAATCTCGTCTTGGGGTGTTTGACTGGTATAAATTGGCGAGAATAACATCAGACCTCACTGTCTTGGTCAGCAACAACTGTGTAATCCCTTGAAGAGACTGAAAATAGCTGTTGCTTTGCTGCCTGGCTCCTACATAGAGCAGTGGAATTTTACCAAAAGTTTCATTACAGTTGCCATACAAATAGTTTAGAAAAACATCAAAGTATCTGCATCAGTACTCCACAAGTTCATATTTTTTCTTAATGGAACCTGGTCATCTTCAACAGATATGTAAAATGCCACTGATTTTAGGAAACAGACTGTTTTTGAATCCTATAGAAATATGTGACCTTTTCTGTTATCTGCAGCTTGTTGAAACTCTTTCCACCTCTTCTACCACCATTTATAATTCTCTCTTGAAGGCTTGTTTTTTCTCATTTGTCTGTAAGATAAGCTACTTTCCCCTAGATGATTTTTTTTCTTTTATAAAAGCTTTTATAATACATGCATAAAAGCTAATAGAGATTTGATATACACACCTCTTTATCAAATTAATTTTGATAATGGTATATGACAAAGGTAAAACCCCTTATGAGTCACTTCATAAACACCTATGAGTCTTTTCTACTCCTCTTAACACTTTTTGATTTGATTTGCTAACCAGAACTGAATACTAGTTTTGGTCCCCTATCTTTCCTGCTCATTAGCTGTAATATCTGTGCTTTGGTTTAATAGAAAAAGACAATGGAGGTCCACTTGAATGTGTCCGATAACTACAGAATATGAGACTGACATCAAAACCCCATTCCTCTCCAGCTACATACACTTTGTTGTTTTGTTATTTTTTTTTAAGAGAAAGTCATTTGAGAACATAAAATAAAATTAAATATAATAATCTTTAGTGCTGTACTATTTGTGTATCTTGCCTCTAACTTCACTGACTTGTGCAAAGCTGTGACTAGTTCCATAACTTGCTGTGCCCCAACAGTGTTGCAATGAAATACACAAACTGTTGTCTAAAACTTCTGATTGTGACTGTATTTCTTGGATGAACAATGATGAATATGTGGGATATGTTGGGAACCATATCTTTAACATGGACTCAAGAAAAGCCTTTTCATTTTCTCCATCAAAGATTACCTCTACCAACAGAAGGAACAACATCCAGAAGTAATTTGCTGTGAGCCTGGAGGCTAAGCATGGAGCATGGCATGTGTTTAACTGTTAAATAAATACATTAAATATTTTTGATCCATAAAATACCTTGATTATAGAAACTGTGGAAAATAAATTATATTAGGAACCAGATCAGAGGCAAAAAATCTGTGAAGAATTTGACCAAAAGGTAGATTGGGTATCCTACAGGTAAATCTCAGTTAACACCACTGAAATCAGCATTGCACATATAAAGGCTCCCAGGCAACACAATCAGTGTGAGATGTCCGTAAGAGAATAGATACGATGTAAAAAACTTGGGGTGTCCATGGAACTTGGAAACTGAGTGTGGGAAGAGCAGAGTGGGACAACAGGAGGAGCTGGGACAATCATGTTAAAAAGCAGGATTTGATTCTGTACATTTTCTTATAACTTCTTATCAAGAGGTTCATGAGGGGAGCACTACAGAAATCCAAATACAGTTTTGTTCCATTTTGACCACCAATCAAGCATCTAATGTTTACCCTAGAGATGCTGGGTAGATGTGAGACTGGATTTTAGCTTGGATTTAGAATTTGAGCTCACATTGAGGAGAGTAAATTTACCCAAGTGCTTTGAGTTCACACTTGAAATTTTTTTTTTCCCTTTCTTTCTTTTTTAATAAAAAGCCTTAACCACCAAAATGAAAACTAGCTCTACACTTGATTTAATATATTCTTTTCTCTCTCTCTCCATCCAGGAAGGAGGAGGAGCAGGAAGACAGACACCGGCACACATGGTATGGAGGATGAAAGCAATTATAATACATGATGTAGGAGGAAGAAAATTATGGGGAAATTATCTATAGCAGTTCACTGATAATTACCTTCATAGATATAAAAGAATCACTGAAAATATATATGTAAATTACCTGAATTTTCTATTGAATTTTGCCTCTGCTCCCTATATTGTGAAACTTCAGTGAAATTTTGTAAATTAGGGAAAATGATAAAAATAAATGTCAATATATTTTATTTTAAATGATTTATGCTGCCAGGAAGATGTATAAATGGTTGATTTGTATGTGTGTTTAATTCTTTTGCAAAATACACATGTGATGATTAATTACTTAATGTACTGCTGAAAGGAACAGTACAGTTTGGAGTGATGAAGATAAAGCTAAATAATTGTATCTGGATATTATTTTTTTTCTTTTTTGTCTCCAAGAGCCTATTTTATTAAACTTTTGTATAATGGAAATACAATTCAGCTAGTCATGTACTTAGTAGCTATGCAGAGTCATTTTCTACTATATGCTTAGATATCAGAGTTTAGATAAGTTCCAGTAAAGCCATTTCTTTAATGTACTGTTCAAGAAGAATATGGATAAAACAATTTTTCCCTTTTTCTGTATTTATTTTATTTTTTACGCCAATATTATTTCAGGTATTTCACAGGAAGCTTAAGAGTTATGGAAAACCATTTGGTGGACCTGGAAGAAAGGAGAGAGAGGAATGAAAGATCTGATTTTTCTCTATAATCTGAGCTTCAGAAATGGTGGTCATAAAGGATGTCCAGTTAAAAACTTTTGAACTCAGATTCAGTTACACTGATATAAATCAGGGGCAACCCTTCCTAAAACAAAGGCAATTGCTTAAGAACAAAGGTAATAAGTTTTGAGTAGAAGCTTGAGGCTTTGTTGTTCTCTTGATTTTTCATCAAACTGCTTAACGAGCTAAAATTTTCACTCTTTATTTTAGCCATTTTTGTTTGTTTGTTTGTTTTGGTTGGGTTTTTTTAGTTTAATATTCCTACTGCATTCCATGTATGCAACTGCTGTGTTTTTCGGACAAAATTTTCTTGAAGTTTAGTCAGACTGAGATTGCTGACTGATACCTGCATGTTACTGTTGACAGAATGTTGCTTCTTCTTTGTTTCTTTTTTACTTGTTATGCTGTAATTCCTGCAAAACACTACACTACTATGCATGAAGTTGATTTCCCCACTAGTGAGAAAAGTGACATCTGAGTCAATCTTCTGTTGTAGAGGTATAGTTGGTCATTGCTTACTGCTTTGTATAGACTGGGCATCTCTGTGTCTTGGAACAGGAGTTAGCATCTGTTCATAGAGACAAGAGATGGGGTAGGCACTGGTCTATTGCATGAAGATGCAAGTGTTTCACATTGTTTCCTGTCCTCCTTCTTCTCTTCCCATGTTTCTACCCTGTTCATCACCAGGAATGACAATCTAACTCAGAACTGAGCAGCAGCTCTCGCAAGAGGTCACAGACTTTTTGGAAGTAGGTATTGCATTCACTACAAAGCTTTTCCTCTTCCAGGTAGTCCTTATTAATTTTGACAGAATTTCAACATGCCCTGTAACCCCCATAAAAAAGCTGGAAGAAAGTAGGCTCTGATCAGATAATGCTATGCAAAACCAAACACTGAGTTTTCCCCACTTTCCCTCTGAACTGGTTTTGGGTAGCTTGCAGCAGTGGACATGTTTGAACTGTCTGGAACCATTACTCTTTCTAAATGAACCACCCTGGAAGGTATTTTGGGATCACAGTTCATGTCTAAGTCAGTTCTATGGTTGATCCTGAAGTTATTCTCATTTAGGATGAAAATATAAAATACTTGACTGAAATAATAAACACTTGTATGATTTCCACTGATTCTATTTCTTCATTATATTGAAGTTTTCTGGGACCAGATCAGAACATTTTGTTTCTTTTAAAGTTTCTCCCCAGTACTTCCTGGTTTCTTTCCTGAATCATAAAATTCTGCAACTCAAAGAACATTCCCAAGATGCATTGAGTTTTGTTCTTTCCATTTTGGAAATAAACTAAAAACATTATTAGATAATTTAATATTTAGTTATCACCCTAGAGAGTCAGATTTTATCAATAGTTCATTTTAGATTATAATTATCTATCAGTTCAGGGGGATTTATTTAGCAAAAGGGAATTTAAACTACCATAGTATTACATACAAGGGTTTCTCTAGACATTTACTTCAGGTTTTATCTCAGCAAGGAGGCAAATGGGGCAAGTCTGTGATTGTACCTCATCCACAAAACTTCCGTGAGGCAGGTATAGGTACTAGCAAGGATTTTTCAATTCTGAACATAATGAACAACCTGCAATACAGCCACAGCTTACAAATGTTTGTGTTAATAAATCATCAAATGTGGATTCCACCTCTTTTTAAAGGGAAACTTCAGAAGGATCATCTTACATTTCTTTCTGCATCTGATTTTCAAGGTGATGTACAGAAAACAGACAAACTTCACTGAAAGGAAGAAAAGTGAAGATGATCTAAAAACTGTACTTTTTAATTGGGAGACTTAGCAGCAGCAAAAATAACAAAATATAGTGAAAATTCAAATCAAGTCTTCTGCCTGTGAAATCAGTGAGTTGCACACCTAGAAACTGAAGCTTTGCCAGAATTCAAGAAAAATGTGTATGTTATAGAGTGGACAGAGAGATCTTTTATCCAAGACAAGTCAAACAGCTTTTTGTACAGATAATGGAGTTTGTGTGGTCCGAGTCCTCATGCCATGTAATTGAACTGTTCATGCATCCTGTAAGCAACATGCTGCTATTCTCCATCACTAAATGGCCATATGGAAAAACCGTACATGATGTATATACAAGTAATAGGAAGGCATATTACAGAGCCTTTAGAAAGGGACAGTGAGGAGTGTGATGTCCAAAACATCTAGATGACAGAAGAAAAGCTTCATGATCTGAGAAGAACATGAATAAAACATAAGAGAGCTGACATCCATTTTCCAGCACCTAACAGGGAAGAGATAAAACTTCATGCTAGCATATAGGTTAAAAAGATGACCTGCTTATCATTCCAGTCACCTGAGAGCCTGAGCATCTTTAAGAATTAGCATAGACATGTCATAATTTTGATCCAGACAAGGATTAAAAAGATTCTAGAAAATTAAACAGACAGAATTTGCAGTACTGGGATATGAATGAGAGTCAAATGCTGTAAAACTATAACTGGTGAAATATCAATAGAAAAACTGAAGGCTTGGGAAGCACACTCCAATTAGTATCTAAACATGCAGAATATTCTAATGCTATTTTCTCTATCAAAAAAATGTAGCAGTAATACCTTCAAAACTGCAGATGGATAAAGGTTTTCCTAATCAGCCTGTCACATACTGAGCATGGAGCTGTTATGATACAGTTATTAAAATTATTAAAATATTAAAATTATTATAAATACCTCTGCCCAAATTAAGGTGCAAACAAGACCAAATGCCAATAGTATGGATTTTATTTAACAGTAAATGTGAGGCAGAGAGAGAGAGATAGAAAGAAATAGGAAAAAGGAGAGGTGGGGAAGAAGGAGAGGGACAGGGAGAGATTAAGTAGAAAATATATCACCCCTCCGTGGAACCTGACAATGTCCCATAGGTCCTCTTCCTCTAGTCTCCGTGGTGAGAGTCCTTCAAAGCATAGAGTCCAATGGATTAACATACATTCAGAAGATGCCCAGGCACATCCCCTGGTGGGAGGAAGCTTTGCAGTCTCTTACCACAGATTCTTCAACTGTTACCTCACTTGGATCATATGCAGTCCTCTGGTGATGGAAGGCCTGAGGAATGAGTCTGGGGGGCGCTTTGGTAGTCCTTGATGGTTTATGACCCTTTTTTAACTGGCTTTCATATGAATGTCCCATGTGTATGTGGTCTTCCCAGGGTGATGGTGAGGGGGTGGTGTTACTCCTTCTGTTTCAAGTGGACAGATTTTGCTATCACATACCCAAACCCTTCTCCACCACCCACCAGCTAGGGCTGATTCTTAGCTGAGTTTGGCTTTCTTCGTGGATTCATTCTTCTTCCCTGAGCCTTATTTAGTTCTCCATAGATGTGAGATAGTTGGACAACAGTCTTATCTCAAGCTCCTGTCACAGTCCAAATTCCAAATTCCAGTCAGGAGACATATTCAGGGGAAGAGAAGGGGTGAGTGGGACATGTAGGAGTGTGGGTGGGGGTACTTTGGTGGTCACAGATGAGCAGTTGCTTCTCTGCAGTTTGACAAAAAGTCTTTCTATGATTTTGACAATGTTTAGGAGCATTTCGGTCTCTTACAAGATATTAACGTACCTTGGAGGAGAAAAGGCCTTTTTATATTAACTGCAGACCACCTGCATTATTTGTGTTTGAAAAGCAAGTGCAAAGTCTTGGAATAAACAGATTCAGGGCTGTGAACTGCTGGTGTAATTTATTATTCTTCCAGATAAAGCCGCTCATAAGTTTTTGAGTCTGAGCACCCTTTCGCCTCTTTTCATATGCAATACTGCATTCCTTCTCTTGAGAAAATTTTGTCCTATACTTTCAGATACATGTGAAGGAAAGCTAATCCCTTTATTGGAATGAAGAGCACTCTGCTTATATTGTAAGAAAACCGGGGAGGTGAAGACAAATTCTTCCTTACAGGTCTGTCTCAGAGCAGTATTATTCAGTATTCTTCCAGGCTTCTACTAAGTTATGCTTCACTAAATCAAATACTGTATTGCAATTCACAGTATTGAATACCTGAAAAAGATGACATCTTGCTTACTCTGTCTCAGAATTGCACTCTAGTTTAGAATGATTTCACTAGTATTCCAAGGTTTAAATTCTCAGTTGATTTAAATTGCCTAAGGAAATTTTATTCACATTTCCTTTTGCACTGAGATCAGTAGTTGTAAACTAAATTCATAATCAAAATATGAGTTTTCTTGAAACGTGGGGAAAGGCATCAAGGCACCCACTAATGTTTAACAATGTTTCTTACCTGTGAATCATCATGTCTCCTTAGAACTAGAATATACACTAGTGTCCATATTTTTTAAAGTCATTTCCACCTTTTTATCCCTCAGTGATGTAGACCTGCAATCTATCAGAGTCATAATTGTGTCACATTTTAGGAGCTCAGACACTCCAAACATCCTTTCTATGGTTTTAATCTGAAGACGACACAAACATCTGCTCCTGAATTTGATTCCTGTGTTGAACACTGAGATCTAATTTGTTGAATTTAAGACTGTTGATTAAGTCAGTGACACAGCAACAGTTTCTGAAACTGAGGGAGTTTGTATCCTGACATCAGTTAAGATAACATCTTTTTCCTGTTGGCAAGGCTCATAAGGAAGTCTCTCCAGTGGTTCATGGTCATGCTCATAATGCAGCTATATTACTAAGTTCTAAAATATGTACTGAAATCAAAGGGAATTTGAAAGAAAAAGAAAAAGTTAGATATGTAAGAAATTTTCTTTCTTTTTACTCCAGACTAATTAAAAAAAAAAAAAGATTTTGAAAGGAAGCATTAGCAATACTACCTGGATTTTACTACAGTGAAAAAGTCACTACATTTTTTTTCTCTCCTTGCTTTCCTGCTAACTGACCTCTGGAATCCATTCTTAGGTATGTTCTTTTTACTAAAATTTCTATTCTCTCTTAGATACCAAATGCTTCATAAAGCAAAAGACTGTATAAAACAATGGTGAACACAAACTGATAACTCGAGAAGAATCAGAGTTAAGCACTCAATAAAACAGCAAATCCAGTCTAATAACAAATTATTAAGTATTCTTCAACAGCTTTACACAGTGAGTGGAATGGTTTTATCTTCTCATTAGCATTAACCATAAGGTTCACAATTTATTGACCCTCTAACTAGTAAAAATCTGTTCATAAAACTAAAAAAACAAATAATCATAGTTCCATACATGATAGAAATACATTTTGTTGCTTTGGAAAATATTGAATGTTTGTTCACAGAAGGCATTACCACAAATTCCTTATTTCCAGCAATTAAAAGGTGATTCCTGGGGCTCTGTCAGATCTCAACAGTTTCCTAAGGTTTTCTATCAGCCAATAACTGAGGTACATGGCCATGATCATTCCAATCTCTTGAGAATGATGTTCAGATGAACTAGTTTACTTAGATTCAGCTCAGCAATAGGAAAGCATAATCTGTGATCAAGTAGATAAAAAAAATTTGCAAATTAATCCAATAGAGAGCTTTGCTAGTGAAGTCTCAGGATTGTGTTCAAGAAAAAGAAATAAGAAAGCCTGAAACTTACTTTGTAGCTAGGTGTGTATTTCTGCTGCATTACCTGCATTTTATACCCCTTTCCCAGTATTGGAAGTCCTCAGACTCATATACCTTTTCTGTAATTAACATATGTTATGTCTATTTTACCTATAATTTGCCTTTTTTTTTTTTTTGAGGGAGTGAAACTTAGGTTCCTAGTTCTGTCTTCTGACAACTGTAAGCAAATTGTGGTAGACCACAGTTAGTTAAATTCTGAGACCAAGTGATAATGACAAACAGATAATGAAGTAATTAATGGGATGTGGGATTTTTTCCTGTGTTCTTTTCTGTGTAGTGAATAGTGTCCTGATTTATGTTTGTAATAGCTATATGGATGGAAGGGAGGCAAGGAACATATACACTACTCTTTATTTAAAAGGTGGTTTGAAAATGGCCCAGAGATAAGTAAGTTTGTCTTTCCAGTGAAAGAAGTCATCTCATGCATAGCTTTACATGCCTAATAAGTGCAACTCTGTACTGTCTAGATAGCTACCCTTTTGAATGTAGTAGTACTTTTCATAATCTTTAAATATAAAACATTACATATTTCAGAGAACTTAGAAAGAGAATATATTTTCAGCATTTACTTCTGATGGTTTGAACACCCACAGACACTTCTTCAATACTTAGCTTCTGGAGAGACCACACAAACTCAACTCCTAATTCTCACAGAATCACAGAATCAATTAATTTGGAAACTAGTTGATTGATCATCGAGTCCAACCTATGACATAACACCACCTTGTCAACTAGACCATGGCACTAAGTGGAATGTCCAGTCTTTCATTATCACCTCCAGGGATGGTGACTCCACCACCTCCCTGGGTAGTCCCTCCCAATGCCTAATCACACTTTCTGTGAAGAAATTCCTCCTAATGTCCAACCTAAACCTCTACTGGTGCAGCTTGAGACTGCGTCCTCTTGTCCTATCACTTGTTGCTTGGGAGAAGAGGCCAACCTCAACCTGGTTACAACTTCATTTCAGGTCATTGCAGAGAGTGATAAGGTCACCCCTGAGTCTCCCCTTCTTCAAGCTAAACAGTCCCGGCTCCCTCAGCTGCTCCTCGTAAGACTTTGTACTCCAGATGCTTCACCAGCTTAGTTGGTCTTCACTGGACCCTCTTCAGCACCTCAATGTCCTTCTGGAATTGAAGGGCCCAGAATTGGACACAGTACTTTAGGTGCTTCTCAGTAAAAAGCAAAACCACCAAGGAATATATAAAAAAAATAACAACTCCCAACTTCCATTAGACAAAAAGTTTAACTTGTTGTAGACTCTCTAGAGCACCCCTAACTGCTGAAGTACACAGACTAGAGTCACCAATGAATTCCTGGCCTGGGATCATCACACTAGTTCCCAGTAATCACCTTCTGCCCAACTCCTTACCTGATGTTGCTGGGAAGTCCTCAGTATCATATGGAGCAGTAAGACAGGGGTGCTGCTAAACTTGAGTCTCTCCTGCAGTCTTAAATAGTGTCTAGCATCAAGTTACTTAATAAAGTCTTAAGGATTTTTTTTGAAGGGAGTTTTGCAAAGGGCCTTTCACTATATTTTGTCTGAAAGAGATTTTGCTTCTATATAATGGAGGCTGTTTGGTGTCAGGAAATAGAAAAAGAAAGAAATCTAGGCTATATCCATGTGTATTAGCAAAACGAACTGCATCAGAGCCCACTCTTTGGTCTTTTGATTTAGCTATGCCATGCTATTAAACTCTTACCTTTCAAAGCAGCCATTCCTGATCTGCTTAATAGGAGCAGCTGCTGATTTGCATGGACAACCAAGATGTCCCCAAAACTTGTCTTGAAGGTTTCTAGCTTAACTTACTGATTTAATGATAAAAATGGCACAGTTTCACCGGCAGGAGAGAGGATAGGATCTATTTAATCCACAAATATAAACTGTGTTCTAAAACATTTAATGGAATTCAAAAATGTGTTGGAAGTCATAAGTATTTGAATTACCTACAGCTAGAATTTAGAAAAAAATATAAGATTCTGTGTAATTCTGATCACAGAACATCTTTCCAAGCATGATTTTTTATTTAAGTTGATGGGGATTCTGGTAATAATCTGAGTTGTTTATATTTGAGAAAGGGAGAAGTGATAGATAAAGAAGGTAAGGGTTTTGATTTGTGGGCAGTTTTTTTAGCATAGTGGTAAGTTCATTATGATTTATCTTGCTCCAGTCTTAGAGATGCTATCAAATATATTTACCACAAGTATAAAAACCAGCTAATGCAGTATGTTATCTACTGTCTATTTATTGTTAAAGAGCACATGACTGCTATAGGACAACCCATTGTGTATTTGTTTCTACTTCCTAAGCTTTCAGCAATACATTTTTCTGACATACGTAAGTGATATAAGGCTTTTACAGTGCTACAAACAAGAAGATAAAAAAATTTGAAATGTGTTGGGGATATTATTTTTTATATGAATATTAGCAGTATTACATTTTCTTGCTTTATTAAAGAGAAATGTAGGAAATCTATACATATTACATACTTTGCTTCCCATGTCTACAGAGAGACCAGCTGAGATTTCACAGGTACCTAGTATGATCCAGAGACAAACATCTTTGTAGATATCTTTGATAAAAAACCATTTGGTAGGTCTCCGGTTTTAATAGTTATTTAAACATCATGATCAATGGGATCTGTTGTTAAAAGCATTCCAGTAGGTTCAGTTTATGAGTTTTCTATTTTGAATGGAATAAATAAATTGAGATAATTCTATTGTAATTTGTAATTTCTTCTTAGATTTTTTGTTTGTTTGGGGTTTTTTTTCTGTCTGGAAATGAGTAATTTCTGTGAACAATACTATTCTCTACCTAATGATATCCATTATGCAAGATAAAAGAAAAATATTTACAAAAATGTCTTAAATCTATATTATGCTCCCAACTCTACTGGAAAAGCCTGTATTAGTTGAACCAATGTCAGAAGATGTCAGAAGATGTAATAACCTTCCTACTTGTACCATCCAAAGGTTTCAAGTATTTAAGACTTGTAGGGTTTATCCAATGGTAACACTGTTAGTGTGGTTGAGAATACAACAGAATGTCTAACAGAATGCCTTTTGCAGAGGTTAGTGTATTATCTTGAGCATATACTCAGCACGTTGGGCACTATGTCGAGAAACACACTGATTCGGCACTAGTTTTGTAAGTGCCACTAATGACACAGGATTTAGTTATGTCCATTACATCTTTGATCCTTTAGCAATAAGATTCATTGTCTTAAATATCACCTACTGGTTTATGAAACATTTCAAGGACTTCAGCTTGCTCCCTATATCATTCTTTGCTAAGAACGACATCACACAGTGTGAAATATCCCTTTGGTCACTCTAGGTCTGCTGTCCCACTCCCAGCCTATTTACTTTCAAATATAGTAACTTCAGTTCATTTGTAGAGAGGCCATTACAGTTATCACTTCTCTGGATTTAGAAGAGATATTTAACAATTAGGGAAAATTTATTGATTAATTACTTTATTCCAGTTGATTTGAGCTTTTCTCTGACTATATCCACTTTATCCATTTTCTGACACCCATAGACTCCTTCTTTCCTCTGGCTTCTTTCCAAATACTTTTATGGAGTCTCTGATGGAAAGACGAAGAAGCTGTCCACAGATACACAGAGTGGACATCGTTTGAAGGAGGACTGCAAAGCATGTACCCAACATATGGATTGATTCCTGAGCTTCTGTGAATGAGAGCTGAAGCTCTATTTCTGGCTCTGTCTCAAAACTCAGGAAAGCTTGGAGAATATTGTATATTAATGAGCACACTAAAAGAAGTCAACATTTGCAGCTAGAGTACAGATCAGTTTTTACTGAGCACAGCCCTTGATTTCTCCTTTCTGTTATACTGTTATATTTTTCTAATAGTCATATTGAGAAGTATAGAACAGTAGCATGGCATGGCAACAGGATTAACCCTTACCTACTGTTGATTTTAGATTTTATTTCATATTGACACTCAGTTTAGTTTAATATACCTCTAGCTTTAGATTTGTAAAGACCACTAGATAAAAGATCAATTTACAGAAAGTATCATCTGTTTGAAGGACAGGTGCTCATCTGTCAAGAGCTATTTCTTACACAGGTAGGTAGTAGCTACTGAACTGCTAACGTTTCATGTGAACACCAAGTAGATATTTAAAGAATTATTCATTGGCTCTTGTACTTGGGATTGGATAATCTTCCATTAATAAAATGTGTTTTTTCACCTTTCTGTCTAAAAGCCCAAGCACAGAGAGTACTATATGCTAAACGAGATTGACATGGAAACATAGAATTGCTGTTAGCTTCTGTAAGCCTTTAATGATCAGCACCACCAGATATCAGCCTATGAAACGGGCTTCCTTTTTTTTTATGTTGTTGAGGTTTTTTTGGTTTGGTTTGTGTTGGGTTGGGGTTTTTTTTGTAGTGTGAATTAAATTTCCAAAGAAAAACAAAACAAAACCAACCAGCAACTCCTAAAGAAAATCCAGAAGTCAGAATCTGACATGCCTCACAAATAAGTTGCCTGTGCAGTCTTTAATGGAACTCCTATATACATATTTCATGCAGAATTGTAATCTGTAAAACTGAGAAACTTTCCTGTCACAGTACACAGGAGAGATGATGCTTCTTAACAGCTATTGGCTATATTGGTTTGTCCTTAGTGTTCAAAATGGATGATGCTTTTATTCTGCGTAGTTATTTAACACATTCAGTAGACAGGACTATTTATTTTCTACAGTATATAAGCACTTTGCAGAAATTAATTTCCCTCTACAATACTTTCTTTATCACTTTCTTTTTATGAATTGAGGGGCAGAGCATTTTGATATCCTGCTTCATGTATGAGGGTTGTGAATTTTACTTTCTTTGAGTATGTATTATTACCAGATATGTTCAAAAGACTCATCCCCACAATTTAATTTACATGAATGCAGAACATGTGAAACCCAGAAACAACAAATATATAGTTGGGGACCCTCCGTATAAAGTTTTTATTTTAAAAATGTAACATTTGCTTAGCCTGACAAAGGAAGTCCTTTGTAGAAGCAGAAATTCTCTTGTTTTATTCAAATATTTTATTACCTTCACTGGTCATTATATAGTGTTTTCTCATCTGTTATAAGTAAGATCCAAGTCCTATAGCAGCAGTCTGCTTTATTGCACAAACTGGCTCATCTCTTAAGTCTGCTATACACAAAAATATTAGCAAATGTTAACTATTTAGTCCACTCTTCCTCTCAAGCAACCTTCACCCATTACATCTCTCTCTACACTACCATATGTGATGGAGATCTGCTCTGCCTGGCAATGTGCCCTTTCTGTCATTGATCCTTCTTTTCTAGTCCCTTGGAGTAACTGATATATCAGCTTATGCAACTGTTTCTGGCAAAGCTTGCAAGGAGAAGTAATATCTCTTACTAAAACATCTGCATATATTTGGAAAAAAAGCAGGCAAAATTTGAAGAATCCAAGTCCTTCTTGAAGCCTGGAATAAGAGTAGCAAATTTCAAGATATCTATGGATCAAGAATATTTATGCCAATTTATTAGGTGAAGTGAGAGGAAAATGTAGTTGGCACTTGTGGACCAGAGGAGGCAGTGAGGAGGGAAATCTCTAGTCACTATGGGACAGACAGTTATTTATATTGTATGGTTGGCTCTTGGTACAGGAGTCTCTGGCTTCATTCTCCTAGAAAGTGACTGAGCATTGATGGCACAGGTGGCTTCCTGTGATCTAGAACCAGTTTAATTCCTGTACTGATACTCCTGGAACTTTAGAGGAAAATCCTAATTGTACATCTCTTAAGGATGCAGTAGATGTTTGATATTATTCTAGAATTCTTATGATTTTTACTAATTTCTGAATTAGTTGTCAATGTATAATAATAACCAGTTTTGAAATATGCCTAAAATTTTCCCAACTCATAAAGCAGAAAAATTCAAAGTCATTTAAAATATGGGGCATTAGACACTTGTTTTATGTCTTAAATCTTTTCAAATTCAAAGCTATATCTGATCAATCACATTCTTTTCTCAGGAACGTATGTTCAGGGCCAAAATAACCCAAATGACATCATCAAAGCATTCTGAATGCAAAGTAGAAGCTAGCAGGAATATATCTCTCTTTCCTTTGTAGGCTGTGATGGTGCTTCCATTCTGATTTAGCTCAGGTCTTTGTTCAGACACAAAGTTCTCTAGAAGAGTTGTGCAATTTAACATGCTTCTGAAAAGTATCCAGTGTCCAAAACTGCATGCTACTTCTTTTAATTCCTCCTTTTTTGGCTGTCACAAATTTCCCTTACAAATCTATGAGTTTTGGGATTTGAGACTTTTGTCTTTAAATTCTTTGGATAAATCCTATTTTTTTCCTACCATGAAATTAGATGTTTAAGTTTAAAAGTTTGCTGCCAAGTTGGAATGACTAAAACTTACAACCAGCTACTGGCTTTCTAATTGTTTTTCTGTATCACTCCTACTGCTATCGTTTATATTCTTTACTCCTATTTATGTTCCAAAGCATAATATTAATTATTATCTGTCTTTGGCTCAAGCAATTCAATGAGTTATTTGATGCATCAAGACTGAACAGACTGCAAGAGATAACTGTAATTTTGTTAAAGCCTTCTCGATTCCCTGATATGACAGATTTCTGTCACCAAATTCAAAATCTGAACAGCAGTATGTACTCTATGACTGTCTTCTAGGCACTGACACAAAACAATAGCTTATACATTAAAGAACACATAATAAGTGTGATACCATCGCAGATTTCTGAGGCAACATGTAATCCATATAAACATTCCTTTTATAGCTTTTCATGAGTTCAGTGTAGGTTTCCTGTCACTCTGAAAAGAACAAGTGTGGGCAGGTGCTGTGCACTTTTCTCTTCATGGCTCTGCAGATGCTTTAAAGCTTTCCTTTAATGGAACTGCACGACAGTACATGGTAATGCTGTGAACACCTGGCAATTAATTAGAGCCACGAGGTTCTGTTCTTGACATAAACCAGTCTCATACTAAGCCCCACAGAACTGAAAGCCCACATGCTGTAATACCGCCTGCACAGTCTCTTCCAACAATACTGCAATAGTAGCCCTTCAGATAGACTGACATTTTCCTGTCAGTGAATTATAGGAAAACTCACCTTCATCTTAGGGTTTGTCATGTTTATATATTGATCCAGGAAGGCCATGAACCTTGTCAAGAGGTCTCTTTCTTCAGTTTTTAGACAGATTTTAGGTTCATTACTAGCAAATATAACTCAAATTCTTCACATTCCATTCTGTATCGCTGGCCTTTAAAGTCTTTACCTTAAAGTTAGTGATAAATCAAAGATTAATTTTACATAAGAAAGGGCACTGGTTATCTTAATACCTCCTTCCATGACAGTAATGTTTCGCCTAATGCACTTTGATGTCACAATCACTATTACATAGCTTGATAATACATTAATTGCACCAGCTTTTGTGATTAATATATATAAATTATTAGCTCATTTTAAGGAAAGAGATGAACATTCTAAAAAGCATATGCAGCAGAATAATACTAATTTTATATTTGACTAATCTATGCATTTTTCAATTTGGACACATAAAAAATATTCTCTTCGCAAAGAAAGGTTTAAGAAAGGAATGGTTTCGGTATATTCCACTAAGATTTTTATTTTTTTTTAAATAAGCTTTATCACTCTTTGTGCTGTGAGTGTTAGTAATGAAAATTAAATTATACTTGACAAAACACATATATAAATTGTTCTTAATGATCCATTACTTTTAAAATTTTAGTTTGTTGTTATAATTGTATTGGTTTGCTTACCTAATAATAAGCAGCATTAAGTAATTTCCTTTGTTTATTTCTGTCATTAGTGAGTTAGCAACACTGTCTCACAATGCTGTAAAAGACAAAAACATTGGTGCATGTGCCTGATACTCTTTTAAGCAAAAGTTCTAGAACAGTGTAAAGTGGTTTTTTTTCCTTTGTTTTTTGGCTTCGAAGAATTAAGGAATCCAGCTAGTCACCTCATATTTATAGTTTGACGATATTTTGGTGGATAATGTTATGAAAAAAAAAAGAGGATTTGCTACCTTTCTTAGAGGGAAAACACTTTTTTATTTTCTTATTACTGTCTGTCATGGTTTGAAACAGCCTCAAAATCCAATTCTGATTCCTAGCCCCCCTCCCACATCTCAACCCCGTGTGAGATGGGTTTTCCAGACAAAAACACAAGACTCAATATGGGGGGAAAAGAATATATTACAAAGACTATACACATAAATAAATACTATAATACATTATATATATAATCTTAACTCTATATCTATCTCTACCATGACAATAATATTTACAGTGGGCCAAATCTCTTCTCCCTCCAAATAAAAGTCCAGGAGAGAAGAAGAAGAAAAGACCCCTTCCAGTTTCTGAGCAGCAGGTCTCTCTCTAGGCAGCAGGCTCTCTTCTTCTTTTCCAGGCAGCAGTTGCTGGCTCTCTGCCAGCACACACGAGGGAGGCCTCCAAGCCTCTCTCGGCCCTCCGTCTTTCAAAACGGGGGTCTTTCCGTGGGCTGCGGTACCCCAGACACGGTTGCGTCACCACGGTCATATCACGAAGCACAGGGGTCTTCGTGACGGTCTGGTATCCTCAGGGGAAATCAAGCCCCTGCGCAGAGCTCCCATGCTCTGACTCAAAGATGGCTGCCAGCTTCTCTGAAGCCTGGCAGCAAGGGGGGGGGGACCAAGGTCACCCCACACACACATTCCTTTGGCCGTCCTGGCTTTAGCTCTCAGGAGGCCATGAGCTTCTTGCTCCTCTCTGCAGTGCATACTGCACTTTAGGACTCCTCTCAGTCCACCACCCCCTCCTCTTTCTCGGAGGGGTCTCTAGGGAGTTTGGGGGGTGTTGGTTATTTAGTTCTTACCCCCGAAACTCACTCTCTGCAGTGGCCTGGTTCTCTTTTCTGCTGCTGCTTTTCATTTCCTCAGACAACTCTGTGTCTGCTTCGGTTGCATGCCAGCTTCTCCTGCTTACTTCAGTCCTTATCTGTTGTCTCTTTGCCACTGCTCTCCTCCGTCGCCGCTCCCAGCGTCTCTCACTGCTGCCTACTGGGGAGAAACTCCCCCAGCTCCTAGCCACAGGCACTCAGCCCAGCATAACACTGTTCCAAGTTCCTGCAGCCCCCCAACCGGGGGCTGGGGGGGGCAGAGCCCCAAGGGGCTTCTGCCCCGGCTCCTCGTGGCCTCACCACAACATGGCCACCTCTTCCTCTAACAAGTACCACTGCTTCTTTTTCGGTCTCCAGAGATATGTTTATATTTTGCAGGAGCACTGATTGGGTCAAGCCCCAAGGGTCACCACCCCCTGGGGGTTACCACTTTCCTAGTTTCAGGGGGAAAACCTGGTTCAAACCACTACACTGTCATTGTCAGAAATATAAGCAGAAATTTTTCCATGCAAATCTGGGGCAGATTTAGGAAATATACATCTGAAAAGCTTAGGATAAGAGCTCATCTATTTGACTGTGTTTCTTTTTTTAATTTATGGTTAACTAAAAACTGTTAAAAAAATAAAAAACCACAAAAGTTTCTGTGTACCCTCAAGTTCCTAGCAACTTCCTTACCATACAGATTTACTCAGCCTCAGTCAGAATCACTGCTGATCTGAGTGAAATATTGCAGGTCCACTTATCACCAGTTCCCAGGTGACCAATCTGCAATTTATTCATATCAGAAACCACTTTTCCTCTGGCCACTCTGATTTTAACGTGGACTGTATATCATCAGGCCAAGACAAGAACAGAGGGATTGATCTATCTTGGCATAATAAGCTTATTTTTATCTTCAACCTTGCCTTTGTAGTGGAGGAGATATTATAAGCTGTCTGACACTTATTTGGAGATGTATACACAGAAGAACAACTCCCAACAGCTTCAGAAAGTGAACTGTGTGTGCTGAAGTAAAACTCATGAAAACATTTCATAATAATCTTTTCAAGAAACAAAACTTTTAATAGGAGAAATGATCTGTTACTACCCCAGAAACTTTCAATAAATGTTCTTCCTCACAGATGAGGTGTTCAGGTAAATTGTCACACACTGACCTGGATTCAGGGACAATGGCTATAATTTGTTTGCAAAAAGCCCAGAAGGCTGTACAGAGGCTTCATGTCAATCAGAGAAAGAAATGGAAGTTAAACAAGCACTGCTAGATTTTTGTGCTCTTTTTTTCACATGCTGTGTTTGTTTAACCAGCAGGGTGTCACCAGGTGGATGTTAGTGTTCATGTACAAGGCTTTCAGAGAGATTGATGTTCACAGCAATAGCTGAGTTCATTTACAATGCCATTCTCTGAAAGCCTTGCTGAATAGATTCCTAAAGACAGTAATTTACTGCCTGTCTGTTCCTCTTTTTAAATTTCCACCAGCAAAGATGCCTATTCTTATTTGATGACTTAAGTATCCTTGCTCAAAGGTGCTCATACATTTTCAAATTCTGTTGCTGTTAGAAAAAGGAGAGAAGGAGGAATTATGACTGAGCTGTCTTTTAATAGCTACCATGGTCTTGCTGTCCTGTAACTATTGCAATGTGTTGTATTGTCTTACAGGGAGGAGTGAACATCAAGAATCTTGACAGAAGAGTGCAGCTTCTGGAGAGGTCCCTCTACCCTGAATTCTCTATTATCTCCTTTTCTATTTAGTGTGTGTAAGTATAACATCCTGAGGATTAACACTGGATAGGATTGAAATCACTGAAGAATTAAAAAGTTGCAGCACTTTATAGGAGTTTAATAATTGTTTGCCCCAGGATAAAATGTCCTAGCCAGCCTTTTATAGAAGAATTTTTGGTCCTCAGCCCTAAATATGAGGTGAGCACATATTCCTTCATTCAGTTTACAGATGGTGGATTAAACTGCAGCTTAATAAAACTTCACTCATTTTTAAAATATGAAGAAAAAATACAGAAGAGATGGGAGCCATCTCTGTATCCAAGGGTGATGCTGTTAAGAAGGGAATCCTCAAAGTCTAATGATCTATTGTCAGAATGATACTCTGTGTGAGCCTCTATTTTACTACCACCTCCAGGTTTTAGCTTTCAATGAAAGTAGAAATATGAAGAAAAAGGATTCAGTTTTTCACTGAATTTCCCTGACTTTCTTTTTTTAGGGTAACTTACGTGATTTTTTTTTTCTTTTTTTTTTTTGGTGTGTGTTTGAAAGCTTGGCTTCCTTTTTCTCCTTCCCAACCCAAGCTGAGACATGGATATTAATAACAGGATATTTGCATTGTTTGGCTTGCGCATATATAGAAGAAGTCGGTCTTATAAGCAAACAATCTTCCACCTTTAACTGGTGTCAGTGGCTCCTTTTCCTCCAGAAAAATAGAAAATCTAACCCTAAGTTTACTAAAGACAAAAGTAACTAATATCATAAACAGCAGACAAATATATGAGAAAGAAACACAGTATTTAGTAGTTTAAAAAAAATCCTCTCTTCTAATCCTGGTAACATAGATGCATATCCTAAATAGTCAGAAAATTAAATATTGCTCCTGTTAATGTTTTGTTAAGCAATTTTGACAACAACAGACAGACATTTGGCCAACTCACAAATAAAGCATGCCTTGTCCTTTGAATTGTGGATGGTTTGCACTATGCTAAGAATGACAACAATTACAGAATTTGCATGCATCTGCCAAGAGAACAGATGGCTTTGTAGGTGTAGGACAATGGAGAAAAAAAAGGAAGAAAAGCAATCTTCAAATTAAATCCAAAATGAAAAAGAAATCTTAACTAGATGCTGATATAAAGAGAAATAAAGGACTTGATTTGAAAATATTGCAGTGCCAGAGCAAGTAAAGATACTGTAGTGGATTTGAGATGATATCTGAGGAAAGTATTGGAACAGGATGACCATGCTTCTACCATATTAAATCACGAACATAATTACTCGGAGTTACATTAGTGTAACTCCTTCAGTCCTAAAGTCTATAGTGTAGTTCAGGTTTTGATTGTGATGGGCAGGTGTATGAAGATACAATATGGAAAGTTTACTTGTAGAAACAGCCCTAAGAATATAAATAGTGCCAAAGTGGTCAAAAAATGATTGAAATATTTACTATAGTAGTGATTCTCAATAGCTTAAGAAGCTAAGGAATATTCATAGTTCCATTTCTTTTATCCTTATACTTCAGTGGCTACCTCTTCAGACAATCAATGGTAAGACATAGTTTGTGCATACTGGTACTGGCATTTTCCAGCAACAGAAACAGTTTTTCTACCACATCTCTGATAGATGTTTTGCAATATACTGAACAAGAATATATCTGTGCCCCATTCATTTCACAGTCTAGGAAACAAACAGGTTTCTGTGTGTATATGAAGAGCAAGACACAGGGAAGTTTATGATGTGATATGACAGTGAGTAACATGGAAAACAGGTACTATAGCACACCATAGCTGAAATGCTACCCTTTTTTATTTCTTTTTTTTTTAAATTTGTTTTGAAAGCACTGGAACAGAAACAAATTTCAAAAGTAATATTTTAGTGATAGAATGCAATAGGTCTGCAGAAATCCATGGTGACCTCTCTCCAGTTAGAAAAACATCATTGAACTAGGTGAAAAAAGATAATAATTGAAAATATAATGAATTGAATACAACCAATTAGAACTGTGGTTGACCTAAATTATAAACAAAAGACAACAGGAAAGGTGAATATCAGCTAAGAAATGCTATGCAAAAAGCTGTATTAAGAAAAGTGAAACAGAAAAAAGATGTTTTTAATGATCCAGTAAGCAAACAACTCTTTCACAACAATTCCTTATCATTCAAAATACTATCAACAAATGAGAGTGAGGCAAACCTTATGCTAATACAACCAAGTTTTTCAAACTGATGATTTGTCCTTTTGGAACAAAATCATAGCTAGTGTAATTAGGGACAAATGCTGCTTGCTTGGTATCTTATGAATTTCTTATCCATTGTTCTATCAAATCCATATTTGGTCCAAATTATTTTACTTTTATTAGTATTTATTGTAGGTGGTATTTGTTCCCTTGTTTTACTGCCCCCTGTAAGTACTTCTAATTCCAGTTTGTTCTCCTGGACAACATTGTTTGTGGTCTAGTCACTCTGTATGCACACACTATCTCATCACATCTCATCTCATCTCATTTCACCTTGCCAGGAACTTCTATGTGACTGCAAAGGATTTTTATTGAAGAGGGAGGATTTGACACTGAAAATTGTTTCTTGTGAATTCATCCATGAAGTGTTTTTTCCTATGTAGTTGTATATTCACATGTAAATGAATCATATTACTGTGGCACCAGAACACCTCACAGAAGCTAAAAATAACTACACATTGTCCCAGAGCAAGGTCCTGAGACTTAAATTTCTATTTCTTATTATATTGCCTTATTTTCATGTCTCTCAGTATCTTTACTTTTAGTTCTTTCATTTTATTTTATACTGTGAGAAATTTTAACTGGAAGAAATGGATCTTGCAAATTGTATTGAAGATTTTGACTCTTTTTGTGGACATTTCTGTCTCCAGTCAGATGAGAGTTATAACAGCTCGCCTTTATTTCTACATAGGCTCTATTTGCAGCTCTCATGACTGCTATCTTTGAAGCAGACAATTTCATCACATATCCTTCAAGAAATCTCTGTTAAGGAGAAAAGAAAAGAGAGAAATGGTCTAAATTGTCTTTTCTACTACTGAACGAACGTGTTGTTTCTGCTTAACATCAAACTGTTGTGAGTGACCACGCTGGTTAAAAGAAATAGATTCAAAGTCATAAAGGGGTAGTGAAATAATTGTTGACATCACAGTCTTCTGTCCCAAAGTCAAAGGGAAGAAGTGAGGTGAACTTAGGAAGAGATTAAAGAGCTGAGAACAATGACCTTCTATGTCTTAGTTTTATACTAATGACATTTTCAACTTGTTCTTTAAGATCAAGTCAGGGATGACTAAATGCTGACAGCATTGAAAGTTATGCATGTTTCTTTCACCAACAGAAGATGTGCTCTATACAGAAGGCATGAAATGCTATCCACAGTTCTATGTGAGTTATAAGGTCTCTATACTCAGGCAAACAACAGGGGATGTGAATTGCTACAGACACAAATCTAAAAACCCAGTAACTATCACTTTTCTTTCCAGTAAAAACTGTCCATGAGTGGTATTCAGAGTCCTCTGTTGACTTAAAAAAAATAAAAATTCTCTCTGGTAATGCAAAACTGTTGAAAAGAATTCCACGTAGTAAGATCTTATTCAGACATATGTGCACCCATGTTCATTTAATATTTTTCTTTAATTTGGATCTTGCAAAAAGACATTATCATAGCAGATATTTTTAATCTGAAATCTGTTGATCCATCCGAATTACTTAATAAAATAAATCATTGAAAATATAAGAATATTATCATATTGATGTGAGGACAAAATTCCTACAGCTAGGAGGTATTTTCAGCATTTCTTTGGTCTCATAGTGTGCTTATTTTTTTACATTTAAAACAATAAAGAGACTGAATTCATTCTTAAGACATGAAAGTAAAAGTGTTTATATAACAATTTAGAGACTTTAAACATGGTTAGTCACATTCTGATCTCAATTACGTATGTTTAATATTGGAGAATTTCAATGAAGTTGAATTAGTAGTAGAATCTGTCTCATAATTTATTTTGTTTTGTAGTGTTTTCAAAGATCAAATGAACAGAGCATTTATACTGTTTGAGTTTATTTTCTCCTCCCAACAGATAAGGTGAATAAAATCCTCACCATATCATAGATCTTCAGTTCCTATGGCTCACATAACGAGTGCAACTGAAACCCGAACGCAATCTGCCTAGAAACTCTGTCTACCTTTGTGGCCATAAAAAAATGGGTATCCTACATGCTTACCACTAGTCATATGATATCTCAAAAAGGGTCCTGTACATATTTATTCTTACATTCACAGTATGAGCACCAAAGGCACCATTGCTTACGCCAATGGCTCTAGCAGGAGAAGTATAATTGAGCCTAAATCAGAACAAAACATCCCTTACCCATTTATTTGCCTTTAATTCCTCATACATCTAAAGCTATTCTGAAGCTCCTGAAGCTCGCTACAATTGGTTTTGATTGATTTTGGATTTATCACTTGTGTGTATATATATATATATATATATAAGATTGTATTTATCATCTTATTACTTTATACTTTCATATATGTTACCCATTATAACTCTTTATCTCCCTCCCTGAATCTGTACACATACTGATGTATGTATTTCATAGCTATCACGTATTATATGTTTTCATGCTTTTTTCTGTGTGCTTGCACAATCATCAGGACAGTTAAAAGTCTGATTTTATTTAATGAATGTAATCTTATATTTGAAAATGCACTCATTTGAAGATACATTCATTAATAAATGAGTTGTCTATTGGAGTCTCAAGAATATATATATGTATTTTCTTTAAGGAAAATTTCTCTCTCTTTAAAGGTCAAGTGTTAAAAGGCTAATGATATTGATTTATAGCTAATAGTCACTTCATTTCTGTTATAGGAACTCTGAGAACAGACTTGGTCTCCTAGCTGTGATAAAATGTATGTTAAGTATGCCATTTATTATTTGTCCCTTTGTGATTAATTGATCATTTACAATGCTGATTATTTAATCATCAAAAATATTAATAAGCAGCCAGCTAAACAATAGTCCTAAATGTGTTTAATAACCATGACCAAGTGGTCACTGAAAGGAAGAAATCTGCTCAATTAAAGAGTTGACTTTAGATTTTGCTATCAACTGCTCACTGTTAACCTAACCTCCCTATTTGCTGATAAAAACTCAGTACTGATCTGGCATTTCACCAAAATCAGCCCTCTAAAATGCTGGAATCAGGACTTTTGCACAGCAAATGACTGCATTGTTTCAAAATCTCAGAAAAATTCCACAAGGCCCACACAATATTTTGTAACACCATCAAAAGATCCTCTGTATGCAAATAAATATGACTGCAGCACACTCTAAGCCAGTTGATCAATGCAATAATTCAAAATAATACTGCAGTGGTAGCCAAATTCACTATCTGCTATGTGAGGAAATTCATTATTGCACAATTAAGTGTCAAAAAAATTCCATTTGTATCATCTTTATTTTCCTTGGTGAAATAAATTCCCTGCTTCAAACTGGTATATTTCCTTTTCACTTTGTTAGTGAGTATTGGGAAAATTATCCTCTTACTGTAGACTCAGCATAACTCAGAAAACAGTTTCACCCAGCTGGCTCTGTGGACTGAAGATTTAGTGTCATTTAGTGATCAATGAATTACTGTTGTGGCAACTGTGTTCTCACATTTATTGAAAAATAGCACTCAATCTCTGTGTGCCCTGGTTTACCGAATAATGAATGGGGTTTTTTTATAATGATGTTACTGGTGCAATTTTTGTAATGGTATCTTACCGAGTTAATAAACATGTCCTGAACTTACCTAATTATTGTATTGCTAAACACAATAGAACTATTGATAACATGTTCTGTGCTTTGGCTGATTGTAGTACACTGCATGTATCAAACTGCAATAATTTACTGCATGACATAGTTACCTTAAGAAAAGATAAGGACTCTTAAGAAAGGAGCACAGTGGGCAGTCCGACTACAATAAGCTACTACTTTATGCTGGTCTTACCAGCAAAAATATTGAGTTGTTGAGACGTTGATGTTGAAAAGAACTACAGAAAAGTTACACGTACAAAATAGAGAGGTGATGAATTAATAGCAAAACAAAGCCAGATCCCAAGATATTGGGTAGCCCTAAGAAGCAGAAAAACATATATTCGTATTCAATTGAAATGCAAAAGAAAAAAGTCTGCAAAATGGGAGGCTTAGCTACTGGTCACCTACTGTGAGGATTTGACCTAGGAAGCTGTTGACTTATGGAACAATCAGGTAGACAGTTTAGGTCTTAACTGCTCTGGTGTTACACTTCTTTGTGAAAAAACAACCTGACTTGACAGGTGGATTTTTGGATTTTTGTCTCTCTTCATCTTGAGGGATGATATCTAAACTTCCAGCTGAGGATCTTAGAAAGCTCCACAATTTTCAGTTTCTAGAGGAAAATATGTAGGTACATTCAACAAAAATAGAGAGAGAAACAAAATAGTGATGATCCACTGGGTTAAATGATAGAGGAGACAATTCAACTGCTGCTTCCACTCAGCAAAAGCAAGAATAATCCTGTCATGCAGAAACATTAAAGCATCAGAGTGAAACATTCTATAAATGCATCAAACATTCAGCTGGCACAGGGATTTAGTGCCCCATACAGAAACGAGGGTGAGCAAGCAATGAAAGCTAGAAAATGACTAAGAATATAGATTAACATCTAAAGTACCAATAATCAGAGAGCACAAATCAAAATGCTCAAATGTTACTGACCACGGAACAGAATAGGTTCTGGATTGTTTAACTACAGAGGAATGTGCAAAACTGAAGTAAATCCTATGAGTAATGAACTCATGCTTAAATCCAAAAATGAACAACTGTGTAATCAATGTGACAACAATGAGTCAACAGGAGTGAAGTTTTCCACTCCTGTATGACAAATAATAGATGCTTCAGAAAAAGATACATTTTTTTAAACTGAAATAAATTATATAATACGTACATCTCCATCTATTTTTATATTGTTACATCCTCAATTAGGAATTGCCTTTCCTTACCTTGAGAGGTGAGTTGTAGTGATTTTCCATTGTGGTATAAATCGGAATTCAACAGTGCACTGCTATCCCTCAGAACTTCTCCCCGATGTCTTGGCAAGCCACTTAATCCTTCAAAATCACAGTAAAGTAAGAATAATGCAACTTTTGTGACCTGTTTGTAGTTTTTTAAATAACAGATCTGTCATACTTGCACATATGGGCATGAAAATATTTGGTCTTAATGGTCTGAAGAACTAGCATGCAACCATGGTACCTGACATCTATGACAGAAGTAATGTAGTTAGAGGGGAAATTTGCTATTTGGTAGCACAGAGGAGCAATCTTGGAACATATTTGCACGTGTTGTGCATATTTAAGAGACACTGGTGTTAAATAGTAAATTATACCTTTGAATAGAGAAAAGCTTGTAGTTTCAAACATATATGGAAATCTAGCCTGGCTCTGCCTAAATATTCCTAAGGTGAGTGGTTTCCTTAATCCAAACCAATGGCTTTTAGTATTATGTTAAAATGTTCAAGCCCGAAAGAACAAATAAGAAACCTAGTGCAAGAGCCTTCTGTGAGGAGGGACATATGAAACAGTTGAAATTCCTGTGAGCAGAGTAACTTTTCAGTTCACCATGTGCTACACTTTTTCTCAAGAGCTGAAATAACAAAAACTGTGGGCAGATCTGTGGGAGTTATTTATGTTGTCTTTTGGTAGTAGGGACAGCTAGAGGGACAGGTGCGTGGAGTGAGAAGAAGCTTACAAAAGCAAGTCATAATGCCCTATCATATCAACTTAATTCAGTCCTCAGTACCAACAAGACTTAAAAATACGAGTGAAGGAAGGCTATTGCAAGGGGAGGAAAGCAACCAGCTGTCCTTGCAGTGGCTTCCTGGAGATGGAGATTATAAATTGGTTTAGTTTTGTTGTCAAAATTACGTGTTCTTCTCTATTAAGTTTTCCGATGAGAGCTTTCTCTCCCTTTTAAATCCATATTGTTTAACAAATTGCTTGGATCCTCCTTACAGAAAGGAAAATGAGTACAATGGAACCCAGAATTTTAATAACATTACCCAAAATTCAGAGAATTTTGCCAGAGCTTTGAGCCAGGGCTTTTTGTGGTGACATTTAATTTCAGCCCAGACCTTGTTGCTGTCTATCAAGTCAGAAAGGAACAAAGCCTTAAATAAAACACCTACATACCACTGCATTAGGACAAACCATAGTATCAAATGCCAAAATATGCATAATGACATCTACCTTTGTTTGATCATGCTCCACCTTGCAGATCCTGATGGGTCTTCACTTCTTCCATACTGCCACAGTACTTGAAATACTTCTTGTGGAAGAGTCCCACTGAACACACTGGGGAGATCAGGCTGACCACATGAGCCTTGAGTGTGCTGCTGGGTATAGGTAGCAGTCTGAGAAGACTCAGGGCAAGCAAACTTCCTGCAAATGTGTTTGGAGTAACCTTGGATTTCCTCTGAACTGCTTTATTCCTTAGCACATAAAAAGTATTACAGCTCCATCTATTCAATGCCTTTTCAATTAGCAAAATAAACAGCTCAGGAGCACTGGAAATCAAATTTGCATCCTTTGATAAGCACTAAGAAAAATTTATGGGTGATGTGGTTAAAAGCCTTCCTGGTAGATAATAGAGATACAAACTTGAAAAAATCTGCCTGGGAAAATTATTTCACAAGGAGGAAGATAGCTGTTGGCAACATAAAATATCTTTTCTTGTCTAGAGATTCACTACTACCATTCTTTTCAGGGGCAATATAAAAGAAATCGAGAGTACCATCTTCTAGAAAAGGAGGAGTCCAGCAAACTACTACACTGTTTGATGTATTTCTCCTCTCAGCTCAGGATTATCTACTACCTTAATTGGTAATAAATTGTTATTACTTCTCACTATGGCAAATCCCTTTGTGACTTTTATACAGTTGGATAGACTGAGGCATAGAGAGAATTAAAAAAAAAGCAATGACAAAACTCCAAGCACAGTGCTTAAGTGCTATCAATAAGAATATTAGTGACAATAATATAAGGCCTGAAAAGGATTTTTGTATTTCCCTGTGCAATAGAAATTGTGTTCAAGTGCCACACCTTGTGCCAGGTCAGTACAAAGAATATAGGTTTCTTTTGTTTTAATACCATATGTTATTAAAAACATATTTACATCCCACCTGTTTGCAGAGGTGTTGCCATTTTAGAATAAGTAAGTAATGTTAGCTGATAGAAGTAAACAATAAGAAAATTATATCCCCTAAGGCTTTACTTGCTCCATCTTGTCGGTTCTTACTTGTCTTACATGTTTATTCTCCACTTCTTTTAGTCTTTACTATGTATAATTGAATCTCTTAACACTCTGAAAGTCTATTTTAAAATAAAGTTTACCTTTATTTTTTTTCCTGAACAATTGGACTTCCTACCGGATTCCTGAGTCTATCCCAGATTCCACAGATATTGACAGAGGCTGTATTTACTAATTGAAGTAAAAAATAAACTGAAATAAACAAATAAGCTCCTATATTCCCTCTCTGGAAATGCTTCTTGACTTCTTTGTTGGCTTTTATGTCACTGAAAATACTTTGGGATTTTTGCTTGAAAGATTGAGAGTAACAAGATAGAGACTTGAACAATTTGTGACATGACTTGAAATTATCAGAGCACCTGGGGTACAGGTATTGAGAGGAGATTCATAATGACTGACTTATAGTCCCATAAACAAGAAAAAACCAACAGTGCAGAAACAGAGGTGAATAGGTGAACGTAACCAGTCATCTAGACCCATCACAATTACAGAGATTTTTATTTTTGCTTGGACTTTCTATTTCAGCCATTGCTATCACAGTCCCCAAAAAAACCCCCCAAATCCTAGTTTGCAATAATTGTCAAAGATCCTACAGGCAATTTCACAGAATAGCCTGAGAGTGGTTAACTTCACAGAGTTTTTTTAAATTTGCTTATTATTTCTATCTTGGAGAGATTCCCTAGACACAGCCCAACTAATTTAGAAGAAAAAAAATTAGACCAATTACATTTTATTTTGTCATAATGTGGGTTTTAGATGTGTACTGAAATCTTCCCACGGCAGAAAACCCAATATATTTTACAGCAACTTATTCCCTCTATTCATGGTACATCTTGTTTTGCCTTTGCTTGCACAGTAGTAAGAAGAGAATTTTCTAGTTTTCAGATACTGTTAATGACAGAAACTGATTTTATGTAATAGATGGTAAGGTGTGGCTACTGTGACAACAGTAGCTAGGTATATTTAATGACTGACGATCCTTTCCAGTTCCATAAACCACAAAAAAAAATTTTGCAATTATTTCTTTTTCATTCAGTCTTGGGGTTTTTTTACAATATAAACTATAATATTTTGTATTTCTTTGCAACTTATTTCTGTTCCTGTGTTGCATATGAATGGAATTTTCAAAAGGCCTCAGAATTAGTCTAATGCAGTTTCTGTGAAGTCTGTGGCAGCCTTGTCAGTAACCTCACTGGCATCAGATAAACTAATGGGATTTTCAGAAATTCCCCCATGATAAGTGTTGACTTCTTTCTAAAAGGAAGAAAGAAGTAATCATTGTTTTATTTTTTGGTGACTACTATTACCTAAAAAATCAAAGCTCTATCTTTTATTTTGGTAGCTTATTTTTTCTATTGTTTATAATCACTATAGCATTAACATTTATAAGAAAAACAGGTTGATAAAAAATTGTGGATCAGTAAATGATCAGCAGTAATGAAGAACCAACAACATTAGATTGAATTGTAACTACTGACTGTATTCAAGAGACTTCTGTCATTGACTCATTTTCTTCAGAAAACTTTTTGTTGTTTAGACAAGTAAACAGGGTGAGTGACACAGTAATTTCTTCATTTTATTCTATTTTCCTAAACGTTCATGCATTGCCACTGTCTTGCAGTTCTCAGTATTTCTAATATCTCACTGTTTCACAACACCCCAATGTATAACTTGATGGGTTTTATACTAACACTCCTTTCAAACAAAGCAAGAGACATATAAACAGATGCTTAGCCTGCAGCAAAGCTCAACTGTTAGTTAGGGAGTCATGTGAACTGGTAAAGAATCTGGCTTCAGAACAAATTAGTGGTTTGTTGTTGTTTTGCAGTACTGCAAAAAAACACTTTGCTGAAGGGTCATATCAGGGAAATAATGCTAGTTAGCAGTTCTACAGAGCACCTTTTTCATAGCTCCATTTATTTCAGTGTAATACACGGAAACCAATAAGAATTGGAGAAAACAGTTCAAACGTTTTGCTGTCTTGCTTTTTTTCTTTTTACACAAAAAATTGCAAAGGACTCATCAAAATTTAAGTTTTTACCACAGCTGAGTGACCATATGGTACTCTTGCAGTACTTGAACCACTCATTCAGTTTTTCTGATCTTGGAAATCAAGAGAAAGGGGGAAGGGGAAAGAGTGACAGAAAACACCTTCCTATTTTAAATATATTCTGAAGACAAGGCCTGGAATTGGTGGAAATTGCTGCTTGCTAAATTTGCCTTTCTACTGCTTCTTCCTGTGGATGTATACCAGAAAGAAAAACAGCCTTCATCTTCTTTTTAGCTGTGTTACAGATAAGAAACACAGCTGGCTGATTTGGACTTTAATTTAATTTTATTTGCTTTATTTTTTTGCATAGAAAACAGAAATAGAAAATTCCTTGGTCAAACACCTCTTTTTTTTTTTTTACAATTAAAGCCTCTTTCAGAATATTCGGTATAATCAGGGTTTTTTGCTTGGGTTACTTTGTTGTTGTTGGTGGTTTTGTCTTATTTATTTATTTATTTATTTCATTAAAGCACCATCTTGATTTTGCTTGGACTTCCTCTTCCATTCTTGGTGAAAAGATCAGTAAAAATAGGCCCTGAAACACTAGAGTTTCAAAAAAAATTGTACAGAAGTCATGTTGAGTATAGGCTACCTACTACTGGTTCAAAGCTTAGACCCTTTGTACTGGCTCAAGTTCTACCCAAGTACACACAGTGGAAAGCAAGCTGTTTCACAGATTCTCCTTTCTGTTATGAATCACTGAGAATTAACATCTAGTTCAGATAAAAACAACTGTTTTTTCATTAACTGGATATTCAGCAGGTCTATTTTTTATGTGATTATATGACACATAATCATTCACCTACACCGAAAAGTATGTTTGTATCCTTTCTACTTACCATGACATCTGAAAACGTGTCTCAGTAAACTCAAGGTAGAAAGATAAAGTAAAAATATTCTGAAATATTAAACTAATTTTCATCATTAATGAACACATTGAAATTTAAAAGTAAGTGATTATTCCATAGAGATAAGTATAAAAATAAATGTCCAGAGAGAGTTTGCAATAACCAAATAATTGATTAATCAATTAATCATGCTGCACAAATTTAATTAATCAAGTAGAAGCATCAGAGAACAAGCAGAGACTTTATATAAATGGGGCTGGAATTTTAGTAATTAAAAATAGCCAGCTGTTCTTTTGATAGATAAGATGCTTGCTATAAATACAATGGGCTCTTTTCTCTCTTTTGATAAATCAGCAGGAGAATTCGGGTATAACACCTGTCTCCTGTTAAACAGAAATTACTTTAGCCAATTTTCAATATACACATTTCTTTTTTTTTTAAATGAAAAATATGTGAGCTTTGGGATATATTATTACAGTGTAATGATCAATTATTACTTGCGAAAAGCCTGCTTTAAAATGTCCATCTGGCTAAATTTCTTTCCACTAATAAATTTACAAGTAGGTACATGTTCCAAGAAGGGCACTGATTTGGCTTCATTTGGTTTCTACTTACACAGATGTCTCCCTAGAAGACTTGGCTGGTTTCTTTTTCTTCCTCACTTTTCCTTATCTCCCCTTGCCTCATCTTGCCTCCTGATGGCTTACAAGCATTATAATAACTTATCTCTTCATTTTCTCTCAGAATTTCCTCTTTACAGGTAAGATACTTCTAATATTCAGTGTGTCCATCAATATTCTATGAAATCATGAGGAATTTCTACCTTTTCAATTTGCAAAGTCTCATATATTGGAACTAGCTATCAGTGGCCATATTAGTGAACTGCTTAACAGCTCTGCAAAACGAACTGTTTAATGACTCCTGTCTCTACTCCTTGGTCCTTATCTGTACCTTAGATTCAGTAATACACAGCTATCTCTCACTGGATCAAATCCACTTCCTATCAAAGTCAGAAGCTGGGCTTAGCTCAAGTGATTTTATGAGATGCCATGGCTAGAAAACTACTGCAATCATTTGAACACTTTCCTACGCCTGAAAACACTCCTTCTAGCAGGACCTCCTTCCCTTATCTATTTGAAAGTGGGTTTCTGGAATCCTTCTCTTTAACTAAATCTGGGTTCAGTACACTCATGGTTGCTAGGCACGCAAGTTCACATGCCAGATGCATTTTCTTCCCTCTGAAAGAAGTTCAATATATACACTTTTAGCATACATGGGAATGAGGAAACTTCTTCTAAAAAATGAAATTAAGAACTTGATTAAAACAAACCAAAACAAAACACCAAAAAAACAGAACCAACCAAATAAACAATTCACTGTAAAACATGTGAATGTTTTATCTTCCTGAAGATGCCGGGCAGGGCCAGACTCCCTTGTCTCCAGAGTAGAATTGCAGAAAATAGACAGTAGAGAAAGTGATCCAAGGCAGAGAGCCCTGTGAGAGCAAGATTCTTCTGCAGGGGGAGAAGTGTAAGTTGGGGTCACAACCACCCGTGGTTCCTGCTCAGGCACCTCAAAACCTGCCTGAGCAGCAGTGATTGTTTTTGGGGACTTTGCTTAAGAAAATGTCATAGCAGTGTTGTAGATACTTTCTAATCCCTCACTGTCTCTCTCAGGCAATTTCCCTTTTGCCCTCTTAGCTGCTTGCAGGGCCCAGGATTGTGTCCATATTTTCTAAACATTATGTGGTTCACGTATTCCTTTGTTAACAAAACTATTACTATATAAATCTCCACTCCTTCTCTGTGAGGCAGTTCTTTATATTGCATCAGTCTGAACTGTAAATCCTAGATATGAAAATTTCTATTTTCTATAACCCATTCATACAGTTGGGTATTATTTGATTCTTTGTCATTCAGATTCATTATGCTGAAAATATTTTTTCTTACCAGTCCTCTCCAAGAAAGATCATACTTTCCACTACCACCACTATTTCCTCCCCTTCCTGCTGTTCATTCTCTCTCTATAATTCCAGAATCTTATACAGAAAATCTATTTTTGTAGTAGAGAACTATTGCCATTAGTGGAGTCCTGTAAGCTGCTGCACTGAGATTTGTGTTTTTTTCAGATCCATGCTGAGAAAATATGTTAAAATTTTGAATTAAGTAACTGGTCTTACAAGAATTATCCTAAAGAGTCTCGTTTATTTCCTGTTGTTTTGACAGCAGCTAGGTAATATAAACACTTTTGATCTTTAAGAGAAGGCTGTGAGAATCAATACTAGTGTATAAATATATAGTATAACAGGGCCTCAAAACTGAAATATCAAACCTTAGGGAAGAATACAGTCAAGGCAGTCCATTGATGCCTGCTCAGCTGGTGCTACAAAAAAAATTCAGGAGCTGTAAGCTGGGGTGAGATAAGAAAGGGTTTAATTATGCCAAGGCAATAGATGTTACGACGCGCGCGCGCCGGGCTGTGCCCGGGATGTTACATTTATAACAATATTTGGCCAATCCTAAGTGTGTCCACCCTATAACTTTTGGCCTGGTCCACCCCCTGGCCCGCCTCTCGAAATTGGGTCTGGGGTGCTTTTTGGGACCCCCTCTTCATCATCTTCTTCATCTTCAGCGTACAGAGAGCAGGGTGACCCAGTTCTTTGACTCTGTCCTGCGGTTTAGGCCAAGATACAAGCGTTCTCCAAACAAGACAGGGTTGCCTTGACAAAGAGACTAAACATCATCTGCTGAATATGGGAATAGGGTTGATATAGGGAGTATGGAATGGGGTGAAAGGATTGAGGAATATAAACTAAGGGATACTACGGGGAGGAGGGAGAAAGGGGTTTATTTCTAAAATCTACTTCTATTACCTATAAAACTTGTAAGGCTTATAAAATTAGAAAAATGAAAAAACCTTAGGGGTTTAAGGCATCACCATTCATAGGGAATCATGGAGACAGTTACTGTGTTGAGTCTGGGTTTCACTGTGGACTTCTTACCTGTTCATGTAGTCTCTATATTGGTATGTTATATATTTGTTATATCCAAGACAACAAAAGGAACTCTAAATATGAGAACATGCCTCCACAGTGAGGCAAACATTCTATGAAGAAACAGACCTTTTAAGAATAATGAAAAAAAATGTTTAATCTTATTGTTAAAACAATCAATCTCCTTTTCACAAATCGTTTTTTTTTGTTAGGGATACCAAATATGTAACACTCCAAGAACGCTATCAAGTTCATTGATAATTTCCAAAGATACAGATTGTAATTTTTTTTTGTCCACTAGTAAGTTCCATAGTTGACACTATTGCTTGGGATTTGTTTGAGTTTTTTTCAGATTTGAAAATATATAAAAAAAGTTTAATTTAGATAAAAGTAATTTGTTCAACAATTATCCATTTTTTTTCTATAAATGTTTTAATTTAAATATGAAAATACCATGGACCATGGAAGTATTTCATTCTCAGTTTGCAATGAAATTAAAACATACTGAGCATTTTAAATCATGTAAGCAATACTTACACCGACTTCCTTTTCCTAATGAGTAATTATCAGAATTTTTAATGTCAGTATCCCTTGTCATTCCTGTTCTTGTATCGATTTCTCAACTTGTAAACGCATACGGGGTATATTTCTCACCTGTGCCTGGTAAAGTCAAACCTTATGGCCTATATCCTTAGATTTCCTTAGAAGTGTGAGTCTGAGATGTTAAAAAACAAACAAAAGACCAAACAATCCCATAATGAAGATTATGTATTAATCACTTTGAGATTCTGGAAAGCTTTAGAGTCAGAGGTGGAACTGGATCAGAGAATTTTTATCTGTCTTGAAATAAATATTTTATTTCAGAAAGGAAAAGTGAACCAGTAGGAAGTTGTTACAAAACTTAACATTTCCATTTCAATAGTATATTAGAGTAGAAATGCTTTGGTAATGCACTTTATTTACATAATTAGTTTTAACTTACCGCTCCAGGTGTGCTTCACCTATGCTTAATTATCATTGATCTCTTCTTTTATATTTTTTTCCTCCTGACGCGTAAGTGCTGGTAGTTCAGAAAAAAAGAAAACAAGATCAGTGAACAAATATAAATCAAAGAATAGAATGTAAATCTCCAGACTAAGAACACTTATTTTCTTATATTCTGTCTGAAATGGTACAAACCAGCAACTAGACAGTGTCTTAAATGTGCATCTTTAAGACCAACTTCAGGCAACTTTTCTTCTATTCATTACAAAAATACCCACCAACAAACAAATTTTGAAGACTGGAAGTGAGAGTCATAGACTTACAACAGTTCTTCATTACTCAGTATATACTGCAAAAAAGACCATTGTTTGTGCAATTATTGCTTTGAACATCATTTAACATCTGTGCTTGCTATTTTGTTACCCATTTCTGAACCTTTGCTTCTGAGACTTATTGAAGATTTTGACACTTAAAAAATTATTTATTGTTTCTTACTTGGAAGGCTAAGAATCTCTGGAATATTCTTAAATTAATGAAGACAGTTTCAGGGAAAGGTTGTAGGTAAATACAGAGAGAGGAGAGCTGCACAATGAAATAAAAATTAAATATTGAGATGACAGTAGCTCAGTTAGCTACAGTGCTGAAAAGCAAGGTCTACTGGTCAGAGCTGACATTGCCTTCTCAGGCATCTGATCATCCATGACCTAATTACAATTGTCTGTAATAGATTGTATCTAAAGTAGGGACCACAGAGCCACAGTGAATTTACTTAGATAAACTCACAGTGACACAACATGTGCTCAGCTCTGTTTGCTGTGGGATTTGGTGTTCTTTTATTATGTCTGTTTGTAAGATGAGTTAAATTAAGCTTAAAATTGCATGAGAGAAGTTTGGCTGTGAGAAATTTTACCAGTATTCATTCAACAAGATGGCATGTAAAATGGTTCAGATCAGCACAACTTTACCACAGCTGTAGCTACTTATTGCTGTCTTAATAGCAATTATCATCTTAATACTTCCTCAGAAAACAAAAAGATTTTAACTCTATTGACCTTAGTGCTGTCTTACCGCTCTGAATGCTAATGTCTATGATAGAATTGAACTAATTACCTCATTTCTTAAAAATCTGTGGTATGTTCTTCCCCTTTTGTGCTCCTGGGATAAGTTGTTTGTAAGGCATGTTTAACAGGGAAATGGACAAGTTCTGCTGGTGTTCTCTGTTCAACTGCAAGTGATGGCAAAGCACTAATAGCATACCTGATAACTTAGATAGAGTAGAACTGATTATTGGCAAATTCTACATACGCAGAGGTTCTGGAAAATTGAGCATACCACACACACTGAATAAACAATGCTTTAACAGTAGAGCTGATATGGATGCAAACAGTATGTTTGGCACATCTGGAAATGCTGAAAAAGAGCAGAGAAGGGTGGACTGCTCCTGAGATATTTCCCAGTGCACATTATAATGTTCTACCCTAGATTTCCATTATTGAGAGACTAGAGAATGACTTGTGTGGTACACTCACACTAGAAAAAAAGAATAGAACTTTTTGAAAACTTTATTTCATTGGCAAGATAAATAAATAAAAAGAGTATATATTTTTTTAATCAACCTGATATCTATTTTTCCACAGTTTTTGCAGCAACTTAAAAATGAATAAATTAATATCATTTCACTGTTGGGTGATGTTTTAACCTTGAAAAAGAATTTTGTATATACATTTTTATTGAAATAGTATTTTAAAATAAAATTCTAAATAAATAAGTTTTTAAAAAGCCAAATGAAATTTTAACCTTTAGGTAGGTATAAGTGTAGCATACTGGGAAAAAAAAAACAAACCCCTTAATCAACTCCCTCAGATCTCTTCAGGGAAATCCTTCCCAAGTGTAAGAGAAACACCTTCTGCCTGAAATTTCAAAATGTTAAGAAGAATGGAAATGTGTCACTGTTTAAGAAGTGACACAACCTACTTCCTGTATTTGAGGACAGAAAATAACCATTACTCTGATGTGAATAGAACCCAAAGAAAAGTGATTAGTAAGAAGTATTTTGCTTTTTCCAATATTCATGTTGCTTATCACTGTATTTCCTGTTCTTCGATATTTTGCTCCTTATTTTTAATTTTAGGAGTTTTATATCCCTTCATATAATCTTTCAAGAGGCTGTGCAGATGTATTAAAATCTCCAGACTTCTTAAGGTTTTCAAATTCCAGTCCAAGTCTAGACCAGATGCTTGGACATGCATTTTAGTGCTTAGACTTTACCTTTCCTTATTTGCAATAGGTGGCCTGTCTAGAGGTGCTGGCCAGGAGCTGAAACCTTAGATATCAGGAAAATTGCGGATTAGTTTTAACAGAAGATAGAGCAAAGAGTGCAGTAGGAAAGTATTTAACACATTTATAGCAACAATATAGCATCAAAGTCTGAAGTTTTGAGGCATGACTTTGAGCTATTTAGTTCCAATACGGGTTTTTTTGCTTTTAAAATGAGCAATGAAAAGAAAAAACAAGGTAAATAATTGAGATATACCTGTTCATCTGGTCCATTTTGTACACTAGTCCTACAGCTGAGAGGACTCTGTCTGTAAAGGAGACCCCCTTAGATTTTCCTTTAAACATTGATTGCAAGAGTAATTACCTGAGAAACAGTCTGAGCACAAAAATTGATAATAATTTGAGTGGTAGAAACAAAAAAAACCAGGAAGAACCAGGTTATCTTTTTTCTCTTTTATTTTTTCTCCTGTTTCTTCTCTCTTCTAGAAGATACTTTTCAAGGAAATTTGCTGTGAATAAACATTTATCACATTATTTAAATTCTTCCCAGTAACAATGGTTAGTAACTTCCAGTAACTTTTTTTTTAAGACAAAGATACTGGCTTTAGCACTTTAAAATAGGCTATTTGAGAGAAAGAAAATGAGGCAATTGCTGTCTGATTTCCATTAAGAATTGCTATAATCATTGTCTTTATGAACTTGCATCTTTTTTTATTAACTCAATCTTATGTTTTATAGATTTCATTATATTTTGATTCTCCATAAAAGGGAAACTTCTTTATATACTTATTAATATATATAAAAAATCTTTCTGACGTGTTCCCTCAGAAGTCATTGTGACTTCTAACCTAAAATTCAGTCACAAATACATTTATACAATCTCTTGTAATCTTCATATATAAGTTCATATTTTTCTAAGTGATTTGGTAAGCAAAGTCTTTACGTGTTTACAAGTCATGAAGAATAACAAAATACTCTGATCTAAAACAAATAATTTTTAATTTTTTTAAAAGATATTACTTGGTTGAATTTTGCAGAAAAATCTCATACAAGAGTGATTGATGTATGAATAAGTAGTGTTTAAAACAATCCATCCTGCATTTTTTAAACTAGGAAACTGGGGCTATTTCTTTGCTCACACATTTTTTCAGGGTAAATAATATATGTCCACATATTGACTAAATCAAAATTTTGACCAATGGTAAGGTTACAGATTTTATTTCATCTTGAACTACATAACTCATTTGCATGCGTTTGATCACAACTGATCGAAAAGCAGAAATTTAGGTGGCTGTGAGCCAACTGAAATGAATCCAGAGTAAAGTGCTAATCTTTGACATGTTACCCTCGAAAACAATGATTGAAAGGAAACCAAAATTCTTCTGCTGCAGTCGAACATTTTACACTGCTTGGGACCTAATTACTGTGGGCACGTCAGACACGCAGGCTGGTCTCTTTCCAGATCACTTGTTTCAAGCTGTTGAGTTTGGATTTTAAAAAAGTAATAAAAAGGCATCATACAGACCAGTTTCCCAGATTTACTTGTTTTGATTAAGAAACACATGGTAACAAACAATCAAGATGTTACAGTCATCATTTTGCTTGTTTATGACAGTCTTTAGTCAAATGAATATGCAAACCCACAAATTTATATTTTCTCCCTACTGATAATGACTGTCCATATCTTCACATAATTTCTTATCAGATTTAATCATATTTATTCTCTGGCTTTTGTATAAATGCAGTTTCAATATATAGCTTATGACTGGACTTTCCAAATACTGCATAATAAAAAATACACACTATGAAGCTCAGTAGGCAAAAGTTCTGATTTCACATTAAACAACTCAAGCACTACAGTGTAAGACTGGATTTACACTGCATGATAATTTAGTCCTAGTCTGCATTAAAACTGTCACTCTTCCTACCACATGTAGGTACTACTCCTGTGCCAACCACTGACCTTGAGTAAAACAAACAGCACTAAGGAAAATTTTGCAAGATGGAAAAAGGAAAGAGAATCATAAATAAGACATTTGAATTATATTGTATATCATTGATGATAAAAATGAGGATACGCGATGCATAAATTAGGTTTTAAAAAGAAAATCATGGTGGTTTTGAATAAGAAATATTCACATATTTTTACACTGTAGTATTGACTTGACGCAAGATATGACTAACCAACTTCTGTAAGATGAAAAAAGAGTTAACTTTTTTTTTCTACTTCCTCAGTTGCCTTCTAGACTCACCAGTTTCTATGCAGTACTCTTCTAAATAGAAGCAGTATTGGAAAGAGAGTTCTAAGAAGTTTGACACTAACGTCAAACGGTTAGGGTGTCACTTTGGCAATAATAGGTTTCAAAAGTTCAATAACCCAGGACAAAAGCTTTCTTTCAATAATGTAGAATAGCATTATGATGAGTTTTATTATTGGATGGACAATTTGAATGATAGGTACTTAGTTAAAAATAGCTGCTCCTGTTGGATCAGATTGTAAATTGCCAGTATTTTTTCCATGAAATAACAAGTGTGAACTGCAATGCACAGAGGAAGAGGGAAACACAAACCTTTCCAGGTACTAAGCCTCTTGTACTCAGTCATCAAATATGTGGTTTCCATCTCTCTCTTCCGACATCCTTGATATGTTCAGACATTCAGGCAACTTGGAATACACACTGTGAGTTTGAACAGTAATTTACACCATTTGATAGCAACAAAACAAAAAAACAAACAAACAAAAAGTGATGAGAACACTCAATTACAACACTAGTAAGGGAGTTTGTATCACCAAGCTTTAAATGTCTATATTGTAGGTGTTTATGAACAAACACATTTTTTTGTACTCCACTCCCTGCACTATCTAAAAGCAGAAGCAAAATAGTTGCAATAGCTGTATTTTGATAAACAGTAATTCCAAAATTCCTAATACAGGATACCCGTACATTGCAGTGAATAAAAGTAGGATTTCATTATGATAATAAATAAACTAAAAATGAAAGTTAATTAAAATTTAATTGTATGATTTTCTAAAGTTATTAGGTTGGCTCTCTCCTTTATGATCTGTCTGGCTCTTTACTCAGTTGTTCTGTAATTGATGCAGGACATACTTGAGACAACAGAATGAAATAGAGGCAATGCAATTTTAGGATTCTGCTAGTTGGTGACTGCACCAGAAAGCAAATTTTAACAATCAAAATAGATTTGTTTGCTTTCTCCATAAGTACCTTTTTGTTTTTATAATTATTTGAATTATAAAGAAGATAGTCATTTCGATCAGAGATGACCAAACTAGAAAAGAAAAATCATCATGAAATAAAAAATCTGAAGAATCTTAATTCTTATGATAATGGAGCAAGAAAAGACAGATTTTCTTTAAAACAAAGAGAAATAGTGCTTATGAGCATGTCTGATAGGAAGATTCAGATAAGCAAAAAAGCAGATCACAGAAGCACCAATAGTTAATTTAAGGAGGTGTATACAATGCATTGTATCTCCACTCATCAAATTCAGTGGTACTTGTGCAATTTTAAACTTCATACCTGACTTTGAAATTCTTTCTCCCCAAGGGAATGTATCACTACAAAGTTTCAAAGTCTTTAATGCACAGCTTTACAATACCTGGTTTGTAAAGCTACTTTTCAACTCATAATTTCTGTTATCTCCTTTCACTAGTCTCTCTATATAATCTGATGTATAAGCAAGTGCTTTAGAATAACAGGAAACTACATATTACTTGGATTTTACCTGTTTCTTCTACAGATTACATATTGTGCTTATCTGTAAAGCATCTTTTTGTATGAGTTTCACAGAAAGGATTGCATGGAATTGTTTTCTTTGCTGACAGGGGAGAGGACTTGGTGACCAAGGAGGTCTGTTGCACTCATAGATCCATATAATGGTATTGGAATACTGTATTTCTTACAGAGTGAGCAGTACATGAGAGCTATACTTTTCAACAGTTTAAACATCTGATAAATTGTGCTATTAATTAATCATTTCACATTATTTCACGGTCATAGTGAGCTGCCTATATATCCAGCCCATAATTTCGTGCACTGACCATATTAGAACTGCCTTCTCATTTGAGATAATGAAGGTTCTCTAGAAATGGGTGGAGCACATCTATGGAACACAAGGAGAGACTCTGAGAGATCACGTTGGCTAAGATCAAAGCCATGTCTTAATGATAATGATAATTTGATTCTTCAAAGCTCTGTTTAATCTTTATGCTTGCAAAAAGATGAACTCAGTATTGCTAGTGTGGCAGGGTGGGGGTGAAATGAGGGAGAAGAGAGGAGAAGGGAGGGAAGAGGAAGGGAAGAGAGGAGAGGCAGGATTGGACGCAATAACCTACCCATCCACCTACTTCAATCTGGTGATTTTATTTCTTGCTAGTTTTCTTAAACTTAGAGTACAGACATGTCTTTGTTTAATGTTATAGATTTGGATAACCCAAATTGAGATAAAAATGAATACCTGATTTAACTATAAACATCTATGCCACAAAGCTGAGGTAAACTTGCAAGAGGAGCTGGTTGGTTGGTTTCTAGAAGATCAATGCCCAACCTCTGTACCCTAGTGACTGATATAAAAACTTGCACTAAAAAAGTTTAACAAAACTAGTATGCAATGAGGCACTGCAGGAACAGCAAAGGTATACACAAAGGGTGTGACACAAAGTGTGATAGTTTCAGGAAACTATATATAACAGAGTAAGCTCTGACAAGCATTAGGCAATTTATTCTGTCTTGTGTAGAGTCCATCTTAACTATCAGGACTGACACTGACATAATCCTGTCTGATCTAGATGACAGTGGACCATGGGGCTCATTCTAAACTCAGGTGAATATACCATAATAATTTTAGCATGTAACTAACAGGATGGTAATGTCAGTACTTTACAATCATAAGTCTTTGATAGAGAAACAGGTATGCTACCATGAAGAAACTTGAAAGAGAAGGAGGGACCTTTACATTTTGCCAGTTCTCAAAGTTAACAGCACAAAAGGAGCTAGTCTGTATCAGATTTTTCTTAAACTGACAGGATAATGAATGTTAGCCCGTGCTTTAAAGGGCCAAACCATAGGATAGAGTGGAGACAGCTCTCCTTTGCTTTGTAATACATTCTCCTTGATGTATTCCAGGAAAAAAAAATGAATAAAACATTAGGCCACATTGTATATCTTCCAGTAATTCAGAGAGTGTTCTTTAGTTGAGAGTTATCAAGCCACTTTCAAAAATCTAGAGTGAAAAATTTCAACCCATGTTACAGTGAGCCATGTCTTAATAGAGTAACCCTCAGCACTGTATTTTGTATTACATGATAAGCTAACTTTCATGTTTTCATTTTCTTTAGAGAAGACCAAGTACTAATGACGCAGTGCACATGCTGAATATAAAAACCTAACTTCAAAAGAACTATTAGGTACTGGGGAGATTGCATTTAATACCAACAGGCATGGGAAGACAAAACAACCAATAGCAATGCCAGCAGTATTAACGAACAGTAGTGGTCTGAGCAGGCTGGTGACTGGAGCTATTGTTTCCTTGGACAAGAATAGACTCTATAATGGGTTTAAGTGCTACAAACCCATTCTACTGCTCAATGCATCTAGAGGGTGTATTGTGGCTGAGGAAACAAAATGAGTGATAACACTCCTGTCTCTGCTGACCTACATAACAAAACATACACTCACAGTGCTCTGATCAATTACTTTGCTAGCCCAGCTGGCTCTTCCATTCTCAATCAATGGGATCACAGATGAAGCACTCATTCCCTATTTCCTTGATCTGAATAAGTATGGATTTGCTTATGAACTTAACATAATTATTGCTTTAAGGACAGAGTAAAGAAAAAGGTGTTTCTCAACTTAGCAGATTGGTGACAAAGTGTTAAAGGACTTACCATTTTCCAGTGAGGTCACTGGAAACTTTTCTACTTATTTTGACTAAGATAGCACCAGGTATTTTCCTGAGATAAAGCCTGACATTACAGATTCCTCATATGCATCTGGAATGCAAAGGTTTCAAGTTTCAGAGAACTTATGATTTACTTCAGTCTATGACAAAGTTAGGGCATCACTGGAAAGTAAAGAAAAGGTTAGGATTAACATCTGTGGTGTCAAGACAGAAAAAATAGGTATTAACAAGATCTTGATAAGGTTGTACGCTGATGGCAACCTTTTCACAGCTTTTAATGAACTACAAAACATTTTCATTTTTTCCCTCTCAAGAGTTTCGAGCTTTAAAACAAACAGGCAAGAAATTTCGGAATAAAATACATTTTTGTAAGAGTCAACTAACAGTCAGCAATAGACACGTTACTCCACATTTAAGGATTTCAATATGCCTGACCTGGTTTTCAGAAATGTTAAACATCAACAACTCTCAGTATCACCAGTGTTAGCAAACAGCTGAAAATCAAATAAATAAATACCCATGTTGAGGTTCAACTTCATCTAGCAGCTAAGCACCACACAGCTCATACACTCTTCCCCCAGTGGGATGAAGGGAAGAGAATCGGAAGGGTAAATGTGAGAAAATTCATGGGTTGAGATAAGGACAGTTTAGTAATTGAAATTATTTTTTAAAATTAATAGAAGTAGCCACAATATAATCATCATCATTGCAACACTAATATGGATAAGAATATATTGTAATGAAAAGGAAATAACACAGAGCGATAAATAAAACCAAAGAAAAACAAGCTATGGTAATGAAAACAATTCCTCACTACCAACTGACTGATGCCCAGCCAGTTCTTGAGCAGCCACTCCCTGGCAAACTTTCCCTCTAGTTTTATTGGTGAGCATGCCATGTGGTCTGGAATATCCCTTGGGTCAGACGGGGTCTGCTGTCCTGGCTGTGTCCCCTCTCAACATCTTGTGCAACACCAGTCTACTCGCTGGTGGGGTGGGGTGGGGTGGGGTGAGGAGCAGAAAAGGCCTTGACTCTATGTAAGCACTGCTCAGTGGTAACTAAAAAATCCCCGTGATATCGACATTGTTTTCAGCACAAATCCAAAACGCAGCCCCATACTAGTTAGTATGAGGAAACTGAACTCTACCTCAGCCAAAATCAGCACAACCCAACACCCCAAAAAACCCCTGGACCCCTCCCCAAGTAATGCATTAAGTGCTTATACAAAACAGCGTGTCCTTAGCAACCATTTTCCTGAAAGAATGGAAAGTTCTCTTTCAGTTATGCATTTCTATACTCTTGCAAGACTCCAGTGCACTTAAAGAAACAGTGAAATGTTCCTCTGCTCAGTGGGAAATTAGTTAAATAAATGTAGACAATATCACAAAAGGAATGCTGTTCCTAGCACTGAAAATATACTAAGAAATTTAAATGTTATTTGTTACATCCAGTGATTAAGAGCCTAACTATTTAAGTTAACATTATACTAGCACTGAGACAGAACTTAAAAAACTGTACACAAAGATCAGAAGACCTTTATAGGGTACAAAGCCACTGAACATATTTAAGGTGAAGACTGAAAGGAAATGCATCAGTTCAAGTGGACATATGGTTTGCGAGAAGCCATCAAGCAGACATAAATTTTTCTCTGACACTGTTTTATTATACTGTATCCCAAGTTCTATTCAGTACAAAGACATTGGAATTATCTGCAAAATAATAGTTATGTAGGCATATGAAATTTTTTCTCTTTTTATTATGTTTCAAAAAAAAATTTGTTTTACATGATTTAAATTTCAGGCCTCAATTTATAAGTATCCTTTAATACTCTTACAAACTACCCAAATTAATAGTTACAGATTCCAGAGAACCATCTTCTCTATTTGAAAAGCAAAATGCTTTTTTTCTGATGCCTAAATAGTATCAGATTTTTAAGTGAAAAAGAAAGACAAATATAGGTAAAGAAGAATAGCTAGTAATCAGATGAAGAGGGGAAATGGATGAATTTCAATTTTATGTATTTATGTTTTATTTGTTATATTTATAGCACGTGTGCTTTGTAAACAGCACTCAAAGCTCATGAATGAGACAAATATATTAAACGGTCAACCTAAGAATGGGTTTCCAAAGCAAAGAAACAGAAGTCATGTATGTGTAGGTCACAGCACAAAAAATTACTCTTTCTTTGTACATTTCTAGTACAACACCTGATGATAAAGACAATACTCCCCAGGAACACTTGCTTTCAACTCAAAAAGAAAAATACGAGATATCTCTATGCTAGCCACTGAAATCTGATCTAACTTCCTGCAGTGTATTTGGGTCAATCAGCAAGATGAGTGTGTGAAAAAACTTCAGATAGAAGGAATAAGTAAGATGGAGAAAAAGAATTGAAGCTTCAGTGATGCTACAACTCAGCTGTTAGAACTGGAATGTTAGGGGGGTAAAAGATTTAATTATGCACTTCATCTATCTCAAGTGTAGACATAAGCTATGTAGTTTTTCTGGTTTTTTTGTATAACCAAATACAGGGAAGGTGTAATTCTAACTGATTGCCATTAGATGTTACTGTTCTTATTCAGAGTAAGTACTGAAAAAAGTAATGTCACATTAAAGCATTTGCATGTGTGGTGCGTGATCTACTTTAGAGGGAGTTCAAAAAGTTTATGAGAGGACACACATCTTGCCTATGGTAGTAAGGAATGACCTCAGCGACCAATATCTACATTAAAGCAGTTCACAGAGCAGTTAATGCTTTGCATGATATAAGGAGTTTTATATGTGATTTAATATATTACTACAGCCTCTTGGAGATCTTGAAGGAAACACTTTACAGGTAGTTTCAGTATTTTTTCATTTTTTTGACCTTATAACTATTAGTGAAATCATCTAGTCAGGTAGTTTTTAAAACTAAATTAAACTTTTCATCTGGGTCAGCTCTTTGAACTCACAATCTGTTTTGTTGTGACTGTCTGTATTCACAGTATTTCTCTGATCCATGCTTATTATCCACCATCTCAGCAGCTGAACAAGCATTTTACAAGTCTAGGTAGCAGTTTCATATGAGATAATAATTTTTACTGACTGCTTATTTCAGTCAAGTAATCATTTTAGAATTTGTTAATGATCCTCTCATATCTTTTTGTAGAGAGAACATAGGAGAGAGAGAATCTGAAATGTGTAAATATCAGATAGACAGCTTTTAAATGTAAGATGAGATTTGTCCAAAAGAATCAAGGAAAGCACAAAGCCACAATAAAGGCCATGAAAAAGGTACAAATTAGCGTTAAGCTCTATAATAACTTTACAATTTAGAGACCTCACAAATATGCAGATAATGTGCTTTCGTAATGTGGTTGAAATCATACTTCTGAAAACAGATGCTCTGTCCTGCCATCTGTCATAAGCTTGTTTATACCCTAGCCTTCTTACTTCTTTAGAAGACAGATAAAATAAAACAAAAATGTCTCCTGAAAAGCAATGGTACAATAATGTCACTTCATTATTTTTCATACCACATTGTTTTCCCATGTTAATACATTGCACATTTTTCTCTTTTTTGCTGTGGACAATAAAGTTATAATAATTTTATTTTATTAGCAATTTTTACAAAAATTAAAAAAAAAAGTTTCCTAGACTATTCTAGAGGGTGCTAAAAGCTGTGAGAACTTTGTGGACACTTTCTAGTCATTTGAACCCAACTAAACCTATGGCCAAGGAAGTCTTCAGAGTCAAATACCTTGGGTGGGGGCTGCTCATGACCATTGCACTATCAGCCAGGAAAAGGCTGCTGTGGGAAAAAGGTATATATATCTGTGCATGTGGCCAAAAGTTTGGTCTTAAAGTCAGAGTTTTCTCAATTACTATAAAATTGTGTACTGCAAGGTATTTTTCAGTCTATTGGTGTATGCAAAAGTGCCCTGATCTGTTACTTATAAATAGGTAACAGTAAAACATTCAACACAGTCACCTGCTGATATATGTATACAGACAGATAGATAGATAGTAATAAATAAATATATATATATGTGTATTGAGTGGGTTTGACAAATATTGGCTGATCATTCACTTCGTTAAACCAGCTTTTATATACTGGATAGAAAATTTAAGACGCTTTAATGTGTGATGGATTGCAGCAGGTGGATGTGCCAACTATACTTTGTCCTGCAAGAATGTGTTTTTTTTCTTTTTTCTTCTGCATCCTTTGCTTTTTCACAGTGATATCTTACTTGAAATGAGGGCAAAGGATAACAATAAACCTGTGCCTCAACTAGAAATAAACAGACATTTCAGAGAGAAAATAAGAGAATTTGCCCATGAGTTTAATGGTTCAGAACACTGAGACTAAATATAAAGTTTATTTCTGTCCTTCCAAGTTCCATCTGCAGACTGCTGAGAATGACTCTGTGCTGTGTTCTGATTTAGTGGTTATTTTATGTCTAGGACATTACAGTGCACTTGAGTCTTTTTATGACTAGGGAACCACTGTGTCTCTTAGTCTTTTCACCTTGTTATAGAGAGAAATAATTGCTCTAAAACAAGATGGAAAAAAGTCTATCAGAGCTTCAAAATATAGAGGCTGAAAAATACTTCATTTCTTTCAAAACTGCTACTGTCTTCCCACAGAACTTTACAGCACCGGAAAAAAAAAAGGTACCATACAGTCTAGCAAGTGTGTGAAAATATTGGTAGGTCATTAATATTTGTGATGTGATATCACTAACATTTTAGAATGCTATTACTGAATGGTAACACTAAATCTCTAACAATTTAGCTATAGTTTATATGCTGTAATTTTTTTTCTTCATGCGCGTTTATTTCGGACTCTGAAGTGTACATTCAAATAACTTTCTCAAGAGCAGTTTAACTCCACAGTAAGACAGATAGTACAATTAAAAATTATTTTCTTTGAGAAACCTGCAAAACTAAAGTCTTCAGTGTGTGTTTATGGCATATCATAAAGTTTCTTTTGTGCAAGCTTGAAAGTAATATTGTGTAAATAATAAAGATTAAAAAAAAAAACCTGGAACTTTCACATATAAATTCTAAATTAAAGTTTTCTCAATAAAAACAGATTAAATCCAGAAAGTTTAAGTACAAACTACCAGCATAACAACTACTATGGGCTCCTCTACAAGGGATTGTGCCAGTTGCAGACATAAAAAAAATTTGAAAACATTTGTATACTTGTTATAAGAAAGTGCTTTGGTACAATGTGGTATCATTTTTATACAGTAAACACTCAATAAAAATACTTGCAGTGTAATTCTCAGAAACTTGAAGCCAGACGGGAACAAAACTAAGCAAGTGCTTATAACAAGTATATTAGTTGAAGTCTGTACAGGTCTGTGACAAATGATCTTGTAAATCATAATCTATTTTGATTTAAGGACACTAAAGACCATCCAGATTTCTTCATAACACAGACCCTGAAAATTTTAATATTAATATAAACAGTCTACTGAGACTGCCACTTTTATTTATTTACTGATCCTCCTATTGTCAGCAAGGTACAATAACCAGAAGTGAGAATAGCCATTCCTTCTTAACAACAGGAAATCATGGCCTGATTTGGTCAGATAAATAAAGATACACTAGCAAAAAGTGTTCATAAGTACTCTAATACAGTATCAAAGCCTTCAGTCTCTGTTCTTATAATACACAAAACAGAAAAAAAGTAAATTTTTGTTTCAAAAATCTACAATATGCTCTAAATTATATTAGTTTAATTCATTCTTTTCTGTATAGGAGTACTGATATGAAAATTTGGGAATCCTGGTATAAAAATCAGAAAACCTGGTTTTGCTTGTATTCTATCCTTATGTGGAAAGGTCTGTTTTTCGTAGTGGAGTGCCCTAGTGTCATATTGGCATACATGGATTCATCCTGGCAAAGCCATCTCTATAAGTATACGTGTTTGTATGTGAGACTATATAAGCATATTCTTGCATGTGTATACATAATTACACACAGACACATATCTATGTTTGATTATATTAGTTACAAAATACAGAAAATTTAGTCTTCCAGTTTTAAAATTTTTCAACATTTTATAAGATGTGCCACTGAAATTTTCAAAGTAAAAATTATTGGATTTATTTTTTTGTCAAGAAGCAGTAAATGTAAATAAAGGCTATTTACTGTTGAATATATTCAGTTCTCTACTTTCTTATACATTATTTTTTACTGTTTGTAATGCTTAATTAACCTTAAAATTTTCAGTGAACAAGGATGAGATAAATAAGCCATTTTGAATTCTGATTTCTTATGTCATCCACTTGTAAGGGTTGAGGGACAGTAAGAGAAAAACCAAATAGCAGTCTGTTTTGGGTGGGTATATTTTAATGAAAAAATGATGACATGAGAAAAAATTATAGCAGACTTGGCAACTTATTAAATAGGATCCAGCTGAATTTATTGGATGGAGTGCAGGAGACGAAGGTCAAAAAGAAAAAAACCTGATTTATGATTAAAAGCTGATTCCATTTTTCTAGATATACATGGGATTTATTTCATAGGTTATATGTAGGTGTGTGTCTGTAGTTTTTTAGATAGAGCAGAGATATGTTGGGAAAATATCCCGACAAGTTCTAAGATATTTCCTCTTTATCTACCCCCCTTTGGCTGAGTTGTTCTCCTAGGATATACAGCGCTGTCAGAATGGGGAAACATGATACAGAATGGAGAAACATTATAAAGTCTGCAGAAAATATAATTTCTATTCTCAGCTTGAACTGATTACTGAATCAAAATGATTCAGAAAAGTATACCTTTGTAGGTATTACCATAAACAAGGTTACATGAAATCTGAACACTCCCTAGGCACTTTAGGGAAGATACATCAACACTGAGATTTAACTGGTGTATATCCAGAGAGACAGCATACGAAAAGCATATAAAGAACATATAAATAGTTACCATGATTAGAGCAGATTGAAACAAGGTAGACATTCCTTTACAAAAACAAGGATGACAGAGTTACTGATCATTATTTAAATACACATGGAAAGTAGGGAATTTATTCATTTGAGCAGGAAGAAGGATCTGGATCATGCTGTGTTTGCCCACATTGTAGCTGCTGTGTAGGTAGAGAACTGCAGAGGGAAGGGTTTTCTTCCCTGGAGAACAGGTCCACCAGCTGACATTCGCTGCCCCAGCATATGTAGATGCAGAATTGTAATCCTACCTCCCTTATTTATTCATTTTGTGTGCACACAAATATTCATGGCAGTTAATACATTTTAAGAGAAAAGTACGAAACCTGGATTTAAGACAATGACTAAAATCATTACTTGAACTCTCTGTAAAGAAAAGAGGTTGACAAATCCTGTTGGGAAAATAAAGAGAGATCATTTTAATCTTATAATTTTAATTCTTCCCAGCTGTCTCCTACAGCTAGCTACACATTAGTTCCTTATTAAAAACATTTAAATAAGCTTAAGCTTTTTCTCACCAATGTTGACATCGATTTTATGAACAACATATTGCAGAAGAAGGATGGAAGAGTGGACTGAATCAAATTTGAAATTCAGAACCCTCTGTCTTCTTAAATGACCCACCTGACCCTGTGCACAGAAGTGTGTCATTGCCTGTGTCTATGCCCACGTCTTCATGTCTACATCTTTGTGCATAAACAGGTTTCAGCTTGTCACACCTGTACTCTGATTTAATAAACAAGCTCCAGCCTAATTACATGTGTAAGTATCATGCCCAGGCCAGTTAAGTTCACCATTTCAGCTGATCTTATTGTCTCAGGAACAGCACTTCTCTAACACAGCTGGACAGCATCTGCCTGGTGTAATGTGGGCACACACCTATGCACATATTTTTGCAGACACTCCCTAGAAATTAAATTCTCTTCTTGTCATGTAGGTCTAAAATTATTACCCCCATACAAAGATGAGTTGGGATCTTTTCCACTTTTTTCTGTGGTGAACAGTACATCATAAGAACTTACTTTTTTCTTGCAAAGCAGAAGCTCCTTGACACTTATACCTGTATTAATCATTTTCTTGGAACTTGGAGTTTTCAGCTGGTAACACCCAGAGAGTTTTTTGAGGTCTTGTTTTTTCAGGTGAACCTTCACTTTGTATTATTTAATTCTAGCTGCTTTCTACTGTCATGTGTTTCTTCCTGTATATAGCTCCTGTACAGTGTAATACTCTACAAGTGTTAGTCATCATCCAGTATGATCCTTGAAAGTCCATTTAGTAATCTTGTCACACTCATTAATACCACTTAGTGACTGTTATTCAATTACCTTTTCTCTAATTACTTAAATGCTTAATGTTTACTGACACGGATTCAATCCTCTGGTATGCTAAGAGCTGAAAGCCTTTTTTATCAATATTTTAAGGGTCATCCATAGATGAGGTCAGTTAGCCTTAGCTAACAACCAAACATCCACCCAACCACTTACACACTCCCCCTCCTCAACAGGACATGGGGAGAAAACAGAATAAGAAAGCTGATGATAAAGATAAATGATAAATGATAAAGACAGGGAGATTGTTACAATTCACTGTCACAAGCAAAGTATACTCAACTTGGGGAAAATTAGTTTAATTTACCTGGACTTGGGTAGTGAGAAACAAGAAGATAAACTTTAAATCAACACTTTTTTTCCCACTCTTCTCACGTCCTTCTCTTTACACTGACCTCACCACCCTGAGTAGCTCAGTGGGGATCTGTGTTTGGTGGGGGTGTATGTTACAGTAGGTACACAGACATTTCTTTCTGTCTCTCCTTCCTCAACAGACTTTTCCTCTGCATTGTCTCTGTGTGGGCCATACATCCTGCAGGAATATCCCACTGCTTCCCAGGCTGCAGTAGATACCTACTCCACATGGAGAGCTTCTTTCTCCTTCTCTGATCTAGGTATTTCTTTTATTGTTTGTCACAATTTTTGTACCCTCTTCCTCTCTCTTTTCTTAAATGTATTTTTCCAGAGGTGCTACCAGATGTGTTGACCATGGAGATAGCTGGAACAGGCTGTGTCTGGCATGGGTTGGACACTGACCTCTTTCCACGGAGGCCACCCCTGCAGCCCCATCCTCTCTTACCTCTCCCTCTCTGCTACCAAAACCTTGCCATCTACACCCGATACATTGGTTTAACACTTTCAGAAACACAGTTTCAATAAGTAAGATATAACATTATATTAATTTTCTCTTAACTATGTGCTCCTTTGGGACATTTTTTCTTTTCAGATAATGAGGGTTTGGATCAAAAATGGAGGAATTTTTGCAGTACTTTGTGAGAGCTATTCTTCACAATCTATAGATTTTACAGCCAAAAGGGGTCTAAATTCATCTGGTCTAATGTTCTATATGTTGCAGACCACAGAGTTTCAGCACTTGTAATTTATTCTATTCTGGTCCTGATAAATGATGTTTGACTAAAACATATGTGTTAGCTGTGCTTAGAAACTGTGGAAAAAAAAGCCTGTTGAACTTAACATTCATAGTCACTGCCTTCAGTTTGAGATGAATGTAAGGAATGATCAGGTTCCTTAAAACATTACCCAGACACGTGAGAAATCTTAAGTAGTAGTTGCACCGTATGGTTTAAGACATTCCTTGAAGCTTCCTGCAAAATGCTTGTGCTACGTACATAAATAAGAAACAGAAGTAAAAGTGTCCAGAAATACAAAAATATAGAAGTAAAAGCTCACAGAAATATGAAAATCAAGAACAAAATCTACCAAACACAACCAGGAAACCTTTTGCAACATGTCTGACTGATGAGATGAGAAATGTTTTGCATGATGTATGAAAGGGAATAAAAAAACTATTTTGTTTCCTCACAGAAATTTCCCATACATTCTTTGTAAGTAAACACTAATGCATGGAAGAAATAGTACATTATTTTATGCATTTCTCTTTTCATAAAAGTAAACAACTTCTGGATTATAAAAAAAAAAAGAAGTAATGACTCGGGGAAAAAAAAAAGTCCTCTGTTTTCCATACAACCACTGCAGACATTAAGTCTTAAATTATAGACTTTAAAAGAATAAAAATGTAGAGAATATAAGGCTTAAATATAGAGAATATAAGGCTTTTCTGTTTGTGACAATTCATTATACTCAGTTCTGTATGTCATTAACCCTATCTATTTTCTCTCTACACAATGCATGCCATGACAAAAACATAACCTATTCCAGTAGAACAAGGAGCAGTTTTCCATTGACATCCTTGACGGAAATCTTCCCATTCAGCACACAAATAGGACGGCAACACTACAACTCAAGTAAACTCACACAAGGGAGCTGTGTTGATTCACCAAAGCTCTGACAACATATTGAGAGTATCTGTAAGGTGTATTCAGCCTCACTGGCACTATTCAGTTTGTCTGAAGTGAACCTAGGAATATCAGTCTACCAGCCTGTGGTCAGGAGCATGAAAAGATCTCACATGAAGAACCAGTGCACAATGACTGTCATCAGGTTTATACATATATTTCCCTCCTAATAATCTCAAGTGTCAAGACTTGTGAATACTAGTGAATACTCAGGCTTCACAATGAAGTTATGTCTGGAAGGCTGTATCTGGATCAGATGATCAGAATGACCTCAAGTTCAGTAATTCTGTCATTGTTGTTAAATGGAGTATTTGCATAAATTTGCAGTTAATTATTCACCAAGTACAGACTTGTACATTCACTCGTACAAACTATTGTGCTGTATTTCCTGACATTACGAGTAACATTTTGTCTCATCCTCCAATGGAAGGACTAGCTCAAAAGATGGGCAATCAAATGTATCTTAACTGCAGGTTAAAAGGCAAAAGTCAATAAAGACAAAGGGCAAAGCTGTTAGCAGAAATTTATTGATGTCCTTCAGTGTCTTGTCCAAGCCTTGCTCTTTATTGCTCTACCTCTATTCTTACAGGAAAGAATCACTCAAGTCCTCATATAGAATATAAACAGAGCGCTTGCCACTCAAATCTGACTGTTTCCCTCAAATTGTCATCTGCTTTTTGGAACATATTGCTTTTGTCAAGTGAGGCTGTAGTTTAATTCCAGAGGCTTTCCTGTAAGTGAAGAAAGCACAGCCAAAGCCACCAGCGTCTGATTCAAATTTCAGCAGGTCAGGCAGAGTTAATCCTCAAGAATTTATACCCATTCAAGGAAGATAAAAGCCCAGGCAAGGGAGTTAGTGTGAACTTACACCATCAAACACACAACTAAAAGGAAGTCTGTTCTCTTACTAATGCTACACAGTAGTACTCTGAGTAATGAATCTAAAAAGCTAACTATGAAGACAAAGGGAAAAGGAAACAAGAAAATGAGGGGATTAATAAAAAACAGGGATGGAAAAACACAGGTTTATTGTGACAAGTATTAAAAAAAATATATACATAATAAAGAGCGAGAAACACGGGCACTACAGGAATCACTCTTGCAAACCAATGTATTACATGGGATTACAAGACAGTTTTTTTCCCTGCAGGCTCTGGTAATTTATATCATTCTATTTTGATTTTTGTTAAAATGAAGGGGATAGACAGTCTTTTTGCTACAATAAAGCATTGCTACTGGGAATTTGCACTCAGAGGAAAGGAGTAGCACTGTCTTCAAACACAAGGTCTAGGCACTGAAATGTAAGTTCCTTTAGTTCTCTCTTTCTCTTGATACTTATGTAAAAATCGAGGGGCTTTTTCAAAGAAATCTAAAGGTACATCAATGACTTTCAATATAATTTTCATGTCAACAGCATTGGCACCTTTTTAAAGTCTCCACCTAGAAGACTAGGGGAAGTTGGAAAGGCCTTAGGGTTTCACTTGTTCATGCTTTGTTACTTTTGTCCCTTGTATGTTGTTCTTTTTTGCAAATAGAATTCGTTTTTTTCACGTTTTATTTTTTTGGGAGGGGAGATTGGAGGTGTGGACGGTGGGAGGAGAAGGAAGAACAACCTACTTGATTAGATTTATGCGTAGAAATAGGGTCAATATATAAGAAGGGAAAAAAATTAAAAGATATTTACAACATAGGATTGCCAAAGATATTTAAATACAAAGTAAGTCATATTCTTATCCAGTATACACATTGCAGATGTTAACATCTGACAGTCATGAGACAGATTAATTGTTTAATCTAAGAGACTTTACCAACAAATTTTGAAAACAAGATTCATCCTGCCTCTTTAATTTGCAGTGACTATTCCCTATTTGATGTGATTTATGTACAATAAATAATTTCATAAATAGAAATAGATTATTATGGATACAAAGGGAATGATGATTTTATTGACAACTGAAATGAAGTTATATATGTATGTATTTATTTATTTTTTATTATCTGACCAAAATTTAATTGTCAGATTTATTTTGCAGTCTGCTTTAAGATTCTTTTCTTCCCAGTGACCATGATGTATCTAGGAATTGTTTTACTCTTTTGTCTTAAACGCTAAAGTTCGTCATACTTTGTGTCCTACCAATGCACAACAGGAGAAATTCCAAGGATGCCTCCCACCTTCCTTTACATACACATATCTCACTTTTTGAAAGTGTTTTTAATAGGACTATAAAGTCTTCTATTTCTGGGTGGTCAATTCTATATGTACATATGTGTAAATTACTTTTTTATCTGAAAATACTAACACAAGCATATATGCATATGATAACTGAGGTACTTGAACATATATTTTTTCTTGTTAAAGGTTGTTGAAGGAGAGGTGCCAATGAATCAAAGAAATACATGTTCTTTTTGTTTCATGAAGCTTCAGAGACTTTTAAGAAATCTCATCTTTTAAACAGTCATAGAATTGAAAATGCAAATCTTAGCACAATATTATCAGGTTCTCTGGAGTTAGGGTAGGAAACAAATATATTTGATACTTTATTTTTATTTTATTTTTATGGAATTTTTTTACGATTGATATTGTTTCTTTCTTTATTTTACTTCAAACTTCTTGAAAATGATGGTGTGACCACCTGACCTACCAGATGTAAATCTGAAGTATCTGAATTAATTCAGCTGTTTGGAATTAGAACTCTTTTTTTTTTTTCTTTCTTCTTTATTTCTTCTTTCCTTTCCAAATAGATGCAGTTTATTTATTAAAGCCAATGAAACATTCCGTGGGAAATGATTTATCAGATCCAAGATGACACTTTATGATGTCTTTTTCTACCCCTCAGAAGATTAAGATAGTTGGAACATTCAGATGGCAGGAAATCTAGATCTCAATCCCTAATTCTCCTAATATCAGAAGTTTGAATATGAATCTTATGTCAAGATGGAGACGTTTAAGTAAACAAAATTAAGTCCTGGGTGAAATTGTTTGATGAGAAAAGGGAAGGGAAAGGGAGATGAAAAAGGGAAGGGGAAAAGGGAAGGGAAGGGGAAAGTAGAAACGGAAGAGGAAAGGAAGTGAAAAGATGAAAGGAGAAAGGAAAGAGGAAAATAAGGAAGAAGAAAGGAGTGTTGCCTAAAAGACTGAGGAGAAAAAAAGGGCTCCAGGTCAAATTAGGTAGGAGATAAGATAAGAAAGCAGAAGCTTTAATAAGCCTCCAGGCTCTGGGAATACAAACCAGCGTGCACGCACTTTCTGATCCAAGTGCTACAGTTTTATAATGATGTCCATCTAATCCCCGCTCATCCACTCCCCGGTTCTGCCCCGTTCCGCCCCTCGGCACACCCCTTTGGGAATTGAGTCTGGGGGAGTTTGGGACCCCTCTTTCATCATCTTCCTCTTCATCACAGCATGTACAATCCTTGGAGTTCCTCCAAAGTACTGGGTTTGAAGGTCACTTTGTCCATGTTTAACATGGACAGCTGGGGTGCAGGTGTTAAGGTGCTTTCTGCAATTCCACGTTGAAAAGAAGACTAAACTGCTAACGGACTTTTGAGGGATTGACATGGGAAGGGGTTTGATATTTGCAACCATTAGTCTACGGCCATTACTTCTACTGGAAAATACTAATAGCAGATATAACATTGTGAGAAACATACTACAGCTACATTTAAAATCTACATTCACCACATAACTACTTCTAAAGTCTATAAAAATTAAAAAATCAAAAAACTCTAAGGTAACAGAGCCAAAGATTTTATTTAGATTTTTATAGAGTAGCTAACTTATTACAGCTCAAGAACAAAAAGTTCTAAATAAAAGAAGGGAACATTTATTTAGGCACATCACACTTGGTGCCAAAACACAGCATCAATCATTAGAAGATAGATGGATTAGAGAGAGCTTTTAAAAAATCTCCATGAAAATTCTTCATCTCCTAAAAGGGATAGAAGGAGAGGACAGACCTATGAGGGCAGTGGGCACGAAAAATTCAACTTAATATCTTCCTCTTTAAAACCTGGTAAAAAAGCTTTGATTGTAAGAAGGAATAAGGATAAACAAAATAGGCTGTTTCTGCTTTGGTTTTGAAGTGAAATGTAGACTTCAGCACTTTCACATTTCCTTACAGGTTTGGATGTCATCGTCAGCATCCTAAGATATTCTGTTCATCTTTCCTGCAGTTTGCCCTTATCCTCACCTCATACAGACTCAGATAAAACCCCTTTCATGGCACTACCAATGGGGTTTTGTGAAGTTCATACTTCCAAACCCCTTTAAGACAGAATTTCGTGGTGTATAGGATCTGTCAAAGAGATTAGTGAAGAGAGACAGAGAGGGTACGATTGGGAAAGATAGGTCTTTAAGAACACGGAGCAACTGGGAGTGTATTCAGTTCTTTGTCCAAAAGGTTTGACTTTTCAAAGTCTCAGAAAAGCTTCCTTGAGGGATATGAATCTTACATGAACTACCCTATGTCAATGTATTTGCTTCTTTGCAAGTGTCAATTTTATTTAGCTCATTAATACTAGTTTTTATGAGTGATTTAATCACTAATAAGTAGAAGAGATTTGGTTTCCTGTGTCTTAATTATGGCTTATTAAGGTCTCATTTCTTAAAAGTGTTTACCAACTTTAATTCAGCCATGGTCCCTAGTATATCAAAACAGTAGCTAAATACAATACATTCTTCCTAGTGTGCTTTCTATTCATTGCTCAGCTTATGTCAGAAGCAAAAGATATGAAAGATATTGTCCCCAGCTGTCTACTCTTCTAGCACTAGCTATAATTTGCTAAATCAGCTTGGAACAAAAACTCTAGTATCTAGTAAATTTTGTTTAACATGTAGCAGGCCAACTAAGCACATGATGCATGTACATGGAGCTGATGTTGATCAGCAATTCTTGCTGCTGCAATTCCTCTTCAAAGTATGTTCAATAAAGATAATTTTTCTCTGTAATTCTTTTTTTATATCTTGGATTTTTTATTTGTAAAAGATTCAAAAAACCCCCAATTTCTTATCCATATCAGAATGCTTTTCAGATTCGGTTACAGAATATTTTATATTTTTTTGTGGCTGTCTTTTTGGACCTTATTGCACCATTTTCCCTAGTAAGTGATTAATTATGTTCCTATGTATTGTCAAATCAAAAGAATGAAGTATTTGTTCAGTGTATCTCCAGTCCTGATTTTCTGATTATACTTATGATTCCTTATGAGTATACTTAGAAGGAAGCCAACTCAGTTTGTAAAAGAGTCTGGGCTATGAGTGCTATATTTTCTACTTTTTCTAATGATAAGATCCTTGAAAATAATGTGCTGAGGCTTTAGAAGACAAAGAATTTGTGAAAGAAATCAGATAACAGAAACTAAACAGAACAAATCACAAATAATGGATGATTTTTTAGGTTGCTACCACCTCTCAGTTAAATCTTTAAGTGTTTTATTTTAGTATTGTTCTAGAAACAGGAGCTTGAACTTCAGTTTTTCCCTTGGGTAACTGCTCTAAGAGTCCAGTTAATGAATAATTCATACATATTCTTTTTTTCTTTTTAGCCTAAATACTTGGTAATTGCACGTAAACAGAACTAAATACATCAGGGGAAAATGAAAATTCCCTATTTTATGAAATTATATCACATTTAATATTTTCCCATGGAAATGAAGCCAAATCCTCTCACCCTGGAGGAATTTTCACTCCCTGCAACAAGAAGTCAATGAAATAATGAATATTGGATACCACATTTCCACTGCCTTTGACACAACCTGTGAACAGGCAGATGTCTCTGTATTCCATTTGGGGCATAAGAACTTATAGCAATGAACAAGCTACCACAGCCTTCAAAGCAGTGGAACTTGATGCATCCTTTTCTGACATTATTCATCTGACTTTCTTTGGAATCCTACTACATTAGTATACTAGCTTTCCTGTCTCCATCTCCCAGATACTTAATTCTTTATAGTCATGGGTCTAAGGAGTAAGTGCCTCAGTCAAGCACACAGATAATGGGAATTAAAAAGACCAGAAACTGGGTGCTGCAATGTCTTGAAATATTTTGTTCTTTTCTGAATCTACTTCTCAAATTCTCTGTGACTTCATTTGGATAGAAGAGTTCATCCATATTTTCTTAGAAATAAACTTCTGCAAAGCATTCTGAACGACCTTTCATGGTGCATGTCAGCATCTTATACCAGATCTACCCAGAAGGATGATATTAAGATAGAAAAGAAACTTGGCACCTTCCACGGGGAAGTTACTTGCTTATACATTGAATAGGCACCTAGCACACATTCAATTTATAAATTTCAAGAAAATTAACAAGGAACACAAAATAGAGAGATGGGTTCCTCACCATGGGACATTAGACATCAAGAATTCTGCAAAAAAGGTAATAAAGAATCCAACTCCATGCACTTTTTAAAGAAAGAATTAGGTTTCTTTATAAATTTATTGAGGTCCATTAGTAAAAATACCCATGGCTTATGTAGTGTTACTGCTATTACTATTCATGCTGCTATTGCTGTTAATATTGCTACTACTAGTACTGGTACTAGTACTATTATTGCTGCCATTATAGGAATTACTATTATCTCTTCTTCCAGTCATGAACATGGATTTTATTTTCGCATGTTCATTTTCTGGTTCTTTTTGTTTCTTTTGATAACTTGTTTGCCTTGTCGGAAATTCACTTGTTCCCAGGCTATGAAGCATAGGAATTGACAAATTTGGCACAGAATCTTTCAATCTCTAAGAAGAGAGAAGGAAGACTTCTAAGGAAGTCTTCTAATAGTAAACTGCATCTCCCTCTCTTTCTCATATACATGTTCATATATACACATACATATATAACTGGAAATGAAAATGACATTCAACGAATGTTTAAGGTGGCTACAGAAAACAATGAATGAAAGGAAATGTTAGTCAAGGGTGAAAGGTACCATATGTCCTCAAAAGCCTTGGCACAATGGGGAACCACCTAAATAGTTTTCTTAATGCGCCCTGTCGTGCCTAGGTATTGATGGACATATGGTACATTTCACCCTGAACTGTGAATTTCCTGAAACAGCTGTAATGCGCTTTTAATGTTTTTCTGGATAATGAGACATTCACAGCATATATTATTTAGCTATCCCTCCCTGACCCTTCAGGGGGCCCGTGTGCTTTATCAGTCTATAGAAAACAGGATATCAGTGTATCATTTATCTTCTGCTCGCATAAATATGTCTTATTCATTGACATATTTGGCACAGCCTTAAAGTTGTTAGTGACTGCATCATGAGAAGTCCAGCAAGGTATGCAAGATTGCTGTCCCCTGGTATAATTGCAAACTGGCTCAAGACAGAGGCACATAAGTAGCAGAATTAAGCACGTGCGCAGCTCTTTTCTTTAATAGTGGTATGGTTCATTTCCTTACTTTTATTTTGGCAAGATAAACTGGGGAAAGTGCATAGGGATATATGGAAAAATCCAGATTAACCCCAGTGAAAACATATAAGGTAATGAGATAATATGATATTGCTGTATGTTTTTTGTTCTCCCTGTAGTTCTAATTCCTCTGTGTAACTCCTCCTGTGATTTGTCACCCTTTATACGTGCCACAGCATCATTCAATTTTAATTGCACTGCTGACCAGTAAAATATAATTTCTTGATTTTTATAATCAGTTACTGGCAGTGTAAGATCTAACTTATGTAACTGTTTGTGTAAATGGATTGGTTCATTTAGGAGAGAAATTATATTGCCTGTAAGAATCTCTCTTTCTTGTTATTTAAAAATAAAACAAAATCTACAGATGTATAAATTATCAAATTAAAAATAATTTTAAAAATTATAAAAAAATAATCATTTGGTCTAAATAAAACTGATTTTCTCATACCAGAAAAATTATTTGAACACTTTTCTTACCATCTTTTAGGGGAATTATTCACTGATGAAAGACTTTAGGTTAATAAAGTTTTAAAGACTGTTGTTTCTTTTTTATTGTTACTGCCCTTTCCTTTTGCTATCACCTCCTTTGTGTAAAAGGGACAGCGTATTTTACAAGTCATCAGTCACTTCATCACTTCTGTGGAGCAATGCACTGCACAATCAGAATTTTTGTGTGATAAAAACAATCAGGCATCTGAGTGGTTTAGAGATATTGGTACCATAGCTTTATTTTCATCTTCTCTTTCCTGAAACTGTAGATCATATTTTCAATAATAAGAGCTAAAAACAAGCAAGAAAAAATAACCAGTTTCCTCACCATATATTTCATAGAAGTAGTATAGATTTCATTATGAAATCACTGATTCCTGTACTACATGCTGGATTGTCATGTTAAAGAGCTCACATTTGTAGAATTGAACTGCTCCTTTATTAAAAGAACTGTTTCTAGAAATGCTGTGGTCAATAAAATTGCATATAAATTTGCTATTGTTTGACCCCCCAAAAGCAAAAATCCTGAATAATGAGAACTCGGTTGCTGAATTTTTGGGGAGTTTTTTGTTTGGTTTTTTTTTTTCTTTCCTGAAGGGATTGTATTATAGATTTTTGTGTGTACCCATGTTATACCCAGTGTACTGGTCAGAAAATTGGTGTTGCTGTTTTCCCCAGCTCTTTTAATTAAGATAACCCTGTCTTTGTCATAGGCCTTACTCACACAAATGCTCATTTCTTACTCAGAGAGTACTTCTACCCACCCAAATTTCAAATCAATCATATTCCGTCACAAGCTACATCAGTTCGTCCCAGCTCTCTACCTTCACATCAAATTTGCAAAGCAGATCCTCCCCCTCATTTAATTTTTCCTTTGTGTTCTGTCCCCCTGATTCTTCTGGTATGCTTCAGCGCTTTCTTGATGCCTGGGGAGGGAAGTTGTAAGGTCCTCCCACTTTTCAGGAGGAGGAACTGCAGTGAAGAGGAATAAGTAATGGAGGGAACAGAGTGAAATGAAACAGAGTTTTCCTGAAGCAGAACTGACAGTGCTTGTCTCCCAGAGGAATGCAAATAGGGTAGGTAGGTGGTTGAACAAGTTTACCTTCCCTCTCCCAGTTAAGGCCAAAATTTGTGAGATACTGGAATTTATTGCTTTGGTGTGATAAGAATCGTGACAAAATGCACTTTCCTAATCTCAATGAACACAGAAAATACAAGCTATACTCCCACAGGGAAATGTGTTTGTCAACACTCTTAGTAGAAACTGGAGAATCATCAATGTAAAGATTCTGACAGCTACAAAGTGGCTAGATTTCTATCTAACAGGATGCAACAATTTTAAAATAATTGCCTATCTTTCATGCTTTCAGAAAGCAAAGAACTGTAAAGGTTACAAAAGAAGCCCATGATCTTTAAATGATCTGATTCTCCCATGCCTATTTCAGGGTTTTATAATATTTATGAATGAAAAAACCACTAATAGAAAATCATATTATAATTATTCAAACAAAAGTAAAAAATCACAAGCGTCACTGATAAACTTTTTTATTTAGAATTATTTCAGGTTCTTCGTGCTGGCACAGGTGAACACATCTAATAGAACAAGACAGTGAGCTGCTTTCTCTGGTTTGGGTGTAGAAACCTTGTTACAGAGAGGCCTGAATCTCACAGTATTACACCCTGAGTCTCATTAGTAGCTTAGGTTTATACTTATATCTTAACAGGAATGGTCTTGTTCATTTCTAACTCAACAAATGCTGGAAAACAAGCTTCAAGCCAAGGCTGTTCAATTTTCAGTATGGCTTGGGTTTTATTGTCTGCTTCCATATTCTGTATATAAAATCTACAATCAATATAAAAACCTGGCAACAAAATCTTAAAATTTAATTCTCCTCCACTTGTCCACAATTTGCCAACTTTTCAGCACAGCACTTCCTAATTGTATACTCAAACACCAGCTGTCACACATAAAAGTATTGATGGAAATGAAAACTCCTGAAACTTAGCAGGAAAACAAATGTTGAAATAAAATATTTATGAACACAAGTAAATTTTTGAGGTTCTTAATGTTAGAAAGTAGCTCCAAAGAGCTAACATAAGAGCTCAATTGCTGCAGAGAGGTGTAGATTAAAACTATTCTTAAATTAATTAAAATACATATATCCTCAAATTCTTTTTCAGATTTGCATGTTATGTAAAGACCAGCCTTGGAAAATAGTATCAAAATGAAAGGATTACTGTAGATATGTAGAGACATTTTTTTAACAGAGGAAATATGTGGAATTACTGTAGATATTAATTGTCAGATAGAAATACAACTCAGAGATTCACAAGAGTCTCACAAGATGCTGATTTTATGGATCCTGATGCTTTAGACAGCAAAAATTACTAGTCAAAATATTCACAGTTTTGAAAAGAGAGAACACAAAGACAAATCTGCACCTAATTAACTGGAAAATGTGTCCTCTATTTAGTAGAAACGCACACTCTCATAGGAAAAGATTGCTTGTTCTTTTGTAAACAGAAGACAATGAAGAGCAGCATTATTGTCATATAAACCTGAATCTCACTAATGGACACCATATAGACCCACAACTCAATCTGTTTAAGCAACATTGGGTAGAAAATGGTGCAATTCTGTAAAGATTCACACCTACCTTCACAAAGTCTTTTTTTTTTTTCAGATTACTCAATAACATTAATATATTTTATAGATTCACTCTTGTCTACATTTTCGCATTGCAAAATGGAATATGAACGCCATGCAAACGTGGATTTTAATATTCTAGATTAGTAGTCACAAGCAAATAATACTCTTCGATATTGGCCTATGTAAAACCCAGTGTACTATATAGCTCTTGCAGATACTTGCTAACGAAATAAAGCAGGTCTAAGATGTATGTGAGACCAGATGAAGTTCAGATATATTTATGCATTCTTTGCTGGCAAGAAAGTGGTTAGTATATCATAAAACAACTGCAAAATGTTGGGCTTTTTTTCATCTCCATTTTGCTGTTAAAATCAGAACATTTTAATTGGTCATTTATTTATTTGGAAATGTACACAGCTGTGCACCTATTACAAAAAATGTTGTCAAAACACCAAAATTAGTGAAAAAATAGGTAAGTCTATGCCCCTTAAAAATGGGGCATCCACAAATTCCTGCTGCCATCTATTGGTAGTAGCTTGGAACTACAAGTTCCTACCTTTTGCACGACAGATAAGATAATTAAATGCTTGAGTCATGACAGCCTACCAGTAGAGAGACTTAAAAGGGAAATAGGATATTACTGGAATCACTTTCAAGACACTAATTCTGGAAGAATGTCTTCAGTGGGAGATGTGGGTATATATGGAGATGTTCTTGTCTATTTTTCTGAGTTGAGAACATGTTCTCTGTTTTTCAATGAATCACCTTAATAAAGGACGTGGATCTAATAATCCCTAATCATGCTGAATAGTACTTTTTGCACTATCCAATTAAGGACTCAGGAAAAGCTTTTCACACTAACATGAACTTTCAGTCCTTCAGAGCACAACCCAGCCCTGTCTTTGAGTAACCTGATGTGAGCCCATTAGCAGAGGTGAATGGTGTCTGGCTGGAACTCAGAGGAGCGGCACCTTTAAGCATGAAACTATTTAAATTTTACAGCTGGCTGCTTAGGCTGGGCACTGGGTTGTGTTTGAAATCTGTCTGGACCCGATGCATCCAGGTTAGAGTTACAGAAGAGGAACTTCTATCTGAACCTGGACCTACAGCCTGAAGGCCTTCCCTCAGTGTCCAAACTCTGTCACTAGAGTGAATAAGGCTACTTTCATGTGACAGCCCAAATAATTTAGTTCTACAGAGAGTAGGAAGGTCATGGCTATCTCCTGGCTTGGTTGGGCTTGCAGTCCCAGCTGTCCTCCCAGGAGACTATTTTTTCCACTGAGTATGTTTTGTTCTGAGAGTAAGATAGGAGTGTTCAGCTTCCACTGAAGATGAAAGGCAATAAATCAAGATTGGGGAACTTAAGAGAGGTCATGACTAAGACCCTTGGGCAACTGGCTACCAGATGAGATCCTTTGTTTGCAGTTTTCTTTTCTAGAGTCTTTCTGCTTTTTACCAGAATCAGCTTTATCATCGAGGTGGCTTACTTCCTAACAGATACACAGGTCTTCTCTGCCCTGGTCAAGTGCTCTGACCAGCAGTGTATTCAACGTCAAAACCAGTAATGACACTGAGCATGAGCATATGTTAGAAGTAAGTGTAGTCTACAACTGCAGGTCTCTGATGTTGTCAATGCATGTGAGGTGTATGGTGACAAAATAATCCAGCTCAGGGGACTCAGGAATTACGGTCTTAATTCTCCCAGTAAATGCCTAAGTGCTTTCTTGATAACAGACCTTAACCCCTGACAGCATTCTGAAGATGTTCCTTGTGTTTCAGTGTTCAAAGGTATGTATATACAGTCAAGGGTTATTAATTTTTCTCTTCAGGAAGTAATAGAGAATTCATAGCAAATAAATAGTGATTTTTTTTTTTTAATAATAATTGACATGGCAGTCTGGTTATTCCATTTTCATTTTTATTCCTGATTTTCTGTTAGACATTCCATTATACAATATAAATGTTTTTTTAAAGCAGAAACGTCTATTTTGGAACCAGCCACCATAAGTAATGGATGGTTGATTAAAGCAATGGATTAATATTCTCTTTCAAAACAAACCAAAACATGAGTAATGCTTCATATTAATGAAACAGGTCCATTTAGATAGAAGTTATCCAGAATTTGTATATACCTTCTTCCTTGAAATACAGAAGACTTTTCCTTTTTTTTTTACAGAAAAAGGAAAAAAAAGGTTTTGCCTAGTTTTTAGCCTGTGAGGAGGGATTATGATATTAATTTGCTGCTATAGTGATAGCATCGTCTTTACAGACATATGCCACTTCTTCATACTCCCAGTTTCTCAAAATCAAGACTCTTGCTCTGTGCTCAACTCATTTTCTCTCCTCTCATTGGTACTTTAGGGACAATTTTCTCCCCCAAAAAATCAGTGTTCTGAGATAGACAAAGCACAATAGCCCCTGAAATGAAGATGCGATTGTGTGCCCAACTTTTGTGCTTTGCTGAGATATGACAGCATCTCTGTTTAGGGAAGTAGATAGGGGGTACAGGACCATACCATAATCCCTCTACCTCAGTCCTGTCTTCGGTCCCACTGCTGGGATAAACTGATATTTAAATGGATTTTCTCCCCAACAGGAGTGCTTTAAGGGTGATAAATGGATAAGGTTGGATGTGCAAAAATAGGAGCTGTAACCGAGGACTGCTGAGGCAGAACATTGCAATTCTTGGGAGGCTACTGTCTGCAGAAGCTGCTCTGCCACTTCTGCAGATTTTGCCATCAAAATCTCATCATGCTTTTGCCCTAGGCAACTTCTTGCTTTGCCTGAGGACATCCCTGGTGCCTAACAGCACACAAGCCAGATTTCAAACTGGCTCTGTTCCCATTTCTGACACCTCTGTTCATCCCAGCATCAGCACCACTTTGAATTTGTTCAGAAATTACTAGTAGGAAACATTATACTGACTGGGTCTCTTCCTGCCTAAAAAGTATGACCTGCAAAAGGTATTATCTCCTAGTCATTTAGAAAAATTGGTTTTCATTCCATCTGGTTAATTCCTATTAGCTGAATCTGTCCTAAACTTCTACTTACTGTAATTAAGAAGGCATAGCAGGAGATGAAAGTGACAGTCTTCATAGTTTTTGAGGTGAAAATGTTTTCACTTAAGTAGTATTTACCTTAGGGAAATGTCTCAGATTTCCTCCTGCCCTTTTTATTGCTCTTGCTTGGTGAAGGCATTTTTTGCAAGACTGTGTAAAAATGCATATTGTTGACTACATTTGTGCAATGTAACAAGTCAGAAATGTTATGTCTTTGATACCAAAAGAATGAATTTTTGAGCAGAGGAAAAAAATGTAGAAAGAACTTGAAACATATTATATTCTCTCTTTTTTTTTAACCTGCAATTTTCTCTTGTGTCTACTCCTAAAGCAATATTTTAAGTACTTCACTGTGCTTCTAAGAGGCAGTTACAATCTCCAACATGCAAATTGTCCAAGCAGTCATTTAAAAGCAATACTTTTTGTGCTTGTCAGACTGAAGGACAGAGAAAATGAGTAATTTTCCCATCCCATGGATGATATTGAAAGGGGTGGGGAATTCACCCAACTGTTAAAATCTTAGCAGATTTCAACTGAGTCATATTTCTCTTTTTTTTATCTCCCTTTTTTATTTTTTTTAAATATAGAACTCCTTCATTCAAGGTCTCTAACTATGACCATGATTGCTGTATTCATGATTAACAAACAAACACTATTCTTGCAATGCAGAAACTCATAGTTGTCACTGCTACCGAATTCTGAAAAGGCTGAACAAAATTTTCTTCTCGTTGTATGTTTCCCATCTTTCACTGATAACTCAGAGATGGCACTGTCAAAATAGTGTTGTAACTTGGAATAACTTCACAGAGCTACACTGAAGAGATGACCTTCAAAACAGATGAATTAATCTGAAAATATCTTATTCTTGGAGAATAAAAAAGAAAAAATTGGGACATTTTTTGGAAACAGTGGCAAAATTTTATTATTGTCACCAAAAAGAAGACTGGGACCATCCTTGTGGAATACATTGGTAACAGTGTTTTCCTTTTTTTCTTTTAATATAACATGCATTATGGTGAAGGTAAAGTGCATGTAGAGTGAATTCAATATTCCATCCTTTATTGGCAGCCCCTGTGAAATAAAAGCCACATGGCAAACATAATTTCATTCTGACAAAATATTTGTACTAGTATTCCCTTTTGCTGGCATGGGACTAGTAATGTAAGCACAGGTACAAGAGGGAGGTTCCTTGAGTGATTTGTTGCCTCATAACTGTGTGCTCTGGGATTTTCTGTCTCAGAGGGCATCCCTCAGCTGCATGCTGCAAAGGGACAGCTTCAACCCTGTAGGTGTAGCAAAGTGAGCTTTAACTTGACTCTGTCTGGTATTGAACACAGAGTGGAAATTTGTTGAAGTGCAGGGTTTGACAAATACTACTTTTTCAGGCTATACTGAACTTCCTGCCACAAAGAGCTACGTTGATGCTGGCAGTTTAACACTTCGCTTCTGTGTTGTTTTTTTTAATTGCAGTGCCATCACATTGACATCTCTTTGTTCCTGTTGAAAGTCACAGAATCACAGAATATGCGGAGTTGGAAGGGACCCACGGTGATCATTCAGTTTAACTCCTGGCTCTGCACAATACCATCCCCGAGAGACACACCATGTGCCTGAGAGTATCATCCAAATGCTTCTTGAATTCTGTCAGGCTTGGTACTACGATCACTTCTCTGGGGAGCTTGTTTCTGTACTTAAATACTGTCTGGGTAAAGAACCTTTTCTAATATCCAACCTAAACCTTCCATTACACAACTTCAGGCCATTCCCTCAGGTCCTACCACAGAGAAGAGATCAATGTCTGCCCCTCCTCTTCCCCTCACAAGGAAGTTGTAACTGCAATGAGGTCTCCCCTCAGTCTCCTCTTCTCCAGGCTGAACACATCAAGTCACCTCAGCTGCTCCTCATATGGCTTCCCCTCAAGGCCCTTCACCATCTTCATTGCCCTCCTTTGGACACTTTCTAATAGCTTAGTATGTTGCTTAGTATGTTTCTTATATTGTGGTGCCCAAAACTGCACACAATATTCAAGGTGAAGCCACACCAATGCAGAGCAGACCAGGACAATCCTCTCCCTCGACCAGCTGGCAATGCTGTGCCTGATGGCCCCCAGGACATGGTTGGCCCTCCTGGCTGCCAGGGCACTGCTGACTCATATTCAACTTGCCGTAGATCAGGACCCTCAGGTCCCTTTCTGTGGTACTGCTTTCCAACATCTCATTCCCCAGTCTGTCCGTACATCCAGAGTTGCCCCATCCCAGGTGCAGAATCCGTCATTCCCCTTGTTGAACTTCATGTGGTTGGTGATTGCCTAGTCCTCCAATTTCTCGAGATCTCTCTGCGGGACCTCCCTGTCTTCCAAGGGAGTCAAAAGCTCCTCTGAGTTTTGTGTCATCTGCAAACTTGTTCGGTAACCCTTCCAGTCCTGCGTGCAAGTCATTTATGAAGATGCTGAAGACCACAGGGCCCAAGATGGAGGTCTGCGCAACCCCCTTATTGTCGTCACTTGTTCTCCATCACAGTGAATCCGAGGATGAGAATTCCACAGTCACTGGTTTAGTTAATCAGTAGTTTTGACCCTTCTGTTTTTAACTTGAGCTTTTCGTAAAAATTTGGACTAGGAGGTGAGTTTCTCACTTCTGGAAGGAGATGGGCAAATGGCATGGCAATTAGTCTAATTAGTACATGTCCAACAGCAATATTATGGAATGCCATAAAAGAAGCTCTTTGGAAGCTCACACTTAGAGAAAATATAATGGTTTTTATTCCCCAATTCTTAACTTTTCTTCTCAGATATTTTAAATCAAGGTACTCCACTTGCTAGAATTGATTTTTTTTAATGCAGTATGAGGTACTTGTAAAACATTTTAAGAAGAAATTGAATACAGTGACTGGAAGGATGAGATAGCAGTTCTGTCCTCACTGATTATGGCAAAATTCCCAGAGCCCATTCCATAGAGGTACCTATGGTACAAAGCCTATAGAGTACAAATAGAAAACTGCAACTTAAGAATAATGACTGTCAGGAGCTTAGAAATGAGACTAAAGCTCCTGTTGGAAGGAAGATAAATCAAAAAAGCACTTTTATTTCTTATATTTAAAAATAAAATAAAAATGACAATCTATAAACAAATGGTAATAGCAGTTGATATGCTGAATAAGCAAGTGAAGAACTACAAATCCCGGGTGTATTTTCTGCTTATCTTCATTCTCAATTTATTGTGCTATGTGATGCACTACAAAAAAAAGTGACAAAATTCATTTTTTGAATATATGCCAAGCTACGTAGGAATATGAATCCATTTTCTAGCTGCCAATTTACCTTATTCCTGGGCTACAATACCCAGTATTATTTCACTTTTCCTACTCTTTTTTTGGGCAGACACTGTCAGTATTTTACTCCCATTTACGCAGCTTTTTCTTGAGGTAGATGTGAAGTAGACAAAGTGAGGTCAAGATACTAGACCCATATTTATTTCTTTCTTGACCAAATATGGAATTCCAAATACAAGATCACTACAAATAATTCCTTGAAGCATAAATTATTTTTTTTCCTTTTTTTTTAGTGAAAGCCCCACCAGAACACAGCTGTGTAAAATATGGCTGGATATTTTCCCAAGGATACCATGTATTAATCCATTATAACAACAAGAGGATCACACTGTGTGAGTTATTCAAGCTTTTTCTGAAGGCGAATGAAATTCAGCAATTTGGTAAAGTATGTCACAGTGTAAGTATATTGCAAAGCCCACACATGATAAATATACAGTGACTAGAAGGCAAATATTTCCTGTTTGTTGTAATACTATGTTATGCATGAATGGAGTTGACTTGTAAAAGGTCTCGTAATAAGTATTGGTACCTGGAGGTAGAGCAGAAAGCAAGAGTATCTGAGATGTAGGAAACTGAATTAATTCAAGAATTTTTCAGTTTAGATGGGGAACAGATGTAACTGTCAATACATAAAAACTCAGATACTGTTTCATTTCTGCATTAAGGTCAAAACCTACATAAAATATGCTTAAAATTGCCTGAAAATTTAAAAATAATGGTAGATTATTTAAAATTGTCAGTTTTTTTTTCCCCCAGGATCATAATCTTTTCTTTCTTCCTTCTTCCTGCCTCTCCACATTTCCCCAATTCAATTCTTCATTCTTCCGTACAGTGAAAATCTTTAAACTGTGAATGTGAATCAAACATAAACTGATTATTTAGACTTCTGATTATTTAGATTTCTAATAACATCATGGCATTTATTTTTAACATTAAAAAAAATCAAGAGAGATCAGAAACTTAAAATGAGGACCAATAATGGCTTTTTTCCTCTCATATTTATTCAATTTTTAGTAATAAACTATGGTTTTCCAGTGATCTCATATACTCTCCCTTGAGGAGGAAGGATTGGCAGAGACAATGTGTGATGAATTGACTGCAACTCCATTCCCCATCCCCCCATGGTGCTGGGTGGGAGGAGGTAGAGAAAATCTGAAATTGAGTCTGGGATGAACGGATGGGCAGGAGGGAAGGTGTTTTAAGATTCAGTTTTATCTCTCATTACCTTGCTTTGATTTGACTGGTAATAAATTGAATTAATTTCCCTGAGTCGAGTCCGTTTTGCCTGTGACGTAATTGGTGAGGTATCTCTCGTTATCCCTATCTCTACCCATGAGCCTTTCACCAAACTTTCTCTCCCCTGTCCATCTGAGGAGGGGGAGTAATGGAACGATTTTGATGGGTACCTAGCATCCAGCCTGGTCGGCTCACCAAACTGATTTAGTCTGGCATATGACCACTCATTTTTTGCTCTCTAAGTTATAGGGACTGATGTTTTGGAAGTGTGGTACCAAAATTTCTGGGCTCCCTAGCCAGTTTGGTTACCCCCCATACCATGTTTTCAGAGACAAAATTTGTGTGGCTATCTATCCACATCTGGCCTCAGACTTCCATGACACTATTCAAGCATTCAGGGCTGCTAAAAATGCAATATACTCTGTCCATGTCTCTCCTAACGTACTGAGATAATGGTTTATCTACCCTGCTGAATGCTGAAACAGAGACTGTTTTCTATTATACTTTCAAGACTTCTGGTGATAGCAAGTGATGAATAATGAAAGAGTCTTTCCTTCAGTAATGGCTTTATATAACAAAATCACTTGATAAAGCAAGGAATTTCAGAAGGTGAGGGGAGCTCTTAGATTTAAAACTAAAGCTCCAGACATGAATATCTCAAGTACATAAATGCTTCATTGCTCTGACAGGGGAGAATGGCTAGTAATTGACTGTCTTAGTAGGATGCAGTATTGAAAGATCATTACATAAGCAGAAAGAGCCATTTGGAGTAAGTCTGTGCATTGTAATAACAGAATAAGGGTTTCTAACAAGACAGTTGCTGGAGTGTTAATAACAAAGATGAAAAGCAGATGATTCTTCCAAGCATGCAAATCACTGAAAGCTTCACATATACACAGAGAACTGTCTGAGAGAAACCTATTTCAGAATATTCTACAGAACTGGGACTACTCTGAATTTTTAGATTGGAATAATGCTTCAATTATGTTTCAAACATCAGAAAATCTTAATACTCTTGGAATATCTTTTTTGATGTGTTCTTCTCTCTTCTTTTCCCTTCTATTTCATTCTTGGAGAAGTGTTTTGAATGAAATTTTACAAAACTTCCAGAAAGCAAGTTTTAGGCTTGGAGCAACCCTGATGAATGATTCAAACACAAAACCAATCTGATACCTGCATTTGAATTGCTAAGAATAACAAAATTTTTACTACTCATGCTGCCACTGCTGCTGCTCACTCCTGCTAAGCCAGATGTCTCTTACCCATCCTTCTGCATGCAAATAAAATTGTTATCTTTTAGAAAGACCTTTTCATCTTGTACTGCAGTGGCCTTTAACATCCATGGCCAATCTCACATCTGGTATAATCTCTAGTGAAGACAGTAGGTTTTGCACTAGGAATGATTCTGACTTGCAACACAAAGACAGATTTTATTACCATCTGCTTTATCATGAAGCTAGATTGTGTTTCATCTTTGGTTTAGCAACTTTTCAGTACTTAAAAATGTAATGTGAAAGGTGGTGTGAATCAATATGTCACTTTTAAGCCCTCTCTCCACCCTCCCACTTATGTTTTGATGCTCAGAATTGGAATCTTTCTCAGCAATAGCATTGAGCTGCCTCTCTGTGACTCTGCTTTTTAAACTTTCTTGTGTCCATTTATCTACCTAAGATTTCTGCAACAGTTTCTGTCATTATATTACATAAGGATTGTTAGCTTGAAAAATAAAGATTACACAATTTCAGTTGCTGAATAGAACACACATAGGGTATTATAGTGATAATAAAAGAATATAATTGCAGTTAAAAGTATATTCTCCAGAAATCTCACAGAACATTATAACTACTAGTTTTGTTAAGTCAAAAAATGCTTTCTATTATAATAATATTTTACTTGGTAGTGAACAAACTACAGCTCTATGGAACTAAGTTACTGACCTAAGACTTCATGGAAGATCAGTAGCATAATCAAGAATAAATTCTTTGTTCCAATGTCATTATTGAAAAATAAAAGAGAACAAAGCAAAATCTTCCTAATTTTAAAAGGATCAGGAATTCACATCAGAGTTTAGGATTTACTTGTCTCCATTTATTTCAAGCTGCCAGACAACTCTACTAGTCATGACATGGAGGGATATCTGGGTGTTTTGTCTACAATGTAGCTATATTTTAGAAAAGGTAACAAACCCCTAGATTAGAAGAAGGTGCCATACACAGAATCTCCAGAAAGTAATGGGACACAATGTAAGTCCAAAAGCCTCCTCAGAGATCTAAGTTGTGCTGTTGCTAGTGGTCAGTTACACCTACACACTTTTGATACAAAGCACTATGAATGAGACATCAAGACCTTCCACTGTGGTTACTTGGATTACCAACAAAGTGGCTTGAATTTCTGCTTTTTGCCTAAAGATAGATCTCCTGTCTCTCTCAGTGACTCACAGGTACATTTCCAGTACAAGCAGAAGATAGATGATGATGAGAATTATTCCTAGGGAAGGAAATTGGGTAAAATAAGTATAATATTCTTAAGTGAAAGATAAAATAACTCTTCCTCCCTGCACAGTGGCAACAAAGATGGGCAAAGCAAGATCAACCCTGGCCCATGATTTCAATCTACTGAATTGTAAAAGTGGTCTTCTAGGAAAAAGAAAGATTTAGAGTCGTTTCACAGTTGGGAATCTTGTGCCTCACTGCAGGGATTCTCAGTGTATAGCTGGTGTGATCAGTGGAAAAGGGCTTGGCTATTGCAATGGACTAGATTCTGAAAAGCATAAACAACTTTTGATATCTTACTTGAATTAGTGAGTTTGCTACAAGAGGAACATTTCAAGGGGAATACCCAAATCAGAAAACTTCCCTTTTCTGATTGTCAATCAAACCTCTTGAGATGAGTCATTGACGCCATTAAATATTTGACATCAATACAAAATTGTCTTTGTTACTCACAAGAACTCTAGAAGAGCATAAACTCTCCACAGCGTAGCAAACCTCTGTAATAACATTTTTATCTGCTGCTTTCTAATATACTAGCTCTAGAGACTATTGTCAAAAATGAAAATATATCAGATAATGTTTCTAGGAGTTACATAGTTGTAGCTTTCCTAGAAGTACCAAAGGATTTAAATATCTTTGTTATATGACTAATCAATTCTAGATAAAGTCTTATCATACTCACATTCCTAGCCAATATAAACATCATTTGATGGGACTTCAGTTTATGTCTTTTTTACTTTGAGTCTTATTACATTGTAAATTGACAGCCTGGTTGACAGTCCATATGTGATTTTTCATCTTTTCAGAAAAGATGTTTTACAGTCTTTAATACATTTTACTTAGCTCAGGTTGTATTTTCTTTAAGAGAATGATTACTTTATTCATTCAACAGCAATTTTAGAATGTGACATAGCAAGTTATAGATAATATCTGGCATGCACAGGTCTGATGGTAGTTTTCTATATACAAGAATGTCAGTAATTAGGGAACAGAGGTGTTGGAAGGGTCATGTCCTGTATTTTAGAAGTGTGCATCATGGAGTACCCTACTAAAGATGAGTTTTAGTTAAGGTAGGATCTGAAGGATGGTTTTGATCCAGATTCAGCTATATTAGCAAAATTATAAGAATCCATACTAAATTGGTACTTTGGGAACTCAAAGTACATAACCATCAGAATCTTCTACATGTGCCAACATGCATCACTAAGATGTTTTGAGAAGCAAGGGACAATGTATCACGATGCTGTGCTTTCTTAAAGTACAACATGTAATGAAACAAACCTTCCTTTCTGCAGCATCCAAGATTGACTCCCCATTTATCAAAGAACAAGTCCTGCAAAACAAACAATAGAATGTCAAAGAAAAGCTAGAACACCTTAAATTCTTTATGCTTCTATTATCAAGTGGCCATAGTTAGAAATAAAAATCATCTATCACAAAAATATCTTTTATAAGCTCATTCAGTTGAAATGAGGTTATAGCTCATATTCAAGACACTGATAGAACAGTCTAAATTTATCTATGATGCCACTTCAAAAAGTAACTTGAAAGTGTTGGAATCAAATGTTGATTCATTGAAAAGTGTTGGCTCATTGCTTCTGGGGAGACCATGGCCTGTTGCAATGAAGCAAATGCAATGAAGCAAATGCAAAAACTCCCACTGACATTGTTAAGGTTTGAATCATTCACTAAGGACAGAAGGCCAGCCTAAATTTCTGTCTTGCAGTAAGCCTTATTTAACATGAAGTAAAAAAAAAATAAATTAATTTTGATTAAACAAAATTATTTCTAATTAAGAGGAATTATTATTTACTAAATTAATAGCTTTTTGTTTACGTGTCTATGAACTTAAACAGGATTAATTACCAACCTGGGCACTTATTCAGAAATGGAGGTCCAGTGTCATCTCAAGTTGCTTATTGCATTTTCTCTTTTTTTTTTTTTTTTTTTTTTTTTTTTGTAATTTGATTAGGAATGGGTCAACTTAGGAAAAGTTTAGACTACATTCACAACATAAATACTGGATACTTATATACATTATCATCCAACTGCATTTCTAAAAAGTGGGTTGATTGTGAAATACCCACTGCTTTACAACTTATAACAGTATGAGGAGAAAACTAGTTTCTCTAAAACTTTTCAGGAGCAAAACAAAAGACAGACTGAGTTGCATAAACAACATCCAATACAGTTATAATAATTGATAATGTGGACTTTAAGTTGGTTGCAATAAAAATACCTGCTGTATTAACAGCTTTTTCTGAAGGATGTCTTTTTATGGAGATGTGTTTCATGATCTTGTGTTTTCTAAGTGCTTTGTGTGGAGGCATTGCATCATTACATATCCATAATGTGGAGATTGAAGCTCAATGTCACATTGTCATCTATGAGATAGCAGATAAAATTTTTAAAGAACACTTAGCTTTTTTTTCAGACTATATCTGGCCATGACTGGTGAGCTCAGGATCACAAGATATGTGTGCTGCATGTACATGTATTATGCAGCTGATCTGCAGGTACATAACAAGTCCAACACCTCAAAGCTATTCTGAACTTGCAGAGTGACTTTATGTTACATGCACTGTGAAATTAGATACACCAGAGCTGTTCAGTCCAGGTCTTTGCAGTCCCCAGTAGGCTTGTAAAGCTGCGCTGTGCAAATGTAGAATTCTCCTGTTTTGCAAATATGACACAGACATGTGGTTACATAAGAATCCTTCAAAAAATTCTTCAGGAAATCCAGTAGTCAAACTTAAAACTTTTGACTATTATTACTGTACATAATCACTGTGCTGCCAAAGAAGGAAATAAATGATTTTCCTTAAGAACAGTGTATATACACTAAAATTAAATGATTCTGTACAGACAACGAGTTTTTTTCTTCCAATTTGCAAAAATACTGGGTGAGCTTAACTTATGAAATTTTTGTTCCTTCTGCTCCTGTGAAAGTGCAATTCTGCTGAGGCACTTCAGTTCTGCTAGTTAACACACTGTTCTTTTCCAGTATCCCTTTTATTTGAAGTAAAAATTGTCCTTTAGGACATATACTGTGTTATTTTTCTAATGAACATTAACATGAGGTATTCAAACTTATTTTCAGTTAAGAGATAAATGGGTTTTGAATCCAGTTTCTTGATCTGCTTCACTAAGCCGTTGTTCCATTTACCTCCCTTCATAGAAACAAATACTCCTCTAAAATAAGCCCTTTCTGTTAAATGTCTGTGGCAGTCTGCTTGGCAGCTGTAGACACAATTTGGGTCACTGTGTTGGAATTTGAGCATATATGTATATATTCTGTGCCACCTCTGACACTATTATGTCATGAATTGAATGCACAAGTGAATAGATGATGATGGTGATTTATTCTGATAAAAAAGACAGAATGACCTGAAGGTAATTCTTTACACTAAGGACACAATATATAATTAAGAACATTTATGAGCTTAAGACCTTTTCCTACACTGCTTTCTGTATTTTCTCAAAACTCTACCCCTAATGACCTTTCTTTTAATTGAAAAAATGGAAAGTGCTCATAGATGTTGGTTAAACTAACTCACCAGTGCAGAAGGCAGCATATAACAGAGAGGGAATGGAATTACTGTGAGATATGCTCAGCTGGTATAAATGTGTGTTGCTACGATGATTTACACCATCAGAGAAGCTGGACCTATATTGTTTCTATTTCTTCTAAGGAACACTAAAATGTAAGAAGTACAACTCAAAAACTCATGTTCTCGTCAAGAATTTTATAAAACCTGAATACAGCAGGTAATGAGGGCCATAAGCAAGTAAAACTGGTGAAGAAAGAAAATTTTTAAACAAGTAGAGCTAAAAGCACATTGTTTCAATTCACGTTTAGCCATTGACATTACCTGATCTAGTGAAACAACAGAGAGGTTGAGCTAGATGACCTTTCAGAAGTTCCTTCCAAGGCAAACAACTCTGTGATTTGATAGGTTGAAAAGGTTGAGAATGGTAAGACCCATACCTGAGTTTCTCTGAAGCTTCAATATAGATAGAGTTGTGCAAATGTATTTTCTATTCTTACCAATAACAGTATTTAATTTAGTTCCTTGCCCACAACAGATTTAAGATTCTTTTAATAACTCAGTAACCTGAGCTCCAGTATTTTGAGGTTTTGATTTTATGGTTCAAATTTAGATTTCCCTAGTACTATCCTAGGACTACCAAGAAAATAATTAAAAGTAAAATGAAAATCAAATGGTTGTTTTCTGGGAAGTGAATAGCTAGAAAGAAGCCTAAACACAACATCAAGGGCTTCCATTTCTTTTCTATGTCCGACATAAGGAGATTATAAATTCACGAGTACTTTTTCATTCATTAGGCTAGAAAGTTTTTTAAGTTTAGGAAAATATACAGATACAAAGCAGATTTCCTTCTTTGGCCTTTTACAACTTATCACTGAACTCGGGTGAACTGCTCTGGGGTGAAAGAACTGACTGAAGTTCATTTAGGGCCCCATTTGATGAAAGGCAGAAGATTGTGATCAAGAGCATATGGGATTGGAGTTGGAGAAGAGGTTGACACTTTTATGGAATAATGATGTTTAGCAAAACTGAGTTTTTCAAAATTGTCTATGAACAGCTCTGCAGCTAAGACTTCTTAGTGTTCACAGATTTATAATCTATGGACAGAAAAAAAGCAGAATCTTTCATCGCTAAGATATCTTATTTCGAGAAATCTTAGCCATAGAGTTGTAAAATGTACACATTCTGAGAGCAGAAGTGAATGAGGTTTCCTAGTTATTTTCATTCTTTATGCTGTTCCCTGAAGAATCTGAAGGCTCAAGAGGTGGCATATTAGAAGAACTAGTAACTACAGTTGCAAAAGAATATCTATCTGTTCAGACAACACATGATGAAACCACATAATTGACCAGATATTGGAGGAACCAAGCTTCTCCACATTTTTCTTTCTCTGTATACTTCTTACAGTGTCACAGCACCAAGCCTGCCAGATTTGGACAATGCTCTCAGGCATATGGTATAATTCTTGGGGCTATTCTGTGCAGGGCCAGGACTTGGACTTTGATGATCCTTGTGGGTCCCTTACAACCTATGGTATTCTATGATTCCAAGCATATGTCCACATTAGCAAAACACATAATAAAGGGACAGTGTATGAAATTAGTGCTGAGAAGCCAACATCTCTGAAACCTTTTTTCTCTTGGTGTGGAGACTACTTCACATTTGTTCTTGTTTGTTCCCATAAACTGAATGCCCATTTGTAGCAGGAATGAAATATGTGTACCATCAGGTCACATACTCTTGCAATCCAGTTCTTTGAGTCTGGGACCATTACACTGTGTGAACCAAAGATAAGTGGAGAGACCTTTGAGATTTGCTTTGAAGGTGCACTCATGAGAATATTAATATAGACACACTACCTCTTGAAATCTACCTATGCAAACAGATGCTGCACCTACTGAAAGAGAGGAAAGCTGAAAGAGAGCAATATGAGACATAACTGAAAGGTGACAATAAAGCTGTGATGACTAGCATGAAAGGAAAACAAATCACAGTAGCATAGTTTGGAATCTAATGGGATCACGATAAAGTGATTGTATATCAGAAAAATTTAAATAATTTACTATTTAAAATAAAGTTAGAAGTATACAAACACACACACACACATACACTTGTAACTCCTTTGTCATCAGACAGATTCCTACACAGCATAGCCTAGGAAGGACTTCATCTTTGGATGAATCCTTCATGTAGCTGCTTTTCTCCCACTCCTTTATACAGAGTATCTGACACACAACCACTTTATTGTGATCCCATAAGATTCCAGTTTACAATTCTGTGATTTCTTTCAGATCCAGCTGTTTCTTTTGAATGCAAGTCATTCAGCATCTGGATCTGAAATGTTCTCCAATCCATATCTGTTTATTATATTCTTAAAAACTGACTTTAAACAAGCAAAATCCATACTAGGAGAATTGCAGGAGGGGTGATTTTTACTTTTTTTTTGGGGGGGAAGACTTTTTCAGTGAATGACTTTTTAGACAGTAATTTGGAACACATTCCAAGAATAAGGTTTTGAGTAGTGTTTATCACTATTCTGCTTAGTTCTCAGGAGAATGTGTTGGCATTGGGTTTAACAAGCAGTGTCAGCATTTCTGAGTTTATGACAAAATGCTGTATAAGCCTCTTCCTTTCCTCTTTATTCTTTTCCCAATTCCAAAGGATTATCTTAAAGGAGAACCTTAGAGACTGAATCATTGTTCAGCATATAAAACACAAAGCAGAGCAATGAAGATAATGAATGCGTATTTGGACAGGATAGGCCAGTTCAAAAGGTCTTAATTCTTCATGCCAGCTTCCCACACATTGTCATACAGCACTATGCAGCTATTTTTTTCTGATTTGGTTCACCTTCTTTAGTATCACTGCAGTGCAACCATCTCTATTTTAGTACTTATTTAATACTGTTGCATACCAGTTTTAACATTCTTTGGCATTTGGTGAACCAAAGTATTTTACAGTAACTCCTATAGGAGTTCTGACGTTCTGTCTCCAATTTGAAATGCTTAAGTAGCACAACTAAGAAGGGATATTTAATGCTACCATCTAAATGAGAGTTCAACCATCTATTGAAAAGTGGTTATTTTCTTTGAATATTGGATCCTTATTTACAAGGAAATATCTGAGCTTTATCCAAAACATCTCTTTCACTATTCTAGCATGATAAATTTTTCACCAACACTCTGCAGTGCTGATATTGACACCTAGAAGGAAAAGAGACATGAAGCACACTGAGGAAACTCTATACATATGGCAGTGATAGTAAAGAACTAAAGTGTGCTTTTATTTTGTATGATGACTTTGGCAAAACATTAAAAGTTATGGAGGATCACTGAGAAGATGGTCTTTGGCAGCCTGGAGTCTGGTATAATATTTACTATGTCTGAGTTAGATACTTGAGAGTAGTTTTTTAACCATGGTTTAGCTGTATCCCTTGTATTTTTCCTTCCATTACACTCACTAAATAGAAAAGTGTTATCGTACACATTTCAGAAGCAAGAAGCAAAGGTGCAGGATGCATATGGACCACAAAGGATTTAGGTACCCTAGGTGTCACATATCAGTGTACAGTCTCTTTTTAGCTGTCTATGAATATAATCCACTGTCTGGGCTCCCTATACATTGAATGGATAGACAAAATGGTGGAAAATGTAGAAATATGGGTGCTAAAAGGCAACAAATTAAAACCAGCAAATAGGAAATATGAGACAAGGCTTTGGACAAATGTATCCTCTGGTTTTTTTTGCCCTAAATCCTTTCCTTTTGAGACAGTTCAAATATGTCTTGGAATACAGAAACAGAAGAAATAGCAGAAGTAACTTTTTCTAGTGTTTCTACAGCAGTCTCAGATATTCTTTTTCCTGTCTTTGGACGACATCAACTGCCTGAGTGTTATGACACAACTGTAGGAGGCCTTATTATCTACTTCTAGATGCCTAAAATAGTAACAGTCATTCCCAAATTCTCATCTCTCTCTAACACAGAGGCGTCTGCATTAATTAGAAATGGATTTGGATTTTTAACTTTGTTTCCTAAGATCTAGTTGATCTACCTACAGAACCATCCTTTCTATACATTTAAACAAACAAACAAACAAACAAACAAACTTCAACTTAGTTGATTGTAAAGATTTATAATATATGTTGTTCTATAAACACTTCCTCTTTCCTGGTTACTGCCTTTTTTATCCTCATACTGAATCTTGACAGTTTAGGTTTTGTGCTTTAGACTGATCACAACTGCACTAGACAACACAATCAATCCTGTACTCCTTATCATTTCTGGAAGCTGAACTAAGTGAAGAGACAGCAAATATGGACAACAGAGCAGAGTCATAGAAAAACAGAATAAAATCAGCTTCAGTACAAATGTTGGAATAACACATTGTAGATGCTTTCCTCTTCTGTCATTGCAGTCCATCCTTGTCACTGGCTTATCAGACAATAGTTAATACCTATCACACACCCTGTATGAATACTGTATGAATACAGGTTTAGGTCAGCTTCCCACAACCAATCTTTTATTTCTCTGATATTCTGTAACTGTGTTCACTTTATCTTAATATTAAAAGCAATGTCGTGCATGGGAGTCAACAACGGTGCACTTCAGATGTCAGAAGCCTGCAGTTCAAAAATAGCTCTGCCATTGAGTCAGAACTTGATTGTGGCATTGCCATTTTTTTCTTTACCTCAATTTGCTTATATAATGGGTGTAAATTTGCTACATAGGTGGAAAGTGGCATTATTTATTTTCTGTGACATGAGGACAATACATGTGTGCAAAGCATTTACATACCTTGGGTTAAAAATTGCTATATACGTATGAACAGTTGTAGTGACTTCCTACAAGTACCACTTCAAGGACACCAAAGTTCAAGAGCATACATTCCTTAGGACTTTCTGTCGGCCTACAAGGTAAGTAAAACAGCAATTATAAACAGTAAACCTTTTCTTCTTTAAAAAAAAGTGACACTTTGTATCATTCTTGTTGTATTGATACTTATGATGTACATGTCTTAAGTAAATAGAATGTTCTGTGAGATTGATACATGTATGGAAAATTAATTTCAAATATTTATTTACAACCTATGCAAGCAGATTGCAAAAACATACTTTGTGACATGTGAATGCATTTATAGATGTCTTACTTTGAATGTCAATTTTGGATTAAACATTTATTAAGTGATTTATAATAATTTTTGGGAAGCTACTTGCTCTGGGACAATGTGGAGAAAACCAAAAAAAGCAGAAAAAAAAAGATGAGAAATAGATTAAGAGATTATTTGCTTCTGTTGTTTTTTCCAAATCTAGTCTTTGATCATTGTAACTGCGATAATGGCATTTAACAAGACAGAAAGTACCTTCTCATGGCCTTTGAATACGTTTCACTTTCTTCCAATCAGCCTTGAAGAAACTTTCAGGAATGTCTCTCTCCAAAAAAAAAAACAACCCAGACCCTCTGTTTTTCTAAAGATGATTTACCAACTGTACTCAGATAGAGCTAAAGAACAGCTATATTATTTCTACATATTTAACAACCTGACTCTTTCACATTAATGCCAGAGGTACTGTGGCATAAATTTTTGACAGGATAGCGAAGGAAAGATATCAGTACTCCAGAGGCAATATTGCATATACGTGCTTTCCAGTACCATGCACAACCAAACATGTGAGGAATGTGTAGAAACAAATGGAATTTTCTCCTATGAATCCCAAGGCAACACAGCCAGTCTGGCTTTTGCTTTTAAATAAAATGCTGTTAAGAACTTAAAAGACAAGAATGTGAGAAAAACTTCATCAAAGGGAGGCAAATCCTATTTGCAATCTTTAAAAATGTGAAGAAATAAAAGGAATATTGCTTAACACTGTCAAGATAGAACAAAGTGATTCTGCATGTAGTTTTAAAATAAATGTAAAAATTCAGATGTAAAAATTGACATCTTTAAAAAAGGGGCAAAGTCCTAGCAATAACATATACTCTTTGCTATCCATTGCACTGTAAAGAAGGAATATTAATTACTTTTTTTTTCCTTTCAATAGCAGGAAAGTCTTTATTTCATCTACCCTGAAAATATGCCCAGACCGCAAGTATTTGAAAGCAAGGGAACACCTGCAAGTCAAGCAAGAATGAAGCAGAGACTGTCAAAAGCTGTAATTTTCCTTACTTGGTTCTTTGCTGTGAAACGCATCAGTGGTATTATCAGATCATTCGCTGACATGAAAAAGAGGTACTCACAGATTTGCCTGTCACAAACATAGTTTCTGATCCCAAATCTACTCTGACCAAGAGAAAGATCATCACTTACTTCAGTGGCAAACTATTTGAATTCTAAAATATAGTTAAACTGGTTGCAGTTATGTCAATGTATTAAATCAAGGAATTTAAAACTCTTATTTAAATATAAATAAAAATATAAATTAATGTAAATTGTTATGCATTTGCACCTACCTATTCTATTTCATTGCAAGTTTTAAGCACAGCTTTCTTTCTACTTAAGGAAAAAAATAACTTACCCTTTAGAATTATTATCAAAACTTCTACTGTCAGGATTTTTTTTTTATATAAAACACAAACTGATTTGCACTTTAGGGTTCTGTTTCTTTCTTTTTTAATTGCATTCATTTAGAAATTATTACCTTCAGTGTGACAATATAAATTTCATTTACTTTCCAGTTGAAAATTTAAGTGAAAACTGTGGGTTTCAATGACTTCTACTGATTTGGATTATACAACAGACTTTGATCAATCTGCCTCTGTTTTACTATTGCTGAAAATACTCTGTCCAGGCTTAATTATGTTGACTTGATGGAGATATATTTACAGCAATATAAGCACAATATTTCTATAGCTCTCCATAGCTGAATAAATTAAACACAGGAAAGTTGTTTTTCTGCTATTGCTATGTATAGTCACAATTTATGCTACATGTGGCTCAGTTTCCATCCTGTCTAACACTACATATGGGTCTACTCATATGCAGTGTTTTACTCATGCTGGGAGATTCCATCCGAACAGTCATGGGTGCCCATGAACTTCTCAGTAAATTCCATAAATTAGACATTGAAACATGTTATGGACCATCATCTCTCAATTTGTACTTGCAAGGTTGGAGGAACCTTATCTTAAATTTCATATGTAGTGAAATATCTCAGTAATATATGTTTTTAGCCTTAATAAATAATGCTGGAATTTGAGAAAATTAATTTTACAAACTGGGCTAAAAAGTGGAAATAAAATCAATATCCAGAAAGTCATTTTAGCTTCAGAAACCTGGTCTTACTAGATGTCTTCTACACCTAATGTAGGGAAAAATGTCCCATGTTGTGAGGAATATTCAGAACATCTGAGTCCATGTTGTGAAACAGCTTGTGAAGTAGCCTCCCTGTTTCTATTGAAACAGAAAGGATTTAACATCCCATAGCTACAGCTGACCTTCCTAAATACCTAAATATTCTTTTATCAGGTTTGCCAGGATGTTACATTGGAAATCTAAAGCTAAGGTACAAAATAAGAAGTCTAAAATATGTCCCATTTTTGGGTACCTAGAAAAGAAATTGAGTGATTAGCAATGATATATACATATATGTTCTACTGTTTAAAAGAGAATTAACTGACCTAACAGCACCTCTCCGAATGCAACAACAAGTAAACCAGAAAAGAAGTCCTAACAAGAAATCAAGAAAATGATCAATGAACAAAACACTACGTTATTAATTTACAAGAGGGAAAATGTGTTAAATATTTATACATAATACATCACTAAATAAACCATGTATTATGCTATATATTCTATAGGATTTGTACAAACATAATTGTACTGTAATAAAATATAACACGAATATTATATAAACCACATGTATATTATGTCACATTATATTAGAAATTAAATTATACATAATTGTATATCAATAGAAATTAATAATTGCATATCTCTACTACAATATATGTGTATTACATACTTATAGAAAATATTTAATAAAATAGTTTTTTATATATATATATATATTAATCATTTTATGCACTTTTTCTGACATAGATATGCTTATAATGGTAATTAGTAGAACTCAATAATAATAAAGTCCAGGGTGTTGTGGTATTTATTCACAACAAGCAAGGCACAGTTTGCTAATAAGGCCCAGCTTGATAGTACTGAGAAGAGATGATGAATTTGGAAGCATGTCATGGACCATTTTCGACCCTTATAGTTATTTATATATCTTTATTGCATTCTTCAGCCTAAGAAGGACAGAAACCATTTAACAGGGACAAATTACACCCTCCACACACATACAGAAACACGCTCAAGCATACAGAAACACAGATTGGGATTCTATCAAAGAGATAAAGCACAAATGAACTAAACAGGGACTGTTTTAATATGAAAAACTCCAAAAGGGTGTAAATTTGATAGAATCCTGGTGAGATAGAGAAATAAGATTGAGTTGAAAGTTTACAATACCAAACATCATTAGGAAAAAGCATTGCAATTTTAGCAATGCAATTCAAGAAGAATATGGTCAGGCAACACATGACAGATAATGAAGGTGACAGTTTTTGCCAGGTATTTGTGATTTAACTTTGTCAGAAGTGTGATCAATTCCAGCCCCTCCATTACCACTTCTATACTGATACAGTCTGCAACTTTGAAAACTGAAAATCTGGAAGAACTGACTGCAGGAATTTATGAAGTATTTTATTTCTTAGAGTAATTAGTGTTCTAGAAGAACTTAATCTTTAGTGAATCCTATGTGGAGCGGCCTCTTTAGGCTGAAATAGTGTCTTCATTGGTATTCTAGTAGCACAGAAAAATATATGTATTTACTTATTTACTCTGGTCAAAATTATTTTTTTGTTTGTTTTCTTGGCCTACTGAAGGCTTTTCTAATGGAATAAAAGTTATGTCTGTCAGAAGATCTTTCTGCAGTGACTATCATCATTTTTTGTCCATTAGGGTTGACTGATGATGAATGATGATTTCTTCACTGCAACATAGTATTTCTTTGCCCCTTTTTGTTCCTCTGAGTGTACACTGACATGGAAACAGACCTATCTGAAAAATAGGCACTGTTAAATGTTCCTGTGGCTTTCAGTCATGATCATCTTCCCTATGTGCACCTCCAGAGAACCAGATGAGAGCCATGCAGACTGCAGTAACGGGCACAGGCCGTCCTGTGCATTTCAGCAAGTCCCTGCTCAGCAGCAGTTACACCCTCACAAGGTGGTTTCGTAAAATTGCAAATTCCATTACAGTCATTTTCTTCAGCTACATAAGTGAGTTTTCATTCTGTCCCACTATAACTTTCTCATAACTATTGAGGGTAGTGCTCAGAAATAATATTCCTATCCGTTCAGAATTAATTTAATTTTTATAATTAATAGATTAATATCGACAGTACAAAGGGTATTAAAATAGTATGAGGATTACATACACAAAAACATAATCTCTGTGCTGAAGAATTTGATGATTACTGTGCTAATAAAAGAGAACATTATCCTCCTACTGTCACCACTTTATATCCTGTAGTTTCCTAACGTTCCTGCTGTGGGAGTTTTGACACTGAGAAGCCATGTGTGAGAAGTGTACTTGTCATAGAGACTTCCCTTGTGATGCTGTTTATTTGAAACCAACCTGCCTTGTCATGTATGTTTGGTATAGACTCATGATGTTTTGAAGAGGCAAGCAAGGAATCTTTGTTATCTGTCTACTATTATACTTCAAGGTTGTGCTTCTTTAGATGAAACTGCAGTTGTGCTAAGAAGATTACACATCTGCAAAACTCAGCTCTGTCCTCTGAGAAGAGTTTACAGAATGAACGAGGGTGATAAATTTCTTAGATCTGGAAAGGTTTTTCTCAGGTTATCAGCTCTGCTGATATTCTGAATGATATGAAAATCACACAAATCTTCTCTCTTGTAATAACCCAATCTATCTTGTACCACTGCTGAAGTAGACATGTATCTAGATAATTCTAGGATTCACAGACCACTGGAAGTTTTTATTTGTGCAGAACTGGAGCTTGCTGAAAAAATCATCACTGATTTACAAAAATATATGATTTATTCTAGCAATTAGTGGTGTTTTCAGAATTGTCATCAAATTCCCTTTTCTGTCTCATCGGAATGGGTCTGATCAGGAGCATAAAGACTATTCAGAAGGAGCTACCTGCCGTACTTCAAGGGTATGCACAAGTTTGTAAAGTGTTTATTGCTTTCTAGAGGGGAGTTTTCTAGCTGGGACATAAGCATTGTAATGTATCCCTGACTGGGTTCATGATGGTCCTCCAAAGTTTACCAGCCCGGAAGTAAAACATATTCATTGTTGTTTTAGTGTGTAAAAGAAGCCTAAAGCTGTGTCTACTAGGGTCATCCCTTTTTCAAATATGTTGGCAGTGCAAACATCAGAGATTTTTCACTGTATTTGTGTCTAGTGTTTGAAGGATATTATACACATATATATATATATATATTTGAATCCAATAATAGCTTTGCACACTAAGGTAGCCCTAGCAGGCCATGGGGACTAGGTGAAACAGGTCATGTTTGAAGCATAGTTTTCTTCTCCCTTCTCTAGGTAGGTGTGAGTCATGACACAAACTGGCATAAAATACACATCCATGAGAATCAAATGCTGTGGTTTTTTATCCTCAGGTGGTATAAATAGCATAAGTCAACATAGTCATGCCAATTTACATAAATTTCTATGCAGATTTTGGCTAAATGGCAACTCATAAGGATATGATAACATTCTGCAAGTATTTAAAGACCATAAACACTAAGCAGGGGGACAAATGATTTAGGGTGGCATAAGGAGATGTAATTAGGAGCAATGGGAGGAAATTAAGGGAGGAAAAAATTAGGCTGAATATCAGAAACAATTTTCTGACAGTGAGATGTATTAGACTGTGGAAAATAAGTCTCCCAATGGACATTCCATTGCTTAAGATGTTTAGACTGGACAAAGTATTAATACATATACAACAGGGACTAATTTTGCAATGTCTGGTGCATAGACTAGAAACCAGAGACATTTAATGGAGTAAAAAGAATTCTGCATTAAGATAAACAAACAAATCTCTTTTTATTGCTTTCACCAAATGTTGTTATATGTCTGTATCTTCTAAGTATGTGCATTTATACAGAAATACATAGGTATATATACATTATTTTCCTTTTTTTTTTGTCCGAAAATTGAAAAGTTTTTTAAAGGTAAAACTTCAGTTTAATGGCAAATTTTATAATGGCAAATTTCTTGTCCTCTGCTGTCTATTAAATGCAGATGTGCTAAATTAGCTAGTATTTAATTTATTTTTTTTAATCAAGTTCATACCCTTTTTTTTTTACGTGGAAAAAAATATAATATACTTAATTTATTTTATTATATGAAAGTTTAATTGTCTGGTCTGTTGCAGAACTGGTAGCCTTTTGGAACAGTAGGAATATTTTTGTGGAAGTTGATTTTGATACAATTTTTATTCTGAAAATAGTTGGAAAAACTTTCTCAAATAATTAAAATGTCTCATTTTAATCACTTTACAATAAGTGTTAAGATAAGTTATTGTTCTTTCTGCAACTAGTTGACCTTTAATCAGTAGAAGAAATATTTCCAAACTAATGTTTACAAGACTTATTACAGAAACACATTTCAAAACTCCATATCTTTACAGGTTTTTAGACAATTCAGAGATAAAAATTGGGATATTTCTCATTTTACCTTACACTGATGTCAGCTAAGTAAACAGAACATGCTTTCAGAGTTATTAGCTTACATGTGATGTAAATATAAAGTATGGTCTGGAAGCCCAGACAGCATATTTGGTTGCTGAGTATCTAGAAGGCAAGCTACAAAAGAAAAATATGTAAAACAGCACATCTAACAAAGAAGTCTGTGAGATGTCAGTAAGTAAACAACTCCAGAACCCATATGTACAGCTTGGTTTACTGAGCACTGTATTGATGCAAGTGACAGAAGACAGACAGTTTCATAGATTGAGCTCACAAAAGACAAATGAAATTACCTGATTCAGAAAGGTATAAAAATACTAAAAAAAATAAAAGGAGGGGGAGAAAAATATTTTGGAAGTACTTTAGTAACAAATATTTCTTTTTTTACTGAAAAGCATGTATAAACTCTAGCACTTTAGGAGCTATCAAGCATTTGTTTGTTATTATCTGCCTGTTGACATGCCTATTTCCTTGACAAATCCCGTTCAACATATTCAAATGTTTAATATAGCTGAAATTAATATTTTAAGCTTTTTCAGCGTTCTTCCAGACTCAAAGTAGACCTATATAGCTGACATGATAAGTCAAAGGGAAGTACAGAGAACACAGACACTTATTCTGTCCACTGCTTCAGTAAGGGAAAAAAGCATCATTACCAGATGATCCTTTTCTATGATGGACAACACTTTCAGCATTGTGAAGCAAAACATCAGTTCACCAGGAGTTGTGTGAGAAATACAATCTTGAGGACCTCTCAGAATGAAAAAAAATCTGTTGCTATGCTGAATTACAAGAGAATAAGCATCCTCAACACACTCAAACTGCAGTATAGACAATAGCATGGTTTACAGTATAAAAATATCAGTTCACACTGTCACAGTGCACATTTCACCAAAATCCACCATCACCAAAGTTGAAAGTATCTGCATAACTCTAGGAAATGTGCAGTTGGGAATTTGCATAAATATCAGTCTAAATTCTTGAGATTCAGAAGCAACAACTAGCTAACTAACTTCTAGAGGAAATGAAATTCATGTTTAACACTTTTGAACTGAATTTTGGTAACATTGTGGAAAGTTTACATACTTGTGGTTTTTGCTTCAGTGACTTTAAGTGTTCAAGTTGTCAAGTTGTTCAAGAAGTAGTAGTAACAAAAAACATTATGCCTCAAGTATTGTAACATATAGAATCTGGTTTTATACCACGGGAATGATAGACACTATTGGTTATGTTAGCACTATGTCTCAAGTGATGACAACTTCAAGTTTATAACTTGTAATCTTTATTTAGTCAAAGTATACTGAGAAAAGAGATAATCACACTTATATTTATTTTATTATTTAACACAAGTTAGGGTTGAAAGCTCTGTGATTTTTTTTACAGTATAATTGCTTTCCTAGGTAGAAACATTATTTATTTACTTTCAGAGGATACTCAGTATACACTAGATGAAAAACACTGGATTTAATTAGAAACTAGATAGAGAAACATGCTTTTTAATAGTGTGCTATATCAAAATTGTTGTGTCTTAAAAGTGTTAAAATTTTCTCTAGATTTTATTATTTCAGAAAAAAAATTATTGCTTTACTCTCTTTAGAGCTTACTATCTGCCAACAAAAGAGTAAAAATTGTGTAATACAGAATCATTTAAACTGTCTAGGCAGCCAATTGTGATATTGCTAAAACTGGTTTACATAGACCACATGACCTGTCTTCAACTCCCTGCATTCAGAACTCACTGATGGGATAACCCATAATGTGATATCATCATGGTTGATGCAGTGCAACCTGATTAAGCAAAAAAACCTTTTTATATATCTTTGGTCCAGAGGAGACTGATGCCCATTCTTTAATTTCATTTCTGATCTTGCTCAGACCTCCTAGAATTTGGGAACTCTATTTATAGGAGAAGTGGTGTAACTGAAGAACATTTTCTGGTGACTACACATAATGCCTTTAAAACTTCTAAGATTCCTTTAACCTTGATAGCTGTAAGCCAGTGATGAATTTCTGTCATCATAAGAGGAGTCTCATAGCCATATATGTCATTATTACATTAAGGAGTGCTGATTTCCATTTCTGTAGCTGGACCTCCTCGGTCTGTGGTCAAATTCCAAAACTTGAGTTCACTCGAGAGATGAAGCAGACAGAATTTCTTCACCCTGAAAAAACACATTCTCAACCTAAATGTGTTTGCCTGAGAACATTTTAAGTTAATAAACCAGTAAAACCAGCAATTTGAATTGCTACAGCTGAGCTATGAGTTCTCTTTAAACCAAAACTGGTGGACAAGTAAGCTGCCTTGCAGACATACATTATGTTGCATACCATCATTTGTTCTACAGTCATTGCAGGTGTTGGAAATTTTCAAGGGTTTAGCCCAGTCAAAGACTGAGATAACTTGTCTGACTGCTGCATTAGACTTTTTTTATTTACTTGGGTTAGTGAAGCTGAGTTAGAAAAACTCTTTTTCCTATAGACATGTCCTTTCTCTGTTTTCTTAGATGGTGTTATGTTCAAAGATTTCTGGAGCTCAGAAAAGAGTTTGAATGTGCAAACAACAAAATCTTTTAAAAAAGACGGTGAAAAATAAACCCCTGCAGCTGCTGCAGTGCAGGATGTTATGAATCTAATTAACCTGAATGAAAAGTTGAAGTTGAAAAGTTACAGTATATCGTGCAGTTTTTCAGGCCCACTTGGTGACCAACATTTTGGTAAGACTTGAGCTGTGGTTTAGAGACAGCAAAGGGTTTGCCTTAATAACCAAATGTCAATGAAAGTCTCTGGACTTTTCTCTTTTTTTTTTTCTTTTTTAAAATCTCCATAAGGAGTTTCTAGAGGATGATAAATATTATAAATGTCATAATTGGCTGGACTTCTTAGAAAACATACAATAAACATAGTATAATATCAATTTAGAACTTAAAATATCTTATTTACATGCCGCAAAGGTTTAAGGGTTTGGAATCTCTTTATGTTGAGATAATATCAATAGAAAAGGTGTTGCATAAATGTACTGTGAATTTTATGGTTTCAAGCGTAATGCAGCACACAATAACGAAAGAATTCATACATACTTTGCCATAAATAAAGTCATATTATTACTTAATCTCTTATTTCATTTCTACTACAGCAGTATTAGGGTTCTGTGCCCTCTTGAGCTGTCAGAATTTTCTATGGAACTTATCCAGCATTTTGGATTTTGTTTCTTTCTTTTCTATACAGGCTTTTTTGGACTTTTTTTCCCTTTCCCTTTCCCTTTCCCTTTCCCTTTCCCTTTCCCTTTCCCTTTCCCTTTCCCTTTCCCTTTCCCTTTCCCTTTCCCTTTCCCTTTCCCTTTCCCTTTCCCTTCCCCTTTCCTTTTCCCTTTCCCTTTCTCTTCTCTCTTTGATCCTTATTTGAAGAAACATGAGCCCAATGTGATGGAGCGTTATCCTTCTGAATTTTTAGATAGGCTGTAAGAATAGCTTCTAGAGGAATGACTTTCCAAGATCACGTCACTCAAAATGCCACATAATCTTTAATACCATACTTACATAATTTGTCATCTTTCCAATGTATTATAGAATTCAACACTTTAAAGAGGGAAACAACCATTTTGCAGCAACAAGACATCTGACACTATAAGTTTTCCTTGCCTACTGGGAAATTCCTGTAGAGGTTTTTTCTTTTACATATGGTTATGCTGCTGACAAGGCAGTGGCAGTTACAAATGCTGTAGTAACACACTGCATTCTCCCTGGGGAAGACAAGAAATTTCTATTTGAAGAGCACACACTCCTGAAATGATCAAATGTCTCCCCCTGAGATTTGAAATGATTGTATCTGCCACATCATAGTGGGGTTACTTCCCCCAAGGACATACACAGCCCTGGAGGCTGCTGTTGTCATCTCAGTGGAGACTGGTAATGAAAGAATGAAGTGTGGAGGTCTGGCTTTTGCCAGGCCGAATTCACTTACAGCACTAAGCCTGGACTTGGTTAGCATATCCAGTTTGGATGCTATGCATCTCAAAATTACAGTAGATATTGAACTATATTTTCCTAAAGTAGCTTGTCCTTTTTGCCTTTTCAACATAACAACTTTGCTGCAGAGACCTAGTTTTTTAATTTTCTTCTCTTAAAGATTCTGTTATTTATCTTTCTTCTGGAGATATCTGGGACTTAAAACGTGAATTATTGACTTCAATGCTTTTTACTCTGGAGCTCTTGATAGGTTCTGTACCTTCTACAAACCAACACAGAGTGAGAACCTATTAGATTTATTGTCCAATGGATTCTTCTTCAAACATAATGAGATACTTTAGTATCTTTCTCTATCTATTTGATGAACTGGATTAAATTTGGTGGCTGTAGTGACAAAGGCAAGTGAATTAACAAAGTAAACTTCTGTTTATTTCTGGGTTACTAGAAGTGTTAATTTACTGCGTATTAATATTAATTCAGTGTGGATTTGAAATAAATCTATATACCATAGCTAATGAAGCTTAATGATTATTTTTAAAGGTACTAAATACTTTCATTCTACATAACTTATAGAATGAATAAATTGTAACTGTTCATAGTTATTACAGCACAGGTTCGTTGCACCTAACTTTACCACTTTTGTAACACATAATAATTATAACAATGTCTGCCAAGTACCACTTCTTTAGTCAGAGGACAGACACCAGAGCTCTTGATTGTCCTTTAGCAGGTAGATATTATTGAAGACAAAGCTTTGATTTCAGTATCTTAAACACAAGGAACTAACAGTTCACCTTCTAAGGATCTACTGTTCTTAATTTATATCTATTTGCATTTCTTATTTTATTGTCTAAATTTTTAGGTGGACCATGCACAATACTGAGATATTTTGGGCTGTGTGTATTTTATATTGAGATTTTTTTTGATGAAGTTATTAAAGTTTGATATTAAGAGCCTTCAACGTGATTTAGGCATGCATCCTTATTTTTTAATATAATCAGGTTTTAATTGGATTCAACAACAATCCTAAAGGTTTATTTCATATTTGAAATATTTATGTGTATTATCATACTACTATTGGACCTGCAAAATAAATAATCTAATTTTCCCTATAGGGCTTTGAACTGTGAGATCTTGTTTACCTCTTGATCTACAGAAGTCTTTGATGCTCTTTACAGGGTATATGATCCTTGGAATGAATATCTTGTAAAAGTATGTTTCTGTTTCCTTCATCTTGCACTGAAGAGATATCATAAAATCCCAGCAGTTTCTAGGGAATATCAGTTGCTTATAAATGAAAAATACAGTATATTAGAAATACTGGTTCGTCCTTCTGCTTCCTTTTAATACCTTGTAGAGTGTTTTTGAAACCAGTAAAATAAACCAAAAAAACCCACCTAAACCCAAAGATATTGTATAAATTCCATATTAATTTAAAGGTTAAATATGTGAAATTTGAGTTTTTCTCTTGGTGTCTACTGGACTTGTGTACAATGAGGTACGTCTATAAGTGCTTACCATTGTGGAATCAAATTTGCATATTTTCTTTACAAAAAAGACAGGATATATCAGAGATCTTAAATTGTCTTAGGCAAATTCAACTACTGGAGGGCTATAAAAATCTCTCTTCCATTTATATAAGACATTTAATCTCTTATGATTTGTCTGCCATTCACAGTAAATATGAATTCATCAGCCTACATTCTTTACTCAAATTTCTTCTCTAATCACTGAAAGTAGATGGTGACAGGCATAGGAACACAGACTTTGTCAGCCCCAGGCAAAGGTAACTGGTAGCTTCTTACTACTTGAGACTAGTTACATTATTAGAATTTGTGCTCCAGCATCACTGAGTTTTGAAGTTCAGCGGAAAAATACTCGTGTATATGTGTACAAAATATCTCTTATCTCTACGGTGCTATTTATTTCTTGATTTGTGGAACCACTGTCTAACTTGTAGTGTTCCAGTGTAGCAGAGTCAAATCTGCACAAATGCAGAACAGTTTCCTCTCAAACAAGGGAGATCAGAAGAAACAAACATAGGAATGCTAGAAAGCAGAATGGCTTTGGTTAGCACGAAATATAGTGCCCTCCATGCAGCAGATCATAATTTTTTATTTAAAACATCACAACAACCAAAGGTCTAAAGAAAAGACTTGAAGGAGAAGTAGCCTTTTAGGGGTATTTGCAGCATGAGAGATAGCACAAGATATATTCTGTCATTAAGTGTCCTGCTTTGACCTAGAAGTAGCCTGGATAATCCAGTAAATCTTTCTTTTGCCTTTAACTGTCTTTTAACCTTTTTTTTGCACTCTCTATTTTGCTTAATTACTTTCTAACAGAATGTTGACTAGTATTACCCAATTTAATTACAACAATAAAATGATTGCCAAAATTAATATATTTTAATCGATATATGTCATTCAATCAACCACATATTTTGAAATGTATGAAGCTTTCCTTTTTTTGATATTTTTTCCCAAACTCTTAGCTGAGCCCATGTAAAATCACCCTCCACATCCCCCAAAATTATGGAGAGGAAAACAAAAGCCACAACATCTACTAAATCCTGTAGGTCACGGAGAGATATCTTTATTGACAAATTCAAATGCTAAGACTTTATTTGCCAGCCTTAATTCATTTATAGGGAAAAGAAATGTGAAACTTCAATAGTTTCTTGGAGATGAGGTCTATTTGTTCAAGAACACTATTACACTATTGATAAAGCTGTGCATTTGCTTAATAAGGGATAAGAAATTAAAACCAGATATACAACATTCTTTTGTCTTTTATCAAGGTGGGTGTCCATGGCTCTTTGAACTTTGAGTTTTCAGAAATAACAGTAACAGTAAAGTAGTTGTATTGTGCAGCTCTTTGTGAGATTTCAGTTCTGATTGTTGCAAAGTTATCAAGAAAAAGAGCAGAAAAAGACAGTTTGAAAAGAAAACTAAGCTCTAATGTTAGAATACTTCTATTTGTTATCTCCCTTGTATGCAAAGACAAAGAACTCTGTATCTTGCTGTGTGGAAACAGAAATATTAGTCTGTGGGGTCTTTAAATTGCTGATGAGGCAGATGCTGCTTTGTCTCCTCTCAGCAGTATCTCAAATGACGAGCAAAATTTCATTAGCAGTTGATAACAATTTGACGTTTTTGATCTGCTTTAGGTTCTGAGTCTCCATGAATAAAGCAGATAATAGGTGATCTAATACCAATACAATGACAAGCATCCAGTCCTTTTGCTCAACCTCAGCTCTTGTTTAAAACTAGAAACAAATGTGGTCTAAACTTATCTTGGACACTGTTGGTTATTTTGAAAGAATGTGTTTCAGGGTTTTTTTTAAGACAGCAGCTAAATTGGCAAATAGAAGTAAAATCCATGAAAAATTATAACTCTTTGGGATGTGTTCCAAGTTTGAAGACACTGAAAAAGTTGATGTGCAGCCAAAACTGATCAGAATGCTTACTCCCTCTAGACTTCTTCATTATTAGTGTGAAAATAGATTTTTTTCCCATATCCACTCTGGGTAAAGATTACTGGGAAAGCTGGAAAAAATACTTGGCTCTGAACTTCAGGAATCTTTTTCCGAAAAAGAATAATTTCAACGACTGTAATCTATGGTCCAAGAAACCTCAAAATAAGAAGCAATGAAATCACTAGCTCTTGAGAAAAGTTGGTTCCTTCATATAACCAATTAAAGGTTATCTTTTTTATGAACTTTCCCTAATTTTTGCTGTTCAAGATTTCCTAATAATTTCATTGTTGGATAGACAATCATGTTTTTAGATGAGCACTCTGTGACAAACTCCCATGTCCCAATAATTTTAGGACCTGATTTGTATGTACATATTTTTTTCTTCAACTTCTTCTATTTCCCTCAAAAAGAACCCTTGAAAAAACCCCTATTTTGTAAGACTGATCTTGAGCCTTGGGATTCCTGGCTAAGCTGACTGGGAAATATCTGTATTTTTGATACTGATAAGACTTGGCTTTCTTGCTTGGGCTCTGACTACAGACAGACATGTCAGTTAAATTAAGTTCCAGTCGAAAGTTCATTAGAAGTCTGCTGTGACTTGTACCAAGAAAAACAGCAATTTATGGGAATATGTAGTGAAGGAGTTTTTTTGTATAATGTTATAGGTGTAATATACTAATTTGGAAACCACAAAATATTATATAGTGAAATTACATAGCATTCATGAACTTGACAAGGAAACTGTAGAATATATGAAACTCATGGTCTGTCCATCACAATTTGTCTTACCACGGCTGAGATTGGAAGTTACTCTTCATGATAATGTTAGTGATTTCTAATTGACAAAACTTGGAACTTACCTGACCTGTATTAAACTTTGGCAGAAAAAAGCTGCAACAGAATCTTTGAGGAGACTAAGCAAATGTGAGACATTTAAAGCAAAACAAAGTTTCTGATCTGATAGTCCAAAACATTCAAATAGGAATTTGTGTTTTCTAGGTTGATGACTGTCTTTGACTACAATGGACATGTAGTTGATACAGTACCCAGCTGAAGTGCTGCACTGGCTATTTTTCAAGGTTATCTTGCAAGGAAATAAAATTAATATATTGTGCCCTGCAGTCATAAAAAATAAAAAAAAAGTTGATGCACCAAAATAATACTTAGTATTTCAGATTCACTAGCAAATTAAATGTCAATATATTTTTAAGGAGTCTTTAAATGCAGACATATGCTCATTATTAAAATTTATTGACACAATTCAGCATTTATACTACATTATATTTAGTTATAAGGTCAAATGACATTGAAAAATTGCACTATTTTTTAATTTTTTCTTTCACTTTATCAAATCCTTAGAGTGTGAGTCAAGAAACATTTTTTTTGAGCAGAAGTATCAAAGGACATTTTAAGACATATTTTTAAAGGCAGGATACTAAAGTCATTCTGATAAACCATTTGAAGTCTGACACATAAAAAATTGAAAAACAATTCTGGTGCCATTCTAGCACCAATTAGAGGAGTCCCATCCAGACAAGGGGAGCCTATTGACAATGTCTTCTTACTCCAGTAACAGGAGGCATCAGGCTGTTTAGGAGGGACAGGAGAGAAACGAGAGGAGGAGACGTTGCCCTCTACATCAAAAGATGGATAGAGTACCAAGAGTTGTCTCTGAAGAATAACCATGAACAGGTCAAAAGTCTGTGGATAACAATCAGACATCAAGGCAACAAAGAGAACCTTGTGGTTTTGCCTTCAGAAATAGTCAACTTAGTAATATCAGAGTCAGACAATCACACACTTTTATAGCGTTACCTGTGTACATTAATCTGGATGTAAAATGTTTCTAAACTAGTACAGTTCAAGTCAAGACTAAAACACGATACAAATATAGATCTGTAGGTTTGTGATGCACAGAAGTAGGGTTAAATTGAAAATGAAACCAAACAAAAAAGAATTTTGAATTTATTCTTAAGTTATAAGATATCAGGACTTTGTACTGATAAGATTTTGAGCCAGATCCGCAAAAGTAAAACTATATTGCATTAACCTCCCATAGTCCCTGTGGCTTATAATTGGCAAATCCTTTGTGATGTTTGCATTCTACCTTCAAATGAGACATGTCATTGTAGACACTTCAGTTCATATCTTCTCTGCTTGTGCAAATTAGCATTGAATCATCCAAGCAATGTTGTTCATATAAACTGAAGAACTGACGTTAACTTTTAGGTCCTGAACTGAGCACAAATTTGACAACATATTCACTGTGCAGATAAACATGACAGGTAAAAAAGGAACATTTTGTTGTTTCCAGTGTTACAATGTATTGCTATAGCACACAATTGAAAATAGCATTTTCTTTCATTTAATGTTCAACTTAAATTAATTAGTTGTGAAGAAAAACCACAAATAGCCCAAACCTCTGAGATATTATCATGCATATGCTTTTTGAAAAAATTACATCAATGTTTTTTGAAGAACTACAGACACATCCCTTTTCGATATATGTTTGACAGTGTATTAGTATGTTTTTGGTGGGTTTTTCCTTAGTTGTAGTAGCCTTGTCTTGTAGAGGAAACATGACACTGTAGGGTAATCTCAGTTTTTAATTGCACTAATATCTTGGTGATGTGTTTTCAAGAACGAAAATTTTCTCCTTGTTTTTTCTTTTCTTTTGGGGATTGGAGAAAAGCCATAAGTAATAACAATGATTCATTTAATTAGATAGCTGATTAAATTCTTCACTGTTATAATGTCCTTCAGGTTTAAATGAATTATTGGATTTATGCCAAAGAAATGAGGTCCCTGCTAAGTTGTGGGACACTTGTTTGGTCGATCAAACATTGGAGTCATCCAATAATCAAAAGAAAACAAATAAACAAGCAAACACTTCTTTCTGAGCAGATTTATGCTAAAAAAAAAAGTGAAATTTGTTACAGAAATAACAGTAATTTGCAGTAATTCACAACTGTGCAACTAAGAAAAGAACAAGGGTTATTACAGGTCTTATTATTACTAGTTTTTATTAGGAAAACACATATAGGCCAATAAACAATGCAATTAGACTATACTAGGAAACAGAAGATAAATTCCTTTCATACAGTATTCATCAAAAATTAACTTAAAGTGTACAGAATGTGGGACATCTTTATTAGAACCAAGTTAAACAATGGCAGAAAGAATGAAGCAATCTCCCATTATTTTTTTTTTAAAGGTGCACTTGTTAATGAAAGCTAAAATTAATCTAAAGAGGAGGGAAGGTGAAGAGCAGGGTTGTAGGTATGAAATAGGTAAAAAGGAAGTCCAGTGAAGTAACAAACGTTGCAGATGGAAAGGAAGAAAGAGCTTGTAGAAAGCAGCTCCACACCCTGATTAGAGGATGACTATCATAGCTGCAGGAACAGTGAGGTCTTTGGCTTCTGACTATCCAGCCAACATTAGAATTGCTCCTCATGCAGCAGCTCCTCACACAGGCTTATGAGTAGTCAGTACCAACACCCAGAATAGTAAAAGATAGTAATGAATACTGTCACCAATGCAGCATGATATCACAGGCATATTTGTGGCTTTAGAAAGAACCATCTTGTACAAGTGAATAACATTGTCATTTGTTCCTTCTCTAGTTTAGTATGTTGAGTAGACACTTTCAGTTTTGTTTTGTTTTTTTTTCCTTTGACTTTTGAATGCATTAAAGCTATTTTGTCATAGAGCTATACTATCTGGTGGTATCTGCCTATATCACTATAGGGATGAGTGAAAGTGCTTGTTTACGGCACTATAGATCCACTTTTCAGGAAAGCACATTGTTTCTTGCACTTCTCAGTTTTTGAGTAAAAAAATCTCCTAATGTTTTGGATTCAAGGCAAAAATAATACACTTTTACTCAGCTCCAGGACATGACCAGGCAATCTTTCTTCAAGTCCATTTTCCTTTCTCTTCCTATCTAATCACTAGCACTGAAATACATCCTTATTTGTGTTTCTTCTGATAGATACCACTAGAACCGAAATCAAATTGAGGATTCATTTATAGTAATCCAATAAGCACATCAGGCTTTAAGCTCATAAAGTCTGGGATATTTCAGAAAATCTTTGAAATGTTTTATATTTACAGACTGTCTTCAAGGTTCAGCTTTTTCCTCTATTTACAAAGAAAGCAAGAATTGGAATTATTTTATCATGGTGGAAGATTTAAAAATGCCTATAATGTTTTCTCTAATAAATACAGATTAGAATTAGACTCTTTGAAGTAAATCTAATAAATCACCTGAACAGCATCACAACTGATATGTCTTAGAGTCATTACCCATAATTGGCTAATGGTGTATTTACTCTTGTGCTATTGAGTCACCCTCAGGGATAATTCCAGTAAGCTTTGAATCTCAAGAAGGATCTCTCTATAGAGGTAAATTATCTTTATTTTTTTTTGTAAAGAACACTAACTAATTACTTTTATTTAAATTCATTTGTAAAGCAGTTAGTCTGTCTTGAGGTCTCATTGTATTTTCAAGAAGTGATGAATTTGATGTTCTCTGATGCCTCGAGTTCCCCCATTGTGCCAAGAAAGGTGATGAGAAAAGGAAATGAAGCCCCAAAATCCAGAGTTCATGAAATGCAGTGTATTAAAAACATATGTGGCGTACAAAAAAGAGTATCTCAGTCAGTGCCCTCTGGTTGTGAAAGACTATAAATGACTAAAATTCTTGTTCAAAAGGAAAAATATGAACTTAACATACCCAAAGCATAGAAGACTGCAAGTGTGGAAGACAGCAGATACTGGATTCTGTTGCCTGACACGTAATGATTCTCATAAAAAGAGTATAGAAGCTGTATAAAGTGATAATGTTTAGTGCCATCTTTTAACAAGGCAAACACACATTATATAAGCCAAATTACTTTTTCCTCTCTCCAAGTGGCTCCTTATTTCACTTAAGAATTTGAAGATGTCCTTTTAAATATATTTTTCTCACTGTTTTTAGAAAAATTCCAAATTTTTGGATGGAATTGATCTAATGGGGAATTTTGCAGTTTACAAACTCATGTTTACTGTGCAACAGCCAAACAAAGTGAAATAAAAGAAAGAAAATCCTAAAACCATTTATTTTTAAAGCAAAAAGAAATGAAAAAGAAAATAGATGTTTACTGTTCGAAGGCATTTCACAAAAGGAGGTCCTTCAGAACTAGTCTGCATTCAGTTTCAAAGTAATAATAAGATAGACAAACAGATATTTAGATTAAATATTTAGGAATAAAATAAATATTTAGGACATTAAGCTTCAGAATTATTGGTTTCTGTTAATTAGTTTCCTTCAGTTGCTACCTTTAGAGTGTTTTATTAGAAATGTGTGATTTTAAGTAAGACACAAGACCTTTCTGTAGATTTTATTTATAGGTAAGCAGTAAAATCCAAAGTAAGCACAGCACAAATTACAAATTAATTAAAGGATATCATTACGTTTGAAAGTTATTTTCCTTCCTCACCCTAAAGGCTAACAAATTCATCTTGGAATTAAATGATCAATTTAATGAAACAAACTGCTGTAATTTTATTGCCACAAAATTACTGTTCTGTAAAATATGGAGTCTATTCTAAAAAGTCTATTGCTTTCTATTTGGCTCCACATTCACAAGAGCCCACCTTTCATTTTGTCTCTCTCTCTCTCAGAAGTTTGGACAGTGTGATGTAAAAACCTGAATTATTGGAACATCTCTTGGCTTCAGTAGAGCTGGTAGAGCTTTTGGGTTTGGTTTTCAGGTGAAGGTTGGAATGTAATGATCAACTGGAGTTGAGGAACAGAAACTGAAAAGCTAAAATTTCATTTTCCATTTTATTTGAAAAAAAAAAAAGACAAGTAAACAAGGAACTATTATGGACAAAATACTTCCAGCCTTAGTTTCTAAGCTGAATCAAAGCCTTTACCTAAAAGAAAAAGAATTCTTATGTGATCTGGAAAATAAATCTGATGAGAACAGTTATGGAATCAGGTGTTTTAAAGAAGCTATTCTTTTGACTTTAACAAGGTAAAGAGTGTGATTATAGGAAACTATGTGAAAGTGACAAGATGTCCAATGGAACAAGAAAAAATACTTACCATTAATTTCTCTGACTCGTCTTTCATACTAAGTGTATAAAACAATGCCTGATAAGAATGATTTGGAAAATTTTAAATGACTAGTGTATAGAGAATTAGGTTGGAAAAAACGCCAGCATATAAATCAGCATGTAGTCCTTAACTTCTAACAACCTACCTCAGTAATGATGCTTGATGACTACAGGGCTGGATAAATAAGAAATAAGTATTAATAATGATGTTGAACCATGTGGTCTCTTGAGAAAGTTATGCTAGTAGAGTTTGCCCCACAAATTTGGTTCGCTCTTGTTGATATATGGAACTATTCTGTTGCTGAAATATATCTTTGAGACTCCCACAGTGCTGGCTTTTTGATACTCTTTTTTCAGCAGGCTGAAAATTTGATACTCTGTGGGATGACTAGGATTTTTAGAGACTGAGAAGAGGTGGCTGCTTATTTAAAGCCAGTGATACTTGGATACTTGCCTTTCTTAGGCTCATATTAGATTGCCCTTGTCATGCAGTGAAATGTTGTGTCAAGATTCCTTGTCACTTGATCAAGGAAGGACAGGTTTATGTTAGACTAATATATCAACTGGACTGGAATGTAGGCGGTTAATGGAACTGCACTTTGTTGCAGTCAGATAACATGCCACTTGATCAGATGTCATTTTGAATAATCTGTGTATGCTTTTGTATAATGCTACATGTTATAATATATGGATGGATTCAGAACTGTTTTGATGCTGATTTCAGAAATTAAAAATGTAATAAAAAAGCCTAAGAAAGGCACATATCCAAGTACCACTGGCTTTAAATAAGTAGCCACCTCATCTCAGTCTTTAAAAATCCTAGTCATCACCATAGAGTATCAAATTATCTAGTTTTTGTTGAGATGAAAAACAACAGACATCTTAAGGTTCTTTTAGGCCAAAATTAATGAAAATACCTAGTTCTTGGTCAAATATTAAGCACATTACACTAGTTCATTAGGGATTTTTTTCTCTATTGGTAACATTTTCTGACTGACAGAGAATCCTTGTCTATTTAAAGAAGAGATAATTGCAGAGAAAAAAACATACCTCTATATAAATCAGGAAAGATGTGTGAAAATTTATTAGTACATTAGGAGCAACAAAAATATTCTGGGCTAATTACTGATGTAATACCTTGTATATCTTTAGATTTTTTTTCACCCTAGTGATCAAGAACTCTGGAGTTAAATTCCTCTTCTGATATACACTACAATTTGCCTCTGTGATTGAAGATAAATAATTGAAGACCATGTAAAGAAAAATTACAGTTCATACAGACTATCTCCCCTATCTAGGAACCAAGGAAATCATCACTGAAAGCAACCTTCAAGAGATGTGAGATCACATTGCATATTTGAAACCCTTCTTCTCTTTTTTCTCTATAGTTTCCTTGAACACACTAGGGCAATATTAAAAAAAATATATTTTAAATGTTTAACCCTGACTTTTTCTATTTCCAATATATTTCCCTGTACTACAAAATAACAAACAAAATATTAGAAGCCTTATTAACTCATTTGTAGGTGATCTATGATGCAATTTATAAGTCCTTTCAATTTTTTTTTCTCAGTAAGCACTATAAACAACTCAAACCTCACAGATAATATATTCAGGTTTTATTTATTTTATGTAGGTTTTACAGAAGCAAAACATACCTAGGAAGTACAGGAAAAAGTAGGACTTTATGTAAAAGTTACCAAATCATCACTTTTTTACACCACTCTAATTTCTTCCTTTAATAAAGAAGTGAAATTGCAACTGAATTGGTTGTATTTCTCTTTTCAGTTCAATTTACTGAATTTTCTACTGACATGTGGCCCTATAACCATAAGGACAAAATCTCTTAACAATATTTATTATTTATCGAAAGCCAGAGGTATTGACAGACCACTTTTTATTTTACTGTCTTTCCTTCCATGTCCAGGCATAGAATCCACATGTAACTCGGTTGCCTCTATCTGCTAAACATATAACTGATTCTTATCAGAAACAGTTTATATATATAAACATATAACTTTTATCTGCTAAACATATAACTGTTTTGTAGCAGAAGATGGCCCTAAAATGATGACTCAGGGTATAGTTACGCTCCTTCTGCCAAGTTTGCAGTTTTTATACACTTTCAGTATTTCCCCCATACTCCTTCCTTGGCCAAATAAGGTCTGGTTCTGATTTTAAGGAGAGGCTGGACAATTGTACTTGGATATGTTTAGTTTTGAATTGAGGAATAAAATAATGGTACCATCATTCAGAAAATTAAATTACAGAAAGATCTTCTGTCTGGTATTCTGTGGGAAGCAATGGACTGGACCAGTGGTATTTTAGTTTTTGGTATGACAGGTAACTGATATCACTGAAGTGTGATTGAGAGCTCAGAAAAATGCCATGGTATAATACCATAAGTTAACAGGCATATTTGAGCATTTAGCTGAAAATTTATTTTGTCTGCTGAAGAAAAGCACTCTGCCCTCTGACACAGTGAACTTAGATGCTTCTCAGCAAGTCAATACATTCTTAATGGGTAGAGAAAACTCTTGAAAGAGTGACTCTTAAACAGTGAATTGTTCCAACTCTCTGTATCTAAATCAGATTCATTCCTAATTTGTCGCTGGATTTGTGTAGGCTACTAAAACTAGTATCAACAGAAGGATTCAAAGAAACTTGAGACTCTTGGGGGGGAAAGGGAGAAGGAAAGTAAAGATAAACTCACAAAATCAAACCCAGAATGACTTTGAGACAATAAGCATTGGAACCTTAAAAGTGCAATTTTTTTCATTTCTATTCTTATTTATGCTGCAATCAGTGATGTCAGGTGCAGATAGATGAACATCTCTCTTTGTCTGTAAAGTTGTAGTCAGTGCACAGACTGAGATTCTTCTTATCTTCTTCTTCAAACATTGTCTTCAGGTTTCTCAGGTTCAAAGATGTTGTCTTGTTCTCCTAAGCAAAGAAAGAAGCAGAAGACATTTGTAAGAGGACAGCTTGTAAATTCCCAGGGAATTTCTGGGCATCATAATATTATCAAGGAATTAGTGTAAGTCAACTTTGGCACACAATCAGATGCTTTTCACTTTGAGAGCTGGCTTCATACTAGCCTTAGGGAATCACAAATGTCAGGATAGGGCTACAGTATATCTTTCTTGCCTTTCTAAACAGTGCCCTGTGTTAATCTATCTGGCACATCTGGTAGCTTTCAAAAGCAGAAGTAAAAAGGCAATTCTATGTAGAAAAAATGTGAGAAAGAAATTCAGAAGCACCATCCTTCTTTTTACAGACAGAGAAAATTACCAGAGTGCAGTTGGTATTTTTCATTATTGAGAACATGCAGCAGCTTAGTTTCACCAAGGCTAATTGATTTTCACAGCTGGTGCATGAAAAGCTAAAGATGACAGAGAATTTGAAAAGGACCCTTTTCTAGCCCCTGCAACTTCTGGCATCTGTGGAGACAACAGAAAATCTTTGGAACTAGTATATCCAACAATAACTTCAGGTCACTGAGATATTTAAGATATTCATCAATCTCTCCATACTGCAGGTAGTTACAAGAAACCATATCCTTTCTCTTAAGAGAATCTCGCATATCTCTAACATATTTAATTTCCTTCTGCTACCAAAAAGGTGAATAAGTTTATGTCACATGTGATATAGTTATCTACAGAATGCAACATTGTACTGAATGAGCGTGTTTTATTATTTGTTAGAGGCAAAACAGATCATGTAGCTAAGACAAGTCTGCTACAGCTGATCTGTCATCAAGGGGAGGGTTTGTGCGAAAGAAGCAAAGACTTTTCCGCTGTGGAAGGGATTAATCAAGCACTGCTGTAAAAGTCATTCTTTCATAGCACTTAATCTTGTTCAGTATATCACATTTCTTCATGTGTGGTCAATCTTCCTCAACACTGAAAAACATATCAGTAGGATGTACACATTAAGACTGTTGCGGTTTAAGCGTGGTCCCCAATCTCTTTCTGAATAGTAAAGAGTTTTTTGTTGCCTTTAGATGTTTAAAAGCAACTCTTACGATCCATGTGGTATCAGCATTCTATTCAATGTGTATATAATGAGAATAAACATCTTTTACCTGTTGATTTATGAAAAAGGAAAGGCAGGTCTCAAACTGACACAATGTCTCCAGCTTGTAGCTATGCCACAGCTTTGCATGAGGAACATACTTTAACAAGGTCTCACCTGATCCATTTGATTGACTAGGAAATAACTCATACTGAATCTTACACTTTCCCTCTTGGTAATTCATTAGTACGTTTCAACATGAAACATTTCTTACTTTGAACATTACTTTCCATTACAATTTAATATATTAATTAATACACACACTTCATGAAAGCATCTAATTCAAGGAAGTGCATACAGTTGTTAGAAGCTGCTTATTGAAACCAATCATAATGGAAACTGATGATTTTGGGTGAACACAGATTTTGAAAGACTAATTAGGAAGATTCTCTCTGAAACAAAGTCATATATTAGTATTTAAAAAAAACACTCCAGCACCATAGGTTACATTTTGAAGGCAGAGAGAGACCTCTATAAAATGGGATTTTTGGATTTTCCTGTTTTGACATGGTAGAGATACAAGCTGTCCTGTGAGTCTAGGACCAGCTTAGAATGCAAAATAAAATGCAAAAAAACCCCTAACTGTAATGTAAATGAGATCTTAAAAGAATTGATTTTGACATAGAAAAAATCCCTACCAAGACATGTCAATGTTTAGAAGTTTATAAAACATATAGTAACCAAAATGTACCAGGTATTTTGTCTTAGAAACATAACAGGAATTTGCAATACAGGCTTTTCTTTCCAACTGTTTTACCTATGAGTTGCAGAAATTCAGATAGTCTTTTACTAACCACTTCTGTCTTACACATTGTAGGCAAATATGGCTAAACCTCACCTGTGAGGGGCACTCCATAGCTAACCTCTCTTTCTCTTAGACAAAAAAATCAGATATAGTTTGATGGTGTCCATGTCAGGAATTTTGAGCATAACATTAGAAATTAGCTTGGATTACACCACCTGGGACCCGGCCTGAATGTGTGAGATTAACTCTGTGCCATTTGGGGAGTCATCTGGTCCAGTACTAAAAGGTGTTCCAGCTGAAATTGAGGAGACTAATTATTATACCTAAGTTACAATTTACATTAAAAATGGTTTGAGGGAATTTGAGCTGATCATTTGCTTGGCACCTTTGTAATAAGGAATCCATTCATTCAGTGCTTCCCCAAGTTTACTCGACTCACATAAAGTTTGATCCCTATTAAAGACCAGTAACATACTGACGCACCATATCAGGGATCAGAAAAATGTTATATCTCATTGCTATGAGAGATGAGGGGAAAGTCTCAGAAACTTGTTTAGACTAAAGGGAATGGAATAGAGAGGGAATAATCTGGTTATACAGAAATAGTTTTGGTATTGACAAATAACTGAAACAGTTTCTTCTTTCTCTGAGTGACAGTGTCTGGTATAGAGGCTGGGAAAACATTCGTATGCAAAACAGCAGTGAAGTAACATTTTTAACAAGGTTTCTAAGGTTGAATTGGGTGGGAAAGGTGAATCTGAGATTGCAAACATTTTGAGACTATAAGGCTTGGAATAATAAATGACTGATTTCCTCTTCTCAACAAAGCCATGCTTTTCTCTCACGCTCCATTTCCTTGCAGCTAATAAACTCTAATGAAATACCAGTGCCTTTATATTTCTGTGCTTTACAGATGTCCTTTCTCACTTTGTCTCCTCTTGAGGCTAATTTGTCTCTCTGATTATAGGATTATAAGAAAGTTACACTCACACTTGTTTCACCCCTTTCATTTCTCTCTTTCTCTCTGACGATGATGAGAATACTTTTTTTAATTGACACCTAAGAAATGATATCACAGAGCCAATATAAAAGAGGGTTAGAAGGTTTTAGACTGTCTCAATTAAAATGTCAGACAGACAAGTTAATTACAAGCACACAAAATGAAAGACTATTGACCCTTTGAGGCCTAATAAATAGTTTTACAGTTCTGATTCTTTGTTTCCTTCCTCCATCTAAAGAGACTCTTGTTAGAGGCTCTTCCTTGAAAGCGGATGATGACTGCCTAATGAGAAAATTTCTCCTATTAGGTTAATCCATGCACACCAAGTAGATCTAGAATGATAAAAAAGCCTGCTGAAAGAAAAATCCATTTAACATTATTTTAAAATATGGATAGGGAAAAGGTGACCTATAACAGACACTTTCTATCACTAGAGTCAATACTACCAATGCACATCTACATAGAAATATGAATATTGATACTCACTTAAAAGGAGTTTGTTTAGGAGAATCAGTATAACTGAGACAGGCTCTTTGACATTATGAATCTGAAACAGACTGCTTTGTGAATGACCTTGGTATAAGTTATGCATATACTGTACATGAAAACTAAAGGTCTCAGGGTATCATACAAGAGACACCGATAGAGCTAGATGAAGACCGGTGTAAAAATCTAAATTTTAGTTTGATTACACATGGAGAATTTGAAGCATTCTTTTTTCTTTTTGAATTTTTTATGACATATTGCATGATACTATGACATATTTTTAACACCTGTGCCTTTTTTTTTTGTCTGGTTAAAAAAACCCCTCTTTTCCAATCAGTAGTGCCTGCATTAATCTACTACACTATTAGGACAGAGACAAAATATTCGTTTTCTTTCTCAGAACTACAGCTGCCTCAAACTTGGCTCAATTTCAATTGCTTAGACTTAGAGGAAAAGTTTATACTATATTGAAAGAGCAATTCCAGAGCACCCATAAACTGAGGACACTCTTTTTCTTTCCCATATTATATCAATGTGTTTATCTGACAAGTATCCTGTGAATGGCCTATGTAAGGGTGACTGGAAATTCATGAAGATATTGGAAATCTCAAGTGTGGAGTCCCACAGGCTCTAAGGAATAGCCTTCGGCTATGTTCCAGCTGTATCAGAAGCCATACTCGCAGATCTGCAGCGTGAAGGGAACTGGGAGTTTAAAGTCATCAGTGGGTCTATCATTAAAAAAAAGATCTAATGGGTAGTAATTCTGGGGTAATTTCTGGCTCCAATGGCATAACTGTCTTAGAATCACTTAGGTCACTATGGAAGAGGTTTCAGAGATGTGCCAGCACTGCCATTTGGCAGAAATGGCAAATTAGAAAGTAAAGTGGTCACGAAGTTCCTAGGGCATATGTTTTCTAAGCTGGTGATTGGCTCTCTTGACTTTACCTCTCTGTGTCTGAGAAAATAAAATGTACTGATGCTGAAGCTAAAAAAAAAAAACAAATTAGGAACAGGAAGCTTTACCTAGCCTCCAAAGTGAGTTGAAATTACTCCAAAATGCCTTGTTCAACTTTGCATTTGGTAAGAGAAAGGCAAACAACTTCTTTTTCACTCGCCATAACTGACTGATCAAAGGGATGTTGAATGAATCTTCACAAAACGTAAACCACCTGGATTTCATAAAAGGGAGTGAGGTGTTATTAAGCTCATATACCTGTAGTTCACACGTAAACATCTCTATTGTAGATATCCAGTCACCCTAACATCCCTTTATAACTGAAGAAAATATGGAGATAGGTAGGCATATTAGGGGATACCACCCATGTGAATAATATTCAAAAAGTGCAAAATCCTTCTGTGGATTATAGGGGTTGTTTTGTTGCTTCACTCAAACATTATAGTTTCTGTTCTCTGCAATTCTGGATTTCATATTATCTTCCTTCACTCGTGATCTGGGAATACTAAATAAGCTTAGTTGTTTTATTTATAATTCCAATTTAAAGATAGTTCACTAACTTTAGTAGAACAAGGAAGTTGAAGCAAACAATTTCATTGGCAGTTTCAAATTCATACTTCCTTTATACTCCATGTGTTCAATGACATCCAAACTGAGTTCAGGACAGTAAAGTTTCTCACAGAATTTATCAGCGAGACAAAGGATAACTGTCATTCTGGTGTGCATTCATGCAATAAATGAAAACATAAGACTCTCTTAAGCACCATATCTGAATTTGGATTGATCTAAGGGACTCTACTGTGATGTAATTTATATGCTGAAGGAGTAGGTAAGAAAACTGCAGCAAGAAAAACAAACAGCATAAAATGCATAGAGGAAGCTAATCCCTGCTGTTGTAATTAAGAGAGCAATATATTATAATCATCATTATAAACATCTCTTTAAATAGTTATGTCAGGTCATTAAGAGAGCACCTGAGTTTGTTGCAACATGTCTTCACAAAGCAGATGGGACCCTGTCAATTTGGCAATAGCCCAATGGAATCTGCTAGTAGGTATTATTAGGAGCCTCCATGTTATTACTGGTAGTTCACCCTCAGCAAGGAAGACAGCATTAGACAGATGGTAATTAATTCTGGACAGGTCAAAAGGAATTACTGTGAAAAGAAGACAGAAATGGTCTGGACATCAAGGCTCCTAGTTTAAGTTCCTTAGCATCACTGAAATGTAAGATGAAAAAGTTACTGAATATGTACATGCCTCTATTTAGCCATACATAATCCATATGTGATACAACCCACCTGAAGCTCTATACTTTCACAGTAGCAATGAGTATAGAGACATGGATAGTCCAGTTAGTTAAAGAAAACGCATTGAAATCTTTGAGGTGTAAAAAAAATTCTGGATATATTTAATCCTACTTAATAGCACAGGATTGCCTTTTTTGTTTGGTTAGCTGGTTGGTTGTTTTTTTTTTATGAAACATCTTTTATCGTCTGTTTTACCTCTATTTCAGTTGTAGATCTTATCTAAACTTCTTCCTAAAGCCTACTGTCCTCCATATCTCCTTATTACAACATCTGTTTCACAATAACTATCACTGGAACATTGAGAAAAGGACCAGACATGTCAGCTGAACCTTAAGTGTTAGTATCTTTCGATTATTAAAAAAAAAAAAAAAGAAGGAGTTTTGGGGTTTTTTCCCCATCTTCTTGCTGATGTCTAGCTGACCTACTTATTTCTCCATCCTGTGGAACAAGGCACTAGTTAGTTTCAAATAGAAAAATAGGATTTTATAGCATAACAGTTTTTATAGATTTTACACTTAAGACAGAAAAATACAGAAGCGCAGCTTCCAGACAGAGCATCTAGGTTAATTTCAAATTTTTATTTTTTTCCTAATGTGACTGTTGGCATTTTAGGAATAATTATCCTAAGTGTCACCTTAATTCTCAGTTCTTCATTAGTTCACATCTGTTGCAATCAGTTGTATCCTTGGACTTCAGTAGGAAATTAAGTAGGGATATATTTTAAAACTTTCCCTTTTTGGAATGGTTTTATCCTTATAAAGATGTGAACTAAAGCTTTTAGTGGCAAGAGAAATCATGGAAGAACATAAAGGCAAGACCTAAAAAGAACTGAAAGGTTCCTCTTACCAGTCTACTGGCTAAACAGAGGTCCAGTTTACAGATGCCATTAAAAAAAGCAAAAAATACATTTGTGAAGCTCTCTGATCTATAGACTATCATGTTGTGTGTCACTCTCTTAGTCACTTGGAGCTCCTCTGGAGCATGGTATTGAATTGTTTCTTGCACCTTTGTCTTTTTAATAGAGAATTTGTTAGTTTGCTTTCCAAAACTTACATCCTTATACCCTAAAACACTTTAGTAAGACACACAGGCAACTCTCCATATAAAAATGAGCCTTCTTTATGAGCCTTCTTTAGGTTTGAAACTTGAAGTGATTGTTAGCAGATTTTCTGTCCTGTACCATGGTGGGTTTTTTTCCTCATTGTCCGGTTCTTTGTTTTTCTCTTTTTCCTCCAAATAAAAAGCCATCAAATTCTATTAATTAAAAGACTAGCTAAAAAAAATACTTCAGACTGCATAAATACACTAGTATATGTCAAACTGATCTTGCCACAGAGAAAATAAATTCAGAAGACAAATCCTGTGTAGAAAACTAAAAACTATTACCAAGCATTAAAGAAAAACAATCAAACAAAACACACACACACACACACAAAAAAAACCCAACATGAAAATACAATAGAAAGTAAGTAAAATCATGCAACATTTTGGGAAAGAAAAATACTATCTAATCGTTTTCATGCACAATGCGTTACTGCAGATCTGAGAACTTAAATTTCATTTCTTAGATTGAAAAAAGTTCACCTTTGAAAAATATCTTTTAAAATGAAACAAATCCCTATTCAACTCAAAGTCTTACATTTTGTTTTTAGAATAAAAATTTATCTAGATGTCAAAAGAAAAGAATTAGCATGGAAACAGTTCCAGTGAACCTGAAAATTTACTTGGAATGATTCGGTGTATGATCTTCAGCAAATGCATGAATCACCACACACAAAAAGCCAACATACTTCAAACCACTGGTAAAACAAGTTAATGTCACCATGTTGTGTCATAAAATAGAGCCTTTTGGCCGGCAAAGTTAAAAAATGTTACGGTTCATTTCCACTAGAGCAGGAGACAACAGCTCTACAAAAGGTGTGATCAAACTGTTATCCATAAAGGCCCATTGATGCATTCTCTACTTTAACATATTCTGGATGGAGTAATAAGGATACATTTTTTTGACAACTGTGATGATGCCTGTTTATCTGAACTTCTAAAACATTCATATCTAAAATCTGAGATTAATATCTCAAGTCATTACATGTCAACTTGGTTTTGTTTGTTTTTTTGCTTGTGGACTCAGGTATGAAACAGAGAAGACTGAAAAAGACAAGCAAAATTGAAAAATTTTTTACAATATCAGAAAAAGAGCACTATGCAGAGCCTTTTTATTCTTTTAAATCTGAAATTTAACAAAGATAAATTTCAAAATTTGATAATTGCTATAAGATACTAACGAATTACAGATTATAAAGTTAGAAGATTGCTCAAGAAGAAATTTGATATCTTATACCAAAAAGACAAATATAATCTACATAAACCATCCTGATAATACTGAATATCTCACCTAAAGAAATTTCACAGCATCCTTAGGCAATTTGTATCAGTGATTTTATATATATTTTATTATAAAAGTAGGATTTTTTCTTTATTTTTTTATCATCCTCCCTCTCAATAATGGACCTTGAAATATCTGTCAGAAAAATAATGCTAAAAAAATCCTATAGATTCAAATTCTTTATGCATTTTTAATAAATTCTAATGAAAGATTATGACATTGTGATTATAGTTACCTTTTTCCTGATGCTGTGTAGAAGAAGTTCCTATAAACTCTGCAGGAAAAGGAGCAAAAAGAACACATTTGCTAACTGCAGGCAGTCAGACTATCTTTGACACAAACTCTCAGGATTACCCAGACTACAAAACTGCAAATCTCAGCAAAGCTGTGTATTTAGGGTATAGAAATGAGTCCTTCTTCCCTTGGGAGACTCCTGGCCTTATAGCAAGAAAGTCAACAGCTTGACGAGTTCACATATGACAACTACAAGACAACAGTGATCATAATTGCCAATCTGAAGTGGAAAAATTTGAGTTATTTTAACTGCTAGCACACTACTAGCAGTGTTTCAAGCAAATTACAGAAGGCTGCTCTGTATAAACAAAGTAAATTTCTCAAAATAGTATAAAGAGTAGGAACATCTCTTTCTCTTCCCCCACCATGGATTATTCCTAAAGCCATTATTTTTCTTTCCTATCACTTTACAAAGTGAGATAATAAAAAACCCCAAACAAAAAAATAAAAAAAACCCAACCAACCAACAAAAAATAATTTGAAATCTGTGGAGGTATCCTTTTCAGATAACAATCTGAACCTTTCTCTCTCCTTTTTTATGCTACCAAGAAATATGCCACCAGGAAATAATATTAGCTGTTGACTGTTCAGTGGACTTTTAAAGTGGAATCAGTCAGTTTGTACTTGCTCCTTCAAGGCTTGATCAAAGAGCATAATTAATCTATTTCTGAGCATTTTGAAGTTTCTCTTGTTTAAGTAGGTTCGGCAGCATAAAAGTCAACACAAGATATACTAAGATATGATAAACTCACCTGAAATTACACTATAGGCTTAGTTTTTCATTGACTTTCCACATATCGACAATCGCATATATGATCCACATATCGATATACCAGTGATCGCATTTAACAAGCTGTATATATATATATTTAAAAACAAATCATGTTTACACTTAAATATGTAAACAAATCTGTGTTAAATTACTCAATACCACAGTAGCACATGGAAACTTCAGATTGAACTAAGTGTTGTAGGATCTTATAAAGTCTCCATTTGGTGAATATTTTCCACACAATGAGAATAAATAGAATTATTTTTCATCTATGCATAAGAATGCTGAGCTGTAGAGATATTAAAAGACCTTTCTGAGATTAAACAATGTCCATGTGATACACAGAAGGACTCAGGCGTGTAATTTAAGATCATCTGTCTCTTCACAAGCCACACAGAAGAATCATATTTATAATGGCTTACAACACTGTTCCTTCTTTAGCTTTCATATATAAGATCGAAAATCATGTAGAAATTTCCTAGTATAAAATTGCCTGTGTTGGAATTTAGGAATGACATTTATAATGCTAGTTAATAAGTGGTAAAAGATCGCTCCTTTTACATAATTCCATTACAATATACTCATGGGGTTTGATTTTTTTTTAATCTATCTGAAGTTCATGAAATAGTTCTGTATAATTTTTTTTGATTGTTCTTCTTTGCATGTGATGCATAATGGCTTATGAAATAAATGTCATAAAGACTGTTCTGTATTAACTCATTACTACAACCATGGGAAAGAGATCAAATTGACCTTGCTTATACCATAGAGAATTATATTCCTCATTTGATCTGTGCTTGATTTTAGCTAATTCATCTGTTCCCCATATTTATTTCAAATAGTCAAAGCTGTGCTTCTTCATTTTTATTTTGTACTGTATTCTTCTATTCTTCTAGTGTAAAAGTAAAGGAATACAGATCACAACAGGTGTGGAGAAAACAAAGTGTCAGCCATCATTACTTAGTACAAAAGTGCGCCTGAATGTGGTATTTTGAAGAGTGACACTTTCGGTAGAGAAATACAGCAGTAACAGTATATGTGAGTGTTCTAACTAAGAAACCATGAAGGAACAAAAACAGACATTTTTCTTGCTCTTGGAGTTCAGAACACTGCATGCAGCATTCTGCTGCAGCTTAGCCTGAGTGAGCAGGTTTATTTGCATGCTGTCTGTCAGTAGTATTTTTAGCAAATTTTCTTTTCAGATGTTTCTTTGAAGAAGCTACTGTGGAGATGAGACTACAATTTCTCTGATTTCTATAAGTGCTCTTTCTTTACTTGAATCCATGTTCCCTTCTTTCTTTTTAACTCTTCCTGAAACAGCTTCCATAAAGTATTTGTCAAGACTCATTCAGTAAGATCCATCAAGTGTTAGAAGTCCAACAAGTTATATCTGAACTTGTAGTGCTGTCATAGCGGTGTAGGGGCAGCCTCAGGTTAGCAGAGTATGGTTTTGTTGACGAAGACAGTGGGAGAGTCCAAGTGACAAAACTGAAAGAATAATCTGTGATATAAGCAAGACAGATCATATTAAGCTAAAACAAGAGGAAGAAAATACAGTAACCCACTTCTTTCTGCTTTTGTTTTTCTCCTGAATTTTACTCTTGTTGAGCTCAACACCTGAAACTGATTTCAGCGTGTCTGCTCTTAGAATTTGCTTTTGCAAGTGTTCTTCTCTGTAGATTTGTGTACCTCAGGTAAGAATTATTTTTATAGTTATACTTCAGACACTAAATAGAAGTTGTTCAGGCAGTTGTGCATCATTCGTTTTAAAAGCAAATCTGAAACACAGAATGGGGTAAAATTGTGGTATGCTGCATACTGATTTTGAATCTCTCTTTACAAGGCTGTATTAGCTAGTCTGATATTTTACTGCTAAACTATCTATGCTCTTAAGCAAGAATTATTCAGAGCTCTGGATTTATATTTCCCATTTAAATACACTGAACTACAGTCACTTTCAGTTAATAAGCTAAGCCACGAAAACATTCAAATACACAGGATGTTACTTGTGCAGCAGTGATGGAAGAATAAAATCAGTCAAATCACCTCAGCATTTCTTAGATATAATCATTCTGCAAAAGATACAAATTCTGTGGGGGTTTCCTTCCTGAGAAGAGAAACCAAGTTTTCAAATAATAATGAAGGAAACCATCAAAGTTCAAGACATTGCACCATATTTGCCTCACAAAACATTCTGTGCTTTGTGATCAGTTCTCCACTTTTTGAGCTGAACTTCATTTATAATTTGAAAGCATGACATAGCCACAGGCTTAAACTTCCCTTACTCATTCAACAATGAAAACTATGAATTTTGCAAACTAAAGAATACATACTAAGCAAATATGGGCTCAATTATATCAGGAGAATTTCCCTATGGTCGACTCTATTAGATTGTGAAATAGTTTCTTGAGGGAAATTGTGGAATCCTAATAGCTAGAGGTGGTTTAAGTTGCGGGGAAAGAAACTTTCATTGGTTAATAGGGCTGGAAAATAAGTTTAAACATTTTTTCTGGACTCTAATTTATATGTAGTAAGGACAGTGAGATTCTATGTCCTGTGGCAAATTGCCAATACTGCTGTGGCAAATTGCCTTGTAAGCTTGAAAATCCAATAGGAAAAAGGTGAGTAAACTAAGAAAGCAGCAGCAAAGGCAAATTTAAATATTTTATAATGCATGTTTATTTAGCATAAATGTTTCATAGCAGATAGCTACAGACTGACACAAAAATGAAAATTTATTTTAGGTGAAACACTGGGAATGGAAAATCTCCTGAAATAGAGCAACAATAATCATCTCTAACTGACAATCCTACTTCACTTAACAAAGCATTCAGTGTTCTTCTCTTTCTCCTCTCCCCCTTTACCCCTCCTTTAGATTCTCTGGATATTTAATGCCTTACTAGTGGCCTGGTGAGCATATGTTCTTGGTTAAGGACCATTGTTTATGAAATTGTTACAGGTTTCAGGTTTCTTTGTGGCAAGCAGAACACCCAGGCCCCTGGCTGGTAGCAATTGGAGCCATTCAGAGGTATGTAAACATTAGAGTGAGGAATTTATGAGTCTACAGTTCAACTGCATGGAACATTTCTCAACTCGGATTTTTTTTCTTTTTCTCTTTCGTATGTGTAAATAGATTCCTTGACTTCAAACACAGCTGAGCAGTACCTGGGTGTAGATAGAAAAGAACAACATCTGGAAATAATAACTGCTTAGCCATTAGTTTAATGCCTATAGAAGCACTAAAATAATATTCAAGTTTAAATTCAGAAAGTTGGTCCAAATGAATCACTCAGATGATCCTGACTGAAGCAAAGAACTAGGATGAAAGATGTAACCAAATATAATGAAGGCACTGCAGTAGAACATTCCAGTTATTGACTGAATATGTAAAAAGATAAAAAAAATAAAGATTCCTGATCAATGAAAAATTCTCTGAAAATTAAGGCTGACAGTTGGAATTATATTAACAGCTAAGAAATTACCCACACAGGAAATGTCTTTACTTTGCCATGCAATGTAACCTCTAGTATTTCAGAAGAATGTGGGGGATTTTACCATGACAATAAGGTAATTGTAATTAATTTCTGAAAAATGTCTTATTGTGAATGTTGGGGGAAAAAAGTCCATGATCAAAGTTCCTTTTAGCCTCCCCTATGACTTTCCCATCTCTGAATGTACTTTACATTTTAGGTTTATCTAAGTGACTTAATGAGACAGAAAATAGCATTTTGAGGATGCATAAGTATGAGCTAGTGGATAGATATTTTGTCATCATCCCTGAGAGAAAAATAATTCTCAAAGCTGCACACATAAACCAATGGTGACTGCAGAAAATGATGTTGTCAGCTTCATCATTTCACTCCTCAGTGAAGATTAGAAGATAAAAATTATAAAAAGGATCAATCACTGATTTCAGTGACTTTAGTCTCAATATTAAAAGTACACAGTAGTACTTTGACTTGTATGTCTTTGGACCCTTAGAGTTTAGTTATAACACCTTGGTATAGCTGTGGGTTAAAGAGAGTGTCTCTTGCATTTTATTTTGTTTAGTGTGCTTATTGCTGTCATTTTTTCATTCTACAGTTTCCTATAGACCAAATGCTTTCCTGTTATTCAGCTTGTTTCCTGAAATGTATACTGAGAAATTGAGGAGGAAAAAAGCATTATATGTACTTGACACATATTCCTTGAAGCCATTGGATAATCGGGCCAAGGTGTTGTCATATGTTGCATGTGCAATGTCCATTAAAAAGTCAAAATATGGGGTTACTTTTTTTCTTGATATCCCAGTGCAGATGAATAGTTAATATGTAAAATGAAACTTCCCAGTGGAAAAAAAATAATAGTACCTGGAAAGGACATAAGACAAACATTTGCTTTACTGTAAAAATTGATCCAAAGTTTTAAAGTCTAAATTCTGAACAAGGATTAAGATTTGGTATTTGTCAAGATGCAGTTTTTTTTCAGAGCAACATTTTAGGATAGTCTAAAACCAGTCCCAAATAATTTACAGGTCCTCATTGTGCAACATCTGATTTACAATTCAAACAAATAATATCTTGTTTATGACAACTTATTCTGGTCATATTTTAAACCAAGACAGAATAGAAAAAAATAAAAATCAAACCAAAAAACAAACAAACAAACAAACAAACCCCCAAAGCACATACAGAAACCAAAACAAACAAAAACCAACCAACCAAGAAAAACCATAACAAAGAAGAAAGCACGTACTGTCAGAGACTTACAATTCTGAAAAAGAAAATAAAATTATAAGCATCCCCTTCCATGAAGGTAGTGACAATACCCACGAAATGTCTGTTTCCCAGTAGTAGGTCAGCTGGAAATTTGCACTGTGGCAGTAGAAATTCATCTGATGCTGAATTTGCAAAACTAGCTAAAGGTTTGTCTGTTCATTCCTAATGCAGGTTTTTGTGAAAATTTGTTGAAGTGTCCATATTTGCTGCTATGATATTTTCTTGGCAGAAAAACTTGGAAAGTGTCATCATTAAGTGTCCACTATTTACCCACCTAACTACAGCAGGGATATGGTGAAAGGCCTGTCCATGTGTATCCATTCCACCTAAGGCTGCAGCATAGTAATTTGCTCTAGACTAAAATTCAGTACAAGATTTAAGATGCAGTTTTCCTTTTCCTCAAGTTTTGAAAGGTCCTTAGTGTCTGTTGAAACTTACTGCTAAGTATGAATTAACCCTCTTTTCTCTAGACCATTGTCATGAACTGTTAAGATACTGCTAGCATCTTCTGGTCCTAAACAATTAGTTGAAGTGTTTAAAGTGTTACTGACTACTTACGTTTTTGAAATTATTTTGTGAGTTTCTTTTGAGATATGTCCTGTTTATTCATCCATGTATAGGCTGAGAAGTGTGTAAAATGCAACACAAAAAAAAAATCACTACTTTGATTTCTGTTATGCAATAGAGCTGTTCAATCACTTGGACTCTACATCTGTGGAAATATTTCTGATTCAGAAATGTATGATCCAAGGACAATGGAATTTTAAAATAATGTAGAAAGGCACAGAATCACTAGTCTCAGTAGCAATTCACAGGGAAAAAAATAACATTCTGTTTCTTTTATGGCCTACCTTAGTGAAGTACACAGAAATACTCCACAAATGTATTAAAGAACATGAATAGTAATGTTTGCAAAACACATACATATCTGGGAGTTGCTCCTTATATTTCTGAAAACAAACTCTGTAAAAACCTTCCACACAATTTAGAAACAAATCCAGCAATTCACTTATTTGTGTTTACTTATTTATTTTGGGATGGAGAAGGAGGATTGTCTACATTATTTATAGGATGATGAAAGGAGGATAAAGTATGCCAAAGGAATGGCTACAATTCACAAATTCCTATTAATTAAAATAGCAGTATTATTAGTAGGAAATCTTCCTGTTGTTCGGGGAAATTTTATCCTCAGTCAGGAAACCTTAGCTTCTCCTGAGTTGGTGTGTTTGGTTCTAGGTTCTTTTGTGATGTGTAACTAAGGAAACGATATACTGATATGCTATTTTATTTGTATATTTCTAATTCTCTCCAAACTAGACCTAAATCATACTCAAGCAATCTACTTGGCAATGAACATTCCTGAAAAGAGTAAACTTTCTGTTAAATAAGGAGAAATTTTGTAATTGTCCAAATTTCTAAAGGGAAATCAGAATGGAAATAGCATTTCATCTTAACCACAGGCTGATGTGTGCTTATGTTTATCTTTAAAAGTCCCCAACATATAATTCTAATAGGTCTATTATCTGTCTTTATGAATATCTAATAGAACAAAGTACTATTAACTTCTCCCTTCTCAAGAACTTAACCTAATGGACCAGAAAAGTACCTGACCTAGTGCACTATTTATTGAGCATATCCTTTCTCACTGAGGCTGCTCCTGAGCTCCCGAGGCCAAACCAAAAGGTCCTTGCTGAGTTTTCATGTGACCCTTATGCAGACACAACTTTCACTTACTTTAATGGGAGTTTTGCTTGATCTGATTCCCTGACACTTATGTGATGCAGAGGAGTGGATTGCAGAGGAGGTGTTAGTAATGGCCTTTAAAACTGTCAGGAGCCCAAAGGACAGTGATGTTGTCTCAGGGAGAGCTTTTGTGCAGGAGTCATTTTATTTAGTGTTCTGTATGTCTGCAAGTGCATGAACTCTCTCTCTCTCTGTCTGCACACATGAGAAACTCCTCAATAGGGTCTGTATTTTCCTCCCTTCTGCTTTGTTGTATGCATCTGTTTTCCCTCTTTGTGTTTCTGCTCATGATAGAAAACCAGTGATGTTTTCAGATGATTCAAAATGCCTCAGTACAGCAGTGTCCTCTGTGCTGGATGGTACCATCAGCCTGGCGTCTTTAAGTGGGGACTATTTTCCTTGTGCAGTCCCATAATGCTGACCATACATTCAGATTACAATTCAGTGGCAAATAATGCTCAGAGATATTCAATGATTAGAGTCCTTCTTGCCCTCAAGAACTAATTATAAAGTCAAATGGAAGGACAAGCATATACCACAGTGTAGAAAATGAAGCATAACTCCAGAAAGGCACAGTTAACAAAGTTAATAATTTCTTCTGAAAAGAAGACAGACAAATCTACAATGTCTAAGTTACAGAATGACCTGTTGAAGGTCTAATGTATTCTGTTAAATCTTCAAAAGGAATGTTAGTGTGCCACCCATGTCTCCAGGTACTTGCTCCTTATGATAACCACCTGAACCCTTGGGAAATGTATGCTTTTGACAGTCAACATACAGCCCAATCAGAGATGCTGTCTAACAAAATATATTTATTTTTAAGGAAGTCTTTCCAGAAAACATAACTTCTAGCCCCAAATCTTCACCCAAAGCTGAGCAGAAAATTCAACAACAGATCAAAAAACATGGAGAGAGAAACAAGTGTAAGTTTTCCTCTCCTCTAATTATCTAATTTTTTTCTTAATACATAGCCTTAAAGAACTAAAATTCATTGTTTGTTCTTCATCCCAACTTCAACTTGATTGTAAAGAAAATAATCAAAGTAGTGGAAGAGGTACAGCGTTTTATTATCAGTATTTAACATAATCTAAATGGAATATGAGAATGATGAAGAGTGCATGAAGGTAATTTCTGAAATATGTTTGGTCAATGATAAGCCAAATGATGCCACACTGTTCTTTCTGGTACAGAAGACAACTTATATGATCTGTTAACACATCTAGTATGCATGATTCTGTGATGTTCTTGGACTTCAATACACATGTATTCCTTGACACCTAGTTTTCCTATTACACCAGGAAAGTGGAAGAGAAAGAAGCTATTCATTATGTGTGAAGTCTCATCCTTGACTTGAACATTCCCTGTTTTTACCTCAGAATATTTTAAATTTACTGTAAAGATTTGTATGTCAAATGGTAGATAAACAGTGGTGCACTTCTAAATGTGACTCTAATTTTATCATGGAGTTCTGGTGACAAGAAAAAACCTTGAAGGCTTCACTTTTGAAGCTGATGCAGTCAGTAGAGCCCTGAGATAAGATAACTTCTTTCCGGTGTAAACTTCAGGCTTAAGTTTAGGTTTTATCATAACAGATGAGGGGAACATTTCAAAGTAGGGGAAAACTCAACAATCTGATTTGTTTTCCTTTTAGCGCACAACTTTTTAAAGAGAGCAGGAGAATAAAATTGCATATATATATACATATTTGAACACCAGCTCTTCCATGACACAAAATCAATGAATTTAAATACTTTTAGCCTATGACATTACGGAATCAAAATTGTGAAACTTTATTTTTAAAATTTCTTCATTTTTTATTAAATAAAATTGATATGAAATCAAGGACCAGCCATATATTACAGAAGTTACTTAAATCTTCAAACTTTGTCCTAATTACCTGCAGTAACCATGCTGTTATTACATATTCAATGTGTGGTGCAATTGAAGAATGATGTCAAAGGCTGAAGGTTTTTACTTGTTCACCATTTCATGGGAAATGTCTTAACATTTTGGACTAAGCATAAGTAGCAATGCATACTGACAGGGATTAAGGTTATTAAGGTATTCTACAACTTTATAAACTGATTTAAAAATTACATAGTTGGGAAAATTTAAAATGTCTATTTAACAAGTTATTAAAAATTCAGTAAGGGACTCAAACCCTTGGTTTTGTGTAGAATTTTTTCAGCCTCTGTAGAAACACAATCATATCTGACATCATAAGCAAATACCAATAAACTGTTATGCATTTGGCTTTCACTTGTCATGTCAGAGAAGTCTTACAATGTCAACAGAGCAGAATAAAAGGTGAAAAAGCTTAATGAATTTCAAATTGAATAAAATTTAAAAACAAAATGATCATTAGCCTTGCAAAATATTTTTTTTCAATTTCAAAAACAGGAACTTGGGCTACAAAATGAGACACACTCAACCATGAGCAGACTTTTTCATCACGTGTAGAACATTTTCTCACTACACTAGTGTCTGGTCAGAATCTGATTAACTCTGCTGATTTACCCATTTCCTAGCTTTGGACAGTTGGAAATTAATATATTTATAACGCAGCAAGTAGAACATGGTATTTGTAACCAAATAGAATTTTTTATTCCCATGAAGATCCAAACCATCTAGTACTGACTGAGTACTAGTTAGTAATAATTTATGTTTTATACTAGAAAAAAATCAAAAGACAAAACCTGATACAGAATATAGATCAGGATATGTACACACATATAGATGAGCATAAAGTTACAGAGTTATCAAGTAATTCTAACTAGCCTGACAAAGGAAAATCCACCAAAAAAAAAAAAGGAAAAAAATTCCTTCCTTTATTCCCCTCACAAGGAGAAACTATGGAGAAGTTTGTGACTATTATCAACATCTTTGTGTGCAGGAGAGGAAAACAACTAATACCTGAGAGAAACCAAAGTTATAAATATTGATGCTAATTATTAATATAAAGAGGAAATTATACAGTAGCTTAAAAAAAATTAAAAAATCCCCAACCACCACCACCACCAAAACCCAAAAACTTCACAAACCAAAAAAAACTAAACATGACTGCCTGAGACAGAATTCTTTCTTTGTAAACAATGTATTCTCCTACTAAGAAATGCTTGGAGAGCATTTAGAAGAGAAAAAGCAGTAGTCCATCACTACAGAAAGTATAACAGGTTATAACATAAAAGGTCTTTCCTTGATCCTATCTTCTCTAAAAATACAGTAGATTCTTTACATCCGTCCTTGTCGTCTTCAAAGCACCTGTATGAATACTGAGAAACTGATGTCTTTGTAGTTTTACCTATTTCTTTTTATTTTGTGTTTTTGTTTGGTTTTTTTTGGTACAAGACCCTTATTAAATGCTTGTGAAAGGCTGAGGTGTAAAGAGTGGGCTTCAACTGGCATTGTAAATTACCTGGATTATTTTTGAGCAAATGGCTTGAGCATATTTTGCCAACTGCAGTGTTTAAATCCTTTCCTCTTCAGCTTATATTTGTGTTTTCTTTTAAGCATTTTAATCTCTTCATTGTGGGCAAGGAAATCACTTTTGTGATTGTTCTATCACTCTCCTTTCAACTAAAGCAAATCAAAGAAGTGTATGTAGATTCGCTAAAGGAATAGAAAGTTGTTTTCTGCAAATGCAAGGAGTCTCTATAGCCTGTATGTAAAACTTCCAGTAAAGTGCTGGAACTGGTCATATTTCAAATCCTTTAGTTGTTGTAATAAAACTTTAAATTAACAAAATGTAGAGAATTTTCTCTAGTGCACTAATTTAATGGTATTTCTAAAAAAAGAAAAAAAAAGAAAAAAGGATTATTTTATTATTTAAAAGAACAAAGACCACATCATTCAAATGGAAATTATTTATATCTTTCAAGTACAATAGTGAAGGAGGCAACAGCATACTAGTAAAAGTAAGCTTTTTCAGAACTCAGCATGGCTGCAGGGATTTTGTCTGCTCTGATGTCTTTGATAATTTGACAGCTGTCTTTAGTATTAGAAAAGGAGACAGTCTAACATCTGTAAGTTAAAACCGTATCTTGGATGAAAACTGAACAGAATATGATCTTGCACTGGAATGACAAACCTGAAATTTTGTAATCTACTGGCACACTCCACAAGTATATCTGTTTCAATGGCTACTGAAGGTTCTTTTCCAAAATAGAAATTGATAATATAACAAGCCATATTTGCCTTCCTTGATAAAATTAGCAGCCTTAAATTACATGTTTTTGGGTACATTAGGCTTTGGGTTTGGATTTTATGTTTCTTCACCCTTGATATTGGTCAAGAGGTGATCAGATTGATCACATTTTTTGATTAAACACCAATATGCAGCACGATACAACATGAACGCCTTAGTATCTCAGCATTAGGATGTTGCTACTGTGAACAACAAGAAGGGAGGGTGAAAAAGAAGCTATACTTTGCTATATCTTAGGATGACTCACACACAAAGACACAGCATGCCTACTGTGGCTATGAATACAAGACAATTTCTTGCTTATGTCAGGAATTTGGCACTTCAAATGAGGACTTCTAACAAAATCATGGTAGAACTCAGTGTTTAAGGATTGCAGCAAGCATATATCTCACCAGATCTGTTTTCTTCTATAAATATAGTTCAGATGAAATGAAAGAATTTTGAAACTTTCTGTGATTCCTGGACTACTGATATCCTAACTAAAGCTACTTTTCTGTGTGGGTTGCCAGAGTTCTGAAACCCTGAAGAAGGGGGGATCATTTCCTTAATAAATACATGTTAAACTCATGTTTCCTAGAAGTGTCAATCTGACTTGCAGACACAAGGAAAAACACAGCCATACAATATTTTCTGAGAAATTCCAAACAGTGAGAAGATATAAGAGCTATGACTGTCTTTGTGGGTCATCTGCAGAGACCAAGTCTAGGCAGTTATTTCAGGACTCCAGAGAGGAATTTTTAGGTGACCAGGAAAGTGCTACATACATTAATTAAAATCATAAGAATATACAATGTCCTTCCTACTTGGTCAAACCAGCAGCCCATCCAGCTTAGTACCCACTCATCAACACTGGCAGCAGGAGGTGTTTAGGGAGAGAACATGAATCTGGTTGCTTTTTGCAGTCCAAACTCTGTTAACAGCCACAGCTGTTAAATGGTACTCTGTTGCCGAGACGTTTTAGTAAATTAACATCTAATCCTTTTTGAACTTACTCACTGACTGCATCTACAACTTCCTAGAGCAGAAAGGTCTGTAAATTTACTACCTGCTGTTCTAAGAAGGATTGTCTTTTATCTGCTTGAAAATAACCTCCTTCTAGTTTGAAGAACATTTATTTCTAATATTGCAGTTTGCTAAACAACAGCTTCATATTATTGTTCGGGATTACTAATACCCCCACTCAGTGTTCTTCACCCCAAAAGAGATTAGTAGCAGCCACAGATTTGCAGATTCATTGTCAATTTCTTCTCCAGGCCTCTAAAATTATGAAAAGAACTGGTCCCAGCTCCTACCCTATGGGACCCCATTGAATATTCTTTGCCATCCTACAAAGCAACTGTTAAATCCAATCCTATCCTATCCTATCCTATCCTATCCTATCCTATCCTATCTATCATTTAACCAACTTTCAGCACTTAAAGGAAACTTTTTACAGCCTATAGTAGTTTAGTTTCTTTAACAGATGTTGGTAAACCTTTCTGAAAATCTGAATACATTGTGTCAACTGTATCTGTCAACTGTTTATACTCGTGCTTATTGTCATTCTTCTAGAACTGCAGCAGGTCATTGAGGAAGGCTTTCCCTTTATTCTTTCCCAAAATGTTCTGTTTATTGATATGTTAATAATCTTGGTTTTGTATTGTAGACTCAACCATCTTACCAGGAATGGAAGTCAGAATAATTGCTCTTGTAATTCCCACAATCCTAGCTAGATCTCTTTTCACAGATAGACAAACTTGACAATCTTTCTGTCCTGCATTTGTGGTGGACTCACAAAGAGACACACACCAAGGTGAAATATCATCTGGTCCTGCTGACTTATGAACATCTAGTTTATTTATTTTGCCTAGTATATCCTGTATATTTTTAGAAGTGATTGAATCCATTTGACCTATATGCTACAAAAAGGCTTCAGATGTGGGAATCTATCCACTGTCTTTCACAGTAAAATCCAAGTCAAATAATTCATTATGCTTAGCTACTATAGCCTTATCACATCTGAGTTTTCTTTCAGAATCTTTTCACAATGTGGTCTTACCAATTCCCTATCAGATCTGCTTCTGATATTAATAATTCCTTATAGTATTTTCCAGGCTCTCAGCATAGGTAAGGAAGCACTAATAAGTTTTACCCCCATTTCACTGATTAATGGTTCATATCTGCATATAAAGTGTTATGTTTACCTTGTTAATTTCCTTCCTCTCTTTAGAGAGGCTCCCTTAGCATTTGTTCTGATGTCGATTCTGCAGACTGTGTTAGCCCAAAGGACCTGCTCTTCTGCAACAATTGGCTTTCTTTTAACTTCCGATTTAAATAATCTTTTAGGGTATTTTGGTTCTGGGGTAACTTTTTTACCATTATGAGTAAGTTGCAGCTGGTTTCTTTCTACTCATGTCCCTTCTGACCACAAAGTTCTACAGTTCCTAAATAAATCTACTGTTTATTCAGTCTTCCTGTTGACTCCTCTACATATCAAAACTCTAGTCTTCTATCTCTATGTAGAATTAAATAGAATTTCAAAGCCAAAGAAGAGGTCTCCAACTAAAAACTAAGGAGGAAAAAAGAATGAAGGCAATTGGGGTTGAAAGTGGGCAAAGCAAATGATTGTCATCTTAAAAAAAAGGAAGTTTCTTGAGGCATTAAACTTCCATTGTGACCTTCAGTGCAGTAAGTATGAGTTAGAGAAATACCCGTGACAAGCTGATATTATACATAGCATGGCAGACCTAACTAGATTATTATAAACCCAAGAGTTTTAAGAATATCCAGGATGTGAACAATGGTTATGTATCTTTTCAATAGACAATGTTTTTTAGTTTGTTTGTGGGGCTTTTTTATAAATCATTGCTTTGAAGTCCATATTTACAATCTTTGTTTAGCAATGCCCTCAATTCCCAAACTATGTGATGTGGAAAACAATCTTCTGGAAATATCAAAAAATGATTCTTCCAACTTCCTACAGTCATCAGTACATTTTCTTTTCCAGCCCTTAAGGGGTATAGTTTTATGAAACAAGTTTACTTCAAACAATGCACTGTTTCAAAACTCATTTTTAAAAGGCAATATTAAGAGAAGATTATTAAAAAAAACCCAAAACATATGAAAACCATAACGAGTTCTTGTTTATTCTGTAGAAAGATAAAAAGGCAGCCGACTTCTCAATATTGCATGGGCGAAGGTAGGAAGGGGAGAAAAAAATATATTTTTAGACTTGGGAATGATTTTACTTGATTGACATATAAAATACAGTCTAAGCGCTCAGGAACTTAATAAGCTACAAGTACAAGGAATTGAAGTGATTTCTGTGTTCTGACACATCTCAAGAAAAATTATATGTTCCTTCTTATAGAAGCAGGAAGCTGAAGAAAGCACTTGTCTAAAGAAACTGGAAAAATCCAGCTATTTTATTGCTGTTGTTGGTGGTGATGGTTTTATTACCATTTGTAAGTAGAAAGAGAATTCGTCATCACACTGTCCCCATATCAAAGTATATATAGCACTTGTTCTTGAGACAGTTAATATAAATATTACAGTTGTTTATCATCCCCTCCAAAACTGGGTCAATGCACTTTCTTTTTTCAGTTACCATCACTTGCAAATTTGCAATTTGTTTCTTCTCTTTCAAGACAAAAAACGTTTACCTTAGTGTACTATAAATTTTATCTTTCACAGGACCACATATTTTGATAAGTATTTTGTATGTCTATACTAACCCTTGAAACTCTTTTTTCTTGATTCTTTTGAGCCATCTTGGTCCAACCTGGCACCAAGAAGTAACATAGAATACATTTATTTAGTAAATAAAGCTTTTTCTAAAATCAGTTTAGTCCTGAAGCAATCATCACTACCTTCCTCAAAAGTGCTCAAATAAAAGTTCCATTTAGAACACAGCCCTGCAACACAAAAGCAAATTTTTATGGATGAATATTTGGAATTTTCAGAGCAAGCAGTGAGTTCTGCATACTTGAATAAACCACTAGGTGCCATCAGGTAGGTTCACAACATTCATCCAAAGTGCATGTGTCTGAGATTTATAGTGATGGAAACCAAGCTTTCAATGCATTAATATGAAGATGATGGTATTTCATTTTTATTGCAAAGGCTTTTTCTGATCTGAGAAAATGGTTTCACACCATGAACCAAACTGAACTCAAAATTTCATGTGAAGATTGAACTGTTCAGAAAAGGTTTCTGTTGCTTTCAAGACAGCACCACAGTGGAATAAATATCAGATTGAAAGCCAGTGCGGTCCTATTTAAGGAAGAGATATTTAAACACTGGTTTCCTGGCTAGGTTGAGGATGCTAAAAAAAGTGTAACAGGCTATATGGTATAATTCTATGTGAATATGAATATGAATGATGTCCCATACAAGGTTTGCAGTTACTTATACTAATCTTTTACTTTTGTAGGCGCTTTTGGACTGGCTGTCCACATGAGGAAAACTGCCATGTAAGCTATATCCACTAACACAGACCTTTTTGAACTTCATTGATTTTTTTAAGTAAATCAGTGTGGTTGCACCAAAAGGTAATATGGTTTTCTTTAACATTTTAAATATGGATTTAGCTTAGGGTAATGCTCATTACACTATGATGTTGCCACCCTGGAGTGTGAAGGATGCAGAGCAGTGCTGACAGCTGCACTCAAAGGCCTAAGTATGATCCATCAGCCCAACTGCGATAGGAGTTACAACACACTTTCCTGAACCACAGATAAGAAGTCTAGAGCGGAAGCGCATTTGATTTATGAAGTCTACATTTAATGGAGTTACCTATTTGAAAAATACTGGCACCCAAAATCAAGACAAGTAACATCTAGGTGTGATGATCCACCCTTAAGGGGAAGGAAAGAGATTTGGATTTCACTGTTTTTAAAACTGAGTTTTACATGACAACACAAGACGCCTCACAGCCTTGCTCCACTGGGTTCTCTCCTGGACAAAAACAGTATCTCCTCCCAGTCTTCCAGGTTGTTGAGAAAGAACACAAATGAGATATGTACAGTGATCCACTGATGTAACTCCCATTCGATATTGTCAGTGTTTTCAATCCAATTCCTTGTCAGACAGTAGGGATGCTAAGAAGGTGTAAGTGTTCCCCTGATAATGACCACAGATTCTCCCACCCTTATTCAGTATTTTACCATAAGCAATATAAGTGATTGTTATTTAACAAGGTAATTCAGAGCCAACAAGTGACAGATTGCATCTTTTTTACTATTTTTCTCATCTCATATTTGCATAAATTAGTTTCTAGTTCTGACAGTTTACAAGCTGACTGGGACCAATGTGTCTACATGTCACTCAGGTGTAAAGACAGCAAATCAAAGTGGCAATATTACTGCTGTGGTTGTTATTTTATTATTGTTGTGTTCAATTTAAGTCAAAAAAGCCCTACTTGTCATTGCACAGACTTCAATCAGCCTATTATTGATTGTTCCTACCATTCATTCTTCTTCAACCAATAAAGGCAAAGAAGCTTTGATTTCATGGTGTCCTTATTTTCACAGGTTGGTATATCCAAATTCTTCAATTTGTTTATTCAGATGCTGTTTCCTTGGAAACAGAAGCCCACATACTTCACACAGTGTAATGTCTGTTCTATAAATTGAGAAAAAAATGCAAACAAGCACTATTTAATGACTGGTTAATATTTAAATATATATAATTACTTGAGTAGTTCTTTTCTTATTTATGCCCCATAATCTGTATTTTTAAGAACCACTTAAAAGACTAGTATTAAAGAAGACATATAGTCACAAATCAGGCCAGCTAGGTTTGTTTGCAGAAAATTTATCCCTGAAATCGATATTGCAAGATTCAAATTTACTGTGAGATCCTGAAGACAGCTTAACATTGAGTCAGTGTGTGGGAGTGTAGAGAACATGAGATGAAGAGAAGTTTCAGAGCTGTTATCCACTATTTTGCTCCCAGAAGAGAATTTTTGTCGCAGAAATAATGTTTATATTTAATTTGTTAGGCAACATACAAGGTGCCCTAGATGTTGATTCATGTTACAAATTAGGTACAAATACTAGGATTACCACTTTATCTTTTATGGTCAGGTAAATATCAACTATGCTGTTGGATATTTTTAGTGTTTCTCTTTTTCTGCACAAGAAATTTTAAAATGGACATGAACATTAAAAATAACAAGGTATATTATTTCATTCTTCCATGTTTCTGTTGTGGTGAGGAGATTGAACTGTTTCTTTCTCATTGGCCTGCTACAAAATAATTTCAATCAGTTTATATGTTATTTTAACTGAATGAAAAAGGTCTTACACTTAGTTTGTAGGATTTTAATTTTAGAATAATTCTCCTCTGTCTTTTTTGTTCGGGTTATGTGGTTATCCCTCTCTCTCCCCCCAGTCCTTTTTTCCTTTTTCACCCCAAAAATTTTTATGAACAAAAAACCATATCGCTTCTTTCCCAAAGCTGGTTCCCCAAACAATACATCTGCAGTACAAGGACAACACCATAGCTCATGATAAGAAATCTGAATCCAGACTAGGGGAGCAATTCTATGTCATATGCATAATGTGTCTGAACTAAGCAAACAAAAGATAGATTTACTTTACATGTATAAAGGATGCTTGCTCAATAAACATGATTTCTTACTATAATATCAAACTTTTTCCTAATGTTTATAAAGTCCTTTCTTTCCACGTCTTATTCTACCTACCTTGAATACTTCCTCTAGAATTTGAAATAGAAGTAACTTCCCCACCAAAAGAAACCTGGTAAAAAACCACTCATGTCAATCAAAACATCCTCTGCCAGATCCTTGACTTGAAACACAGAAAGACAACACAAATCCAATATGTAAGTTCTATTTTTTCTTCTTTTTTTTTCCTGCTTTTTTTTCTTCCCCCTTCAGAATAAAGGCTATCTTTTATCTTTCCTCTTAACAGTAGAAGGTGTTAATCCAGCAGTAAACTAGACTTTCAGGATCCATGTCGTAAATTTTAGAAATTTGATGACAGCTAAAGGAGAAGGTTGGACTAAAGATAAAAGTAACTCACCCTAATAATAATGGAATATAGAGCATTTTATTACCTATCATAGGTCACTGTTCCACTTTCAGCCCAGGGTAGGAGTGTCCCCAGACTGCTGCTTTGTGAGAGTTGTTTTATGATCTGTGTAAAATGAGTTGCTAAGCTCACTGCATTTTCCTGTTGCCAAATATATGAATACACATTTCGATATAATCTAGCACTGCTTTGACAAGTCTTACCTGAGAGTCTAAGAAAAGAATGTGAAATATTGTCCTGTTTTCAGCTGGGATAGAGCTAATTTTCTTCCTAGTAGCTAGTACAAGGCTGTGTTTTGAATTCTGTGTGAGAATAATGTTGATAACAATGTTTTAGTTGTTGCTGTACAGTGCTTTACCTTATATCAAGGACTTTTTGGTTTCCCCAGCTCTGATAGCGAGCAGGTACACAAAAAGCCAGGAGGGAGCATGGCCGGGACAGCTGACCCTAAGTGGGCAAAGGGATATTCCACACCATAGAGCATCATGCCCAGTACACAAACTGGGGGAGCGGCCAGGAGGGCCCAATCATTGCTGGGGGATTGGCTGGGCATCAGTCAACAGGTGGTGAGCAGTGGTATTTTGCATCACTTGGTTTTTTCCTTGAGTTTTTCCTTGAGTGAGGAAGAATGTATCTTCCAGATAAGAGCTGAAGTAAATAGGTGAAGAAGCTGGAAAGAAGGGACCCTATACTGATTTTATTAGGTGATGACTTTACTCTCTAGAACTCTCTAGAAGTCTTGATAGCAAATTTCTCACTGAATTTAATTTAGTGTAAAAGTAATTTCAAGAAATTGTTTTTCTTTCTCAGTAAGTGATTTCATTTTATTTTTTGGGAAGAGGGAAAGTTGGGATGGGAGATATTGTTAGTCAAGTTTTAAAACATATATTTCTCTCCAAGTGAGCAATACAGCACCCAGATGATACCTATTTTGTCAGGGTGAAAATTAAGTAGTAGCCAGAAGAAAAATGCTGAATGATTTTGCACCTTCAATCCTCAAAAGAACATCCATTCTTAAGTACGTATTGTGCCTGAAACAATCAAGAGGGCAATTGAATTCTTAACAATTAATTAAGCATTTAACTGTATAATCATACATGTGTTAATGATGCCAGTCTAGGATGATTCCAGAGATAGATAAACTCAAAGCTCTACAGCTGGATCATAATTTTCATAATCATTTTTAATGTTACAGCAATCTAAGGGCCAGTTTTCCAAGCAATATATAAAGAAGGTAAAATCTTGCCTGTGAAGAACCTGCATCATTTTTCCTCATTTGAAAGAACGTCTATAATATTTGACACAAAAATCCCTGTTAGCACAATTAATTAAATCTAGGCTTGTGTTGAGAAACAATTCTGCCTTTACAAACCTGGAAAGACTGCACTTCTTATCACACAGCTGTGTACTGTTGAATTGCATTGTGACTTGGCAAAAAGAGAAGATTCAACCACACAGAACTATTTTATTTGCTTTGTGGCTGAAAAATAATTGCAGAGAGGCCAAATCCTGAAATATCAGGCAACTCACACAACAATAAACAACAGTTTAGCCGCACAAGGCTCAAATTACTTAAAATAAAATAAATATGTGACAAAAGAGAAATAATTTGATCTTGTAAATCTATATTTTTTAAATCATGGCAGACTCTACATCTAGAATATTTAAGACTGCAGACAAGGGAGATGAAGATGATCAAGGACCTGAAGCAGCCTCCATATGAGGCAAGGCGGAAAGAACTGGGATTGTTCAACTTTAGAAAAAATATTTTTCTGCTATTTGAACCTTTTGTTTGGTTGTTTTTTTTCTACAAGGGTCAAACACTGGAACAAGGCAACCTGAGAGGTTATGGAATCTCTGTTCTTGGAGATATTCAAAAATCAACTTGTCATGGCCCTGGAAAATGTTCTGTAGCTGCCTCTGCTTTGAGTAAGGGGAGTTGACTAGGAAACCTCCAGAGACCTCTCCCATCCTCAGTCATTTTGTGGTTCTGTGAATTTTTGTGCGGTAGCTCTAACCACTGCACTAATATACCAAAACAATAAGAGATAGAAAGTGAAAACATTATCTTTTTTTTCCAGTAGTGATAGAAGGAATAATTTTGTAGAAATTGATGTCCTGTCAATTAGTTAGCCTTGCTCTATCCTTGCCTCATGTGGCAAAACACCTAATTTGACTATACTGAGGTCTGACTTTAGGGAGTAGCCTAGTCCTGTTCCAGAAGAGGTACTTGCTCATGAAAACAGAAATAGTGCTTCAGACAACTGGATAATTTCTGGCAAAAGGCAGACATCCATAGTTTTAGAGTTAGTGTGCATATATGAGTGGAATCCAGAATCCTGCTAAATCTAGGACCTATGCTGTTAAGGTATAAGCACTAAAATTCTGTCTAGATGTTAATTTCTCAGTTCTTTTAGGAATCCAATATTAAGGTACTTGAATGCAGGTTACTTTCAATGCTCTGACTTTTAGGTGTCCCTCACATACATACTCGCTGCTCTCCTGGGTAACCTAATGGAAGGGCTCTGCCTCTGTTTTTGTGTCCTACTAAATGGGTAGTTCCTACACAGAAGTAAAATGCAAGTCCTAACTCCCATTATCCTGTTCAAGCCCACAAGAAAAAGCTCATAACCTTGCTCTAACTGTTACACTATGTGTGACATCAAACCTGTGTGTGAACATATGCATATATACATGCGCACAGTGTGAATTTAAAATAGCTATAGTAGTTACAGGACAAAAAAAATCTTGCGTAGGTGTGTGTGCATGCAAATGTAATTTCTCAGTCACATTTGATAGCAGCTTTATACGCCCAGAAAAAAAAATTAAAAAGTGGAAAAAATCCCCAAAGTCCTCATTTGTTTACCAAATTTTGCGAAATGCCAGGTTCCTTTAATGAATATTGCATGCCAGACTGAGGCAGAAATGTCAGCTAGCCAGCATAAATGGAAAACAAGATTATACTATTTCATCATAGCCCTGCCAAGGTCTAACACTGCAAGAATACTTTTACATTTTATGAATATTGGCTCTTCAATTTTTAAGTGTGACAACTCTTTAAATGTGTGGTCTAACTTAAATGCAAACATTCTCCCTTTCCATTGCCTATCCTTTTTCAACGCTGCTCATATGTATGAATAGTATGTCCAGGCAAATGAATAGTAACCTGTTTATGGACTGTCCATTCTTTTGGTTTAGGTTTTGGATTTTACGGTTTATTTTTGAAAGATAAAAAAAATGCAAAATATATTTCTGGACACTGAAAGAAAAAGATTGAATGAACATAGGAAGAAGTTTCCTGATATTGCTACTTCTAACCCAATGGCAATTGAAAGAAAGTTGTAGAATTTCTATTTGAAATTGCCAGCTGCAATTTTCTGAAGATAAAGCTAGCTGGCCAGACTCACAGGAAAGAGACATGTTGATTTGCCATTTGGAAACAAAACAAACAAACATAGGGGATATCATTTTAGTATTTTGCTCTTCAAAAGAAAAAAGAGAATATGAATGTTTCAACACAATGATATGGCTGTCACAAATGTAATGTCATCAACTTCTTTTGGTAATAGGATCAGAAAAAGTACCGGAAAGGAGGAAGAAGGAATAGTATAAATAAGCCATGCCTTTACTACAAAATATTTTGATCTGTGATCAGTTGGACAGTGTGTTCTCAAAAGGTTTTTTTTTCTGTTTTGTTTTTTTTTCTTTTCTGCTGTCTCTGAATACTCAGAAACTTGCATGACAACCAGATGGCAAGCACAAACTGCTGAGGTAGTTGGAGAAAAGACCAGTGTTAAGCTTACAGGAATGGTGCAATTTCAATTTGGTTTCAGATTCTGCCAATCCAAGGTGAAGGAAATAGTAAAAGCACCTGTTACTAAACTATCTAAACAGCTCAAAGAAAGATGGTTATAAATAGCCTAATGCAGGTGAAGATCTGGTGACACTAACTCCAGGTCTACTAATAGTCCTTTATACCTCATATCTTATTTTACTCCTCCTCTTCATATTTGATTGCTATGGCAAACTCATGAAATCATTTTGAATCCAGGCTTTGTAATTTGAAACCTAGTTTTCATCATACTTAAGGATTTAGATGTATATTGTGCAAACATGCAGATTATATTGAGTGGGCCAGTCTGTGTATCCATCAGAAACAATGAAGATTACTACTGCTATTCATTCTCTTATTTTGATGTAATTTGAAGTGTCTGCCTCTGGCTCCAGGCATTTTTAGAGTAATTAAAATGTGTAATCATGAACATGGAAATTCACACAAAACATAGAGACAGTCAAAGATGTCTAGTCAAAAAAAACCCTGACTATTTCTGCATAGTGATACTTCCCATCTGAATATTTGAGATGCTCAGTGTCACATTATGTCTAATACTTCTGTGAAATTAAGAAAAGAATACAACTGATTTCATAAGGCTTTGAGTTGTATTCCACACGTGTGTGTAAAACTTATTTTTATGTCTTCTGCAATATAATGTAAATAGGCTAGGCTGAATCACACCAACAGGAGGACAGAAAACAGTAGTTAAAATATGCACCATCAAAGTCCCTTAATTTCAAACGAACTGTTTTTTATTTGAAGCATTTCCAGTGATCATGTCTTCCCTTGTTTTATACAGAAGTGTTGATTTACAAAATTGTGTCCCAAGATTTTAGAACTTTATAAATTAAATCACTTACAATTATAGCTGTGTGATGCACCTTTCCAAACAAAAATTATCTGTCAAATTTTTCAAAACTTCTACGTTGCAGCAACCTATTTGCTACGGGGGTATTATGCTTGTGTAAACACAAAGGCATGTTCATTATCATGGAAGTGACATCTCAGATGCCTCAGGATCTTTGAGATGTCCACGCAAACTGAGTGATATTGTTTAACCAAGGCTTTCTCTTGTGGCTTCTGGGGCTCCGGCTAGATACTCCTCAATTTATTTCCAATAAACCTCAGCCACTGGGTGTCCAGGAAACTGAATCAAGCCCATAATATGAATGGAGAGTTTATCTTGGCTGCATTTATACTAGTAATTTAAGCGTGACATAGACTTTTCTCCAGCATGAGATACAAAGTGACTGTGCTGAGCTAGTATTTTATTATGCAGTCCTTCACCTCATAAAAAGGTAGAAACACGCAAACTCTAGTGGGAATGGCTAATATCCAGACTATGTTTAGAGCAGGACTGCCTGCCTTGAGCCAAAATTTTGACAGGGAACACCCTACCGATTCATGGGTACAGCGAATTGACTTCCATGTTTGAGTTTACTCCTTGCCTCTCAATTGTCTCAGAGATGTTTACCATGGGTTCAGGGCACTGCAAATGTCAGCAGCTCTCTGTGGGCCTCCAGAGGGATTCTTTCCAAGGTGGTAGGGCAGGGACTGACAGCCAGGGCCCATGCCACCACTCCAGCCAGGAGCAGGGCAGCTGGGACAGCCCAGCCCCAGGCATTGGGCACCTCCCTGGAGGTGGAAATGGGCCAGGGACAGTATAGATTGTGGGTCCATGGGTAGGCCTGGCTTGGCAGGGCTCATGGCCAGGCAGGGCAGGGCTGTGGGGAGCTACAGACTGGCCCTGCTGTGTGTTGCTGGGACAGGGACTGATGGCCCTGGGCAGCTGACACTGAGTTCTGAGCTGTAGGCAGGATGGGGAAGTCCAAGGAGAGGTCAGGCAAGGGCAGCCAGGCCTGCTGGGGCCTGAAAGCAGCCTCCTCATCTTTACAGACTTATAGAGGCTCTAAAAGAGCCTCCTATAGGGTGTGTGACTTCACAGGAACAGATCTCAGTAGTGGGAGATTGCTGAGCAACTACTTAATGAGGAGGAGAAATAAGTTTACTAAAGTGAAATGGGAGTGCACAAAATCAAGTCTTTAATGTAAATAGGTCTGTTAGAAGGCCTGTATGAGTTATTATACAAACAGTTAAACAGTGCATAGTGTTGAAAGCTGAGAATTCAGCTGATCTGACTTCATGGAGAAGTCTGAATTCAGGACAAGACAGTCCTGGAGGTGAGGACTGATGGCAATCAGCAGAGCCCTTTTAATGTCCCCAAGCTTGCACACAACCCTGCCTTTATACAGTCAGCACTAATTTGCTGTCACTGTCAGAGCCAAAAATATTTGATATACTAATATTAAAAAGAACATTCCACCACACAAGAAAACCATTTGCTTTCAGGGCTAACGCTGATAAATTTACTGTGAAATGTCCCTAGCACACTGCTCAGTACAGTATGCTGCTTGGTTTCCAGAGGCCTGGCTAATGGGGACACGTGCCCCATCTTGCTTTTTACTTCCAACACCCAGCTGTATAGAGGCAGAAATTTAAAATTAAAAATAACCTTTCAGCTGATTCCTTGCATAATTACTATCTTGTTTTGTTAATACTGTAGCTGAATTATAACTTGCACAAGCCCTGGAGATTTGTGTGCTGGTTTATCAGCCTGAATTTGCATTGACATGCTTTTCAGTCAAGTGAGTAACTAAATCCTGTAGCCTTGAGTGAGCCTGGCAGTATTTGCATAGGAAATCAGAGGGAGATTAGGGAGAATGAATATATGCTGTCTCCATAAATAGATGCAATGATGAAAATTTTCTGCATCTCAAAATACTACTGAGTTTCATTGAATGACTGTGGCTGACATACCAGTAATGCTTTGAAAAGCAATATAATAAAAATAGGATCAAGACAGCCAAACCTCTGCTGCAATACCAGGCAGCCTTCCACTGTGGTTATCGGAAATGCACGTCTCTCTGGACTATCATTCATGCATGAACACAAGCAGACTAAAGCAGGCATTTCAGCTGAAGAAGTTGCTCATCATTTCCCATTCGCAACCTGGTGAAATTAGAACTTTACATTTTTGTAGAACAGATCTGTATATAGAGTAAAATTCTTAGTTTCCCCAGGCTATGGGGTATTTACTAACTACTTTTTTTCCCTTAAAAAGGAGTAGTTAATTTTGTAATGTTTTCATCCTGGTTATCACAGATGCTGATGATGCCAGAATGTCCTGTTAGGTTTTTTCTTCTGTTTATTATGAAAGATTAGGAAAAAAACCCTTCAGGTTAAGGATGTATTTATTAATTTCATTGTTAATAATCTTCTGAATGAGGCTTGTCATCACCAGACAGAAATGGATGTGTTCCATATGGTTTCAACCGGTATTCAATGCTTTATAAGAAACTGCAAGAAGCCTCATAAAGAAGAACTACTGAATTAATTCCCCTTAAGGTAAGTATCTGGTGACAGTTTTAAGCTTTTTTTCCCCTCTCATGCTCCAATTTGTCAGGTTTTATTGAATCCCTAATTTTGCTTAAAGTAACTGAGGGTATTTTGAAGTCTGAGAATCAGTTAAATAAGTTATATCCATAAATCTGGAACTCCACGATGAATAGGAGCATTGTCCTCAGAGCCCTTGAGTACTTTTACAATAATATTTCTGTTTAAGTTCTGATTAACCCAACTCTTCATGTTCCTCGAGCTTCTGAGAGCTTCTCTCACTTGAGGAGCAGATGGCTTTGATTAGATGGCCCAAGACTTTATCCTTTAATCATCTGCCTCACCCAGTTTGAGGGGGGTAGGGAGGGAAAGGGTAGACGTATGAGAAATCTCCTCCTTTCTGCTTCTCTGCCTTTTCAGTTCTCTGCAAGGCATCTGCTAAGACCTCATTCATCACCGTAAAAGCTGTGAATGGATAGCTGTGTAATACCCCAAGGTCTTGTCTGCTGTGGTGGTGTAGTGCCTAACCTCTCCCCTCAAAAAGGAAAGGCTACATGTACTTTTGTCAACCTGTCATCAACCACTTCTCTCTCAATACTGTTTGCTCAAACCTCTTCCCCCACCCTGACAATGTCAGCTTTCTGAAAATGTTTCATTTTGAAGAAAACCCCAGATGTAGTTCTCATGAGCATGTATTCTTTATTTCATTCTTCAGTGCACAGCCACATGTGAAAGACATATTTGTCTTTAAATGTGTTTGTGTATATGTGTACATATCTGTGTATCTCAAAAATGTGAAAAAGGAGTGGATATTGTGGGCCCTTTGGGTATAAAAAATATCAGTGCTGGCCACTAAATTTAATTTTTTTACCACAGTTTTAAGTTAGCCTGTCATAAAATCACAGACTTCCTTCTCTGTTTTTACTTCAGTGAAAAGTAGTCCACAGAGTTCTCCAGAACTAAGATATAATATTCTCCTTGGGCTGCTGAAGAGTTGCAATTTAATTCTTTCCAGAAGAGTTTTCCAATATTCTACTACTGTTTCTTGCTGGATGTTAATTTAGAATTCTTATACTAACTCACATCAACATTAATCACATTTTTCCAGGAAACAACACCAAGACTGATGGATGATTAAAATAGATGCCTGAAAGTTTCTTTGATTTGAGGCCAAATTACGACTCCCTTACTTTTTAGCTGGTTTTTATTCAGACAAGTTTCTGTTTAAGCCACGGGATTTCTTTAATTCTGTCAAAGCCAGCATTATTCTCATCAGAATTTAGATCAACTGTGAAAGAATCAAATCTTGCAAAATTTTAATACTTACATAAAATATTTTATAAATAAGTAAAAATTTTATATGTATATATCTACAATGTGATAAATTTCATAGGACCAAACAGAGATTTGAATATAAAAAGCATTTAAGAATAAATAATTAATCTTAAAAGTGCCTAAGCATTGCTCAGATGTTTAATTGTATTGACTGTAAAGGTTGCATTCTACTTACATTGATGTAAGAGATTTCAAATAAAACTGGTAAGAAGACATCCATAATTGAATCCCAAATGCTCTTAATTTCATGGAAACATGTGTGCTGAAACCATGAATCAAACTTTCTGTCTGCATTGTACTGACTTGTTCTGGAATTCATCAAAATATCACTGAATTTGGGAAGAAGAGAATTTAAATTTGTAATGTGACCGTAAAGCGTAAATCCTTTTTTTTTTCCTGCAATACTAAGCACATCTTTAAAGGGAACAAAGCACTGTGAATGCATGACAAAATTATGTTTAGTTGCAAAAAGATTCATGCAATATCTGATTCATATCATGAGAAATGATACTTCCCTTCAAGATACAGTTTACTCCTCAAGCTATCAATGAGCCCTTTTCCCGTGTTACGTCTATCAGAGCAGCTCAGCTTCACTATCTCTTTGTAGACACATTCACAAGACTACACATTTATACTCCACAGGTATTAATAAAATCATGGAATCATAGAATGGTTAGGGTTGGAAGGGACCTGAAGATCATCTAGTACCAACACCCCTGACATGGGCATCAGACGAGGTTGTTCAAAGCACCATCCAATCTGGCCTTGAACACTTCCAGGGATGGTGCATCCTGATGGCACATATTAATATTTAGCAGAGTTTCAAAGCGAAACTTTGAAGAACTTCACTAAATTTGTCTGAGAGTTCATAGCCCACAGTTGCTCTGTTACCTTGACCACCAGCTAAGAGGGAAAAAACAATAAGGTCAAATTCTATAAAATTAAACTGAACAGAAATATTTTAAAGATATAGCAATCTTATTTTGCACATAGCCACTGGAAAGAGTGAAGAAGTTTGATATTAGCAGTAACACTCCAGACAGATAGGCATTTAATTCTTGTTTAATAAGACAGACACTGCATGTTAAATGAAGTATGGCAGACTATTTAAAAATAAGTAGTAACAGTTATGTATGGGCTATCTGACTGATTTCCTAAAAAGCAAAATTTCACTAAATATCTTTTTTGGGGCTTTTAGTTTAACATCACCTTTAATTAAAGGAATTTAACACTAGAATTCCTGATAACATTTTTTTTTGGTACACTGTCCTGGTTTAATCTGGGATATAGTTATTTTTCTTTGTAGCAGCTGGTACAGAGCTGTATTTTGTATTTAGGATGAGAATAATGTTCATAACATACTGATATTTTAGTTGTTGCTTAGAGCTTACACTAAGTCAAGGACTATTAAGTTTCTTACACTACCCCACTAGTGAGTAGGCTTTAAGGGGGCACAAGTCAGGAGGGGACATGGCCAGAACAGCTGACCCAAACTGGCCAAAGGGATATTCCATATCATATGGTGTCATGATCAGCATATAAAGATGGGGAGAAAGGTGGCCAGGAGCTGGCTGGGTATCAGTCAGCAGGTGGTAAGCAAGTGCATTTTGCATCACTTGCTTTGTATATTCTAATTTTTTTGATCATTATTAATATTATTTTCATCATCATCATTTTCCCTTCCGTTTCTGCCCTATTAAACTGTCTTTATCTCAACCCACAAGTTCTACTTTTTTTTTATAATTCTCTCCCCTTCATACTGAGGGGAGGGTAGTGAGAAACATTCTGTGTGGTATTTAGTTGCCTATCACCTTAACGCATGACATACAGAAAGCCATGCATATTAAGCAAAGAATATTTCTCGTTGGTTTCAATGTATTGAAAGGGGACTATATATAGCCCACTTTTTAACTTCTGTCTTATGTATAATAGTGATATCTCCGTGATATTTTGTACTCTTACATCACTTGGACCACTTTACTTCATAATGTCTCTATTGGGATTGTTTCTGACATTTCAAATAGCAGAATCTGTTCAAAATATCTGGGTAAAAATGTTCTTTTCTTCTTCTTCCCATCTCATAACATTTTGTACAGAACTAAATTAATTTATTTTAAACTAATTCTCCACCAGCCCACAGCACCGATTTTGCCAGCTTTGAAAAAACTGGGACAAAAGCATGTCTAAGTTCTCTGAATCAACAAGCTACCTGGTCAGAATTCAATGAACAGGATGTAAATCCTTTATCTCTATAGTTTAGCATGTTTCCTGCCCTTTTTGGCTAATTAGTTCATTTAAAGAAGTACTATTCATTGACCATATAGACCAAGTTTATCTGCTGAAAATTTAAGAATTTGGAGCTGTGGATGCAGCTGTTGTCAGAATACAGAAATAATCCTCATCTGTTATGACCCTCTCAGGTTCTTGCATATGTTCTCCAGTTACTTACCTATCCAGAAAATGCAAGGGTAAAATCTCCCAGGTGAAGCAGTAAAACAGGGACACTGCATATACTCTCCTCATTACCCTCCCTTGGAGGGTATTGAACTTTGAAATTGATTTAAAACTCTTTTATGCTTCAATTGAAAACAACCCCCACGTGCTCCCAGTTCTGTCCTCAGAGTACTTGGGTTTCACTAATGATTTTACTTTTACAAGAATTGAATTTTCAAGATGTGGTGCAAGATGAATACTTCTATATATGTCATGGAGTTTGCTTTTGAGTGTCCTGTGCTCTCTGTTCAAATAGCTATCATTGGTCAACACTATGGATTAAAAGGTTGGCCAAATTACTGGGAAAAAAATTTAACTGCAAAGTTAACCTAGTGACTAAATTATAAACAGAAATATTTTGTCAATTTTTTTTTTGTTTCAAACAGTTTAGTGGTATTTTGAAGGAAGAAGGGGAGAAATAATCTCTCAGAGGACTGAGAAAAGGATTCAAAAGCCTTAGCTTTTTTTCCTACTGCTCCTATCAGGTTTCTAGGCAGCTAGGGAGAAGTGATTTAAATAATTTTGCCTTAATATCTCACTCTAAAACAGAGTTACTGATTCTAGTAATTCTGCAGCAATTCATAATTAGCTAAATATCATAAATAATTTTATTTTCATTACAAAGTTAGTAACTATTTTTCATATTCCTATAAGATCTATGGATATTATAATATCTCCAAGTAAAAATTGAATGAAAATAATAATCTTTTGCCAAAACTTAGCTCTATCCAATATTTGTCTTCACCTGTTCTTCATAGAATGTGTAGGAAATGTGATCTAAATTTACATGAGTATGAAATCCTTATGAGGCTGAATAGTAAAAGAATATTTCAGCTCCTGATGGGTAGGACCAATAAATAGACAAATAATAGATAAAAAATCACCATGCAAGGGAAAGTAAACTTCTGCTTACTGACAAGTGGCGATATGACGGCATCCCATAAGACAGCTAAAGAAGCCGTCACCAGTGAGATAATAGCAGAGGACCTGTGACTTTCCAAACAACTTGAGAGATGATGCTACGTTTGTATTTTGTGTGAGACGTCATGCCTCCAACTACTCAAAACTGATAATATGTAGAATGATATCTGGGGTGTACCCAGACCCTGGGCTACTTTCTAGAATGCCAGATTTTCCCACCGTTTCCCACCTGCAAATTTTTCCCTTAGCTTTCATTTATCTGAATGGCTCACAAAGAATGCTGTTCTCTGGATTTGAACTGTAGTGACAGAATCCAGCTTTTGCTCATATGTATCTGCAGGGTTGTATGAAAACAGGACTTTCACCCTTTCCATACAGTCTTCATCTCTGACAAATAGGTTTTGTACGTTGAAGCTAATCTGACTTCTGTGTTTTTACAGAGCACTAAGAAATATTCAGTGTTGTAAGTGCAAATCAAAACTACTGCCTATTTCACATCCTCTCCAATGCAAGGCAAGACCAATGGTGTTGAAAATGACAGTGCATATGCTATGACTGAATTTTCAACAGCCTTTGCTTAATTCTACATAATTGGGACTTGCTTTAGATAGAAGCTTGCAAGTATTCTTTATGAGACATAGAAACAGATAAAGAGCTAGTGTAAGAAACAGAAAGCAGATAATTCTAGTAAGAAAAAACATGTCCACTCTGAGGCAAGTGTTAAGTGTGTCCTGCATGAATTAAGACAGATCTCTATTGCCTTTTATCCATATAAGTCGTCTGGACAGTAGGATCAAATTTAAGTGGTTACATTTGCTGATGCTGTTGGCAGAGCAGCAAATGTAGATAGCTGCTAGAGGTACACAGTGGGTAGAAAGTACTTTAACTCTGAGTTGCAGACTGATATACTATATTTACTAGTTTAAATCAGCCTGATTCTAAACTTACTCTGGTTTCATTTTAACACGATGCCACTGACTCATTAGAATTACTTCTAAGTTACCCTTATCTTTTTCTAATATCAACAAGAAAGGCTTGAAAGTTTAGCATGAATTTACATTTTTGTGGAAAGAAGGGAGAAAGTCAAACAGACATTCAAATGGCAAAATAAACAATCTAGTTTACAGTTTGCTGAAGTTAAGGGATACCTTAACTGACAGTAAGACTCTGGGACCCAAAGAAACTGTAATATGCAAAACTGGATGTGCTACCATGCTTTTATTTTCCCATTTACTCCATATCTGTGCAGTCACAGGATCAGTAAGTCTCAGGAGAGTAATAGTTTAAGATAGTATCAGGTGTCCTTTGATAAATTACAACCACTAGTATGAGCTCTTCATATATATATGGCATCTTATCCTTCAGTAAGGAGATTAAGATAAAACAGAGAGAGTTAGAGATGGCATTTCTCGTGACCTTTGACACCGAATTTCTACACGCTGGAACAGAGATTTCTGAATCTGTTATACCACTGGAGGTCCATAAATAAAATTAATTGTATCAGGGTCTTCTACTGCATGGAAAAAATGTCCTGGGAAATCTTGGGAAAAAACACCAACAAAACCAAATCAACAGCTAAATGATAAATAGTTTATAGAATGGGAATGGTAGTTAAACCAAAATATAATTCCGCTCAAAGTTGATGTGATACATATTAGAGTCAGTGTTATAATAGTGGAAGTTACAGAACAACAGCTAAATTAAGATTTTCTGCATATCATGGAACAGAAAACTTTTTAAGAGATCTGGAAAAGCAATACTTAGGATTTAAAAAATATTTCTACTGGATAATGGAAGATGAATAACTTCTCTAACTTTCCATAAAAAAATGAAGGCAATTACCAGAATATCAATAATCCATGCTATGATAAATCATGTAATTATTAACATTTCATCAGTCTTGTATGGACTATCTGAGAATAAAGGTTATCATTATACATCCCGGATGACAATTCTTGGATTTGCCAAAAAATTACAGCCATAACCATCAAAATTCCAAGACTGCCTTCCTCAAATACTACCACTACTACACTATTATTATTATTCATAATAATAATACAAAATTAAAACTATTGCAAATATAATATTTACAATATTATATATTACAAATATAATAATTACAAATTAATAATATTACAAAAAGCTTTAGAGAAATAATCATAATGGACCAAATGGGAAAAAATCCTTAGCAATCTACCTTTTACTTTGAGATGTGAAGATTAGACAATCTAAACCAGTAATTTGGTTTTGTGCTATTTGTAATTAATGAATGTTTGTGAAGTATGTCTGTAACCAAACTTAAGTTCACTTAATATCTAATATCTAATATTGTGCTCCACAAAGGAAGGACTATAATGAAAATAATAACTGTATAGGAACGTAGACTTAGTCCAAAGAAGACTGAAGTCAGTATTACCCAAATATAGACTTGTTTTTCCTATTGACTGGTTTGTTCTTTTAAGTTACCATTTCCCAGAAATCAGACTTGAGGCTAAACAAGCTGATTCTAGATAGCTAGTTGCATTGAATGAGGACTTTTCCCCACAATACCTTTACCCATTCTGTAATCTTTCTCTACTGTTTAAGCTATTCTTCATTTTTCATTGAAGTGACTATTTCAAATTATGAAGAAACAAATTGTTTTCTGTTTGGTTTTTGTTTGTTTTGGTTTGTTTGCTTTTGCTTTTTGAAATTTGTAGCATTTTTGCTTGGATTGCTTGATATGTGTGATACTCAGATTTGTGTTCTTTGTATCACAGATGCGTGTTATTATCATGAAGCTATTACTTATTCTACTGGTCAATATACAGTATTGCTTTATTAAAATATAATTTCTTGGTTCAATGGTCAAGATGCAAGGTTTTAAAACCCTCAATATCTTTAAACATAAGTACATTCATTGCTTTATTTTCACTCTTCCACAGAATGGAAGTAGTCAAAAAATGTCTCTGAACCATTTTACCTGTTGTTTTTCATAAATTTATTTATTTCTCATGTTAAACCTACAAACAATGTGTTCTATCCTATTGTAATCTTTATGCCTTCACTCCTAGGAAGAAAAAACAAAACAACAAAATCACTTAGTACATGAACTGGTCCAAAAAATTATCTTTACATAAGATAGCGAATTCATTATTTTTATATAGAAATTTAACATTTCTTTAAGTTATTTTTCCAGAGTAAATAAGCCATGAGAAATTGCTCTTTTTTATTATCATGTTTTTCTAACATTATAAATGTACTTCGCTTTATAAGAATATCAGTAGATTGGAGTTGATTTTCTTGTACTATTTGAACAGTGACATTCAGGTGTCTTACTAACCTTTAAACAATTTTCCATATCCAGCTTTAAATTCATGAGAAACTAAGGGAAATTTACAGTGTTGATTCCACTAATAGTAAACTGGGTATATTCCACTGAGACGTCTAGTGGAAGTACCTGTAATTGTCCTAGGCTTAATTCCAGAGTTTCTGTAGGAAATATTCTTCTCATAAGTAGACATGGATAACTTACATTTAATAATGCAGTCACTGCAGCCTTCTCAGACCTCTTGTATTACAATAATAATTTTGTGTTCATATTAAAAAATGCATACATAACTAATCAGAATTGATTTTAAATCTTTTAAAATAAACACATTAAATTTGAAGCCAAATCATTTCATCTTCAGTTCACTACATTAATGGATGACTTTTGAAAAATTGAGGGGTTTTTTGTTTGTTTGTTTGTTTGTTTGTTTTTATTTTAAAGAGATGCTGCATTTTGGAAGTTATTTAGAACCAGATGATTCTTCAGAATTTTTCTGTACAGCTGTAGTGGTTTGAGCCAGGTTCTCCCCCTGAAACTAGGAAAGTGGTAACCCCCAGGGGGTGGTGACCCTTGGGGCTTGACCAATCAGTGCTCCTGCAAAATATAAACATATCTCTGGAGACCGGAAAAGAAGCAGTGGTACTTGTTGTGAGAAGAAGAGGTGGCCATGTTGTAGAGGCCACAAGGAGAAGGGGCTCCGGCCCCTTGGGGGCCTCTGCCCCCCCAGCCCCCGGTTGGGGGGCTGCAGGGACTCGGAATGGTGTTGAAGCTGGGCTGAGTGCCTGCGGCTAGGAACTGGGGGAGTTTTCTCCCCTGTAAGTAGAAGTGGGAGACGCTGGGAGCAGCGACGGAGCAGCAGCGGAGACAGCAGCGTCCGAAGAGCAGTGGCAAAGAGCCAACTGATAAGGACCAAAAGGAGCAACACAAGCCGGTATGCAGCTAAGGCAGACACAGAGGTGTCTGAGGAGAAGGAAAAGCAGCAACAGGACAAGAGACCCGAGCCAGCAGCAGGAAGAGAGTTTCGGAGGGTAAGAACTGGACAAACCAAAACCCCCAAACTCGATAGAGACCCCTCTGAGAAAAGAGGAGGAGGTGGTGGACTGAGTGGAGTCCTAAAGTGCAGTATGCACTACAGAGAGGAGCTAAGAAGCTCCGGCCTCCTGAGAGCTCAGCCAGGATGGCCAAAGGAATGTGTGTGTGGAGGGGGTGACCTTGGGCTTTCCCCCCCCCTTTGCTGCAGCTTCAGAGAAGCTGGCAGCCATCTTTGAAGCAGAGCACAGAAGCTCTGTGAAGGGGCTTGATTTCCCCTGAAGATACCAGACTGTCACGAAGACCCCCGTGCTTCGTGATATGACCGTGGTGGAACGACCTTGTCTGGGGTTACGTAGTCCACGGAAAGACCCTTCGTTTGGCGTCGAGGGGCCGAGAGGGGCTTGGAGACCCCCCTCGTGTGTATTGGCAAGGATCCAACTGCTTCTGCTGCCTGAAAGAGAAGAAGAAAGCCTGCTGCCTAGAGAGAGACCTGTTGCTCAGAGACTGGAAGGGGTCTTTTCTTCTTCTTCTCTCCTGGACTTTTATTTGGAGGGAGAAGAGATTGGGCCCATTGTAAATATTATTGTCATGGTAGAGATAGATATAGAGTTAAGATTGTATGCAATGTATTTATTTATGTGTATAGTCTTTGTAATATATTCCTTCCCCCATATTGAGTCTCGTGTTTTTGTCTGGAAAACCCATCTCACATGGGGTTGAGATGTGGGTGGGGGGCTAGGAATCAGAATTGGATTTTGGGCTTGCTCAAACCATGACAACAGCTAAAACCATACTCTGCCCCCCCAATATTTTTTTTTTCTTTATATGGAAGTAAAAATGAATGTGATTATTTCCACTGAGAGGAAAATTTGTTTTCCTCAAGACATGCCTGTGTACCTTTCTTAGGAACATAGTTACCTCTTAAGGATTAATGCATTCCTTGGTTACCTTACTCACAGACACTAAAAGACAAGGCGGGGCATTTCTCTCTTACTCTGAACAAAATAAATTGTGAGCTATAGTTATAACAGTTTCATAAGGATATGATAGACAGGAAAATATTGGCTAAGCAACTAGAAAGATTTTTACATGGCCTCCATGGGTAGGAAAGAAGTAAATTTACATATACATGTGGCCTAGCAAATATGTCAAGGCGAGGTAGCTTACCACATTCATACAGTCAATTTACAGCACTCCTAACAGTGAGAGTGAATTGTAAACAGATGAGGGCATTCCCACTGCCGGCTGACGCAAGCACACCATAGAAAAGGGGTGCTTTCATGCACCTCTTTCAAACTCTGTCACTTGCTTGAACTGTAGCCTGATGCAGACAAGGAATAATTTCTTTGTCTTTCCTTAGAGAGTTTCTTTTTTCCCCATTGCTGCTTTGTTTACAGTAGCAGTGGAACACAGATCTACTTTTTACATTCGCACATATCCTCCTAACTGAAAGAGGAGTGAAAATCTTTTGCTTCTTTTTTCTCCTCTCCAAGCAGTGAAAAATAAAAGACCTCTCTAAACACAGAGTTAGAAGACTCTGAAAAGGAATGAAGAACGATACAAAACCTTGTACTAAGCCATGGACTACGCCATCTACCAACACCCCTTTGGAAATTACCCCTGCATTTTGCACTTGAAAATTATGATTCATTTTCACAGTGGATTATGAATTCTGTCATTCAGTATTAGTACTAGTTTTGCATTTGTTGCCTTTGGGAGTACTACACCCGATTAAAGCAGGAAAATATGTCTCAGAAAAATAAAAGTCTCCTGCTATTTATACCAAGAAACCATAAAATAGTGGAATGATGAAGAATATGAAGAACAGTTATGAAGCCACGAGAAATCAGAAGATTTCAGAATCAGAGTATTCTCCAAGAGAAGAGGAAAAAGGCTCCTTTTTAAAGCCAACTCTAAGAATTCCTACCTTACTTTTTAAGTAGAAATCCTTTCAGAGACTATGTAAACCCTTCTTGAAACTCCCAATTTAATATTCTAGTGCTGTGGTCTGAGATAGAGTCAGCAAGGACTTCAGAAGTTTATCCATGGAAATCTGAAAACAATATCTTAGAAGCATCTTTAAATCAACACTCATTTTCATGTGAAATATATTGGCTTGAGTGGCTTCTGCTTTCAGAAAAAAATATCTTCCTTATTTTTCCTTGTTATACAAATATAATTTTTTTCTTTAATGCTTCTAATACTCAAATATAAGAAGTACTTTGCAGAATATTTGGTAATTATTCAGTACTAGAAAGCACAGTCAACAGATTATTAGAAGTATAGGCCTGAGAGATGAAAAAAGGAGAGAAGAGGAAAACTAAGACATGTACATCTCTTTTGAGAAAGGGTTGGAAATTTTGCAATTTCATGTTAGCAGCCTTAATGCTTTTTTTTTTGCTTTCAGTGTAATGTTGTTTCAGTTTCCTTTGTCCAAAAATAGAATAGCACTTTCCAGCAAAACCATGTAGAACATCTTGAAACAAAGCAAAGCAAAACATAAAAGGAAATAAAATAAAATAAGCAAAACAACTTCTGATAAAGCATAAAATTACAGTACTATAATAATGTTTAATATTTTGGAAACTGTGCAAGAATTCAAAATACTGGATACATAGACACTACTATGGTAATAGAATTTCAAAATTAATTTTTTTTTTGTATTTTTTTCTTTATAAGAATTACTTTAATATCTATTTTTAAACTTAACTGATTCTTTGGCTATATGTTATTCTATATGATCTTCCATTATCTTACATTTTTCCTTATATTGGGTTAAATTGCCCAAGGAAAATGCTTCAAAGCAGACTCCAACAAGACTTCTGTGTTTGAAGGCTGGCAGACAATATATACACACTTGCATACACATATGACTCTGGAGGTTCAAACATCTTGTCATCTCCCAGACTAACACACTCTTACCTCTCCCTGTGATTTTGTAGTTTGTCCAGGAAAGTGTCATTAAAAAAAAAAATTCTATAATTGCATTAGAAATCAAGTAGTTTGTTATTTTCTAGTAGACTCAATTTTCAAAAAGAATAATTGTATTTTCATAAGGAAAGAACATATTAGCTGTTCTGTTAGATTCTTTTGTCACCATGTTGCAATTGTTAGTCAAATTGCATTTGGTCCCAGAAATTTGGTGAACCATTTTGAGCAATGCATTTTAACACAAAACAAGTGATGCAATTCATGTCAATAGCTCATTTGTACTGATTATTCCTACCTATATAGCAGAGGTAGGTATGATTGGCCTAATTTCTGAAGTCATTTCTGAAGGAAATGTATTTCTGGATTAGAATTAGGTTTTTGTGATTTTATTTTACAGTCCAAAAGATTTTAAAGGGAGTTCTGAACCATATATTCTAGTGTGTTCAAGAGCCACAGCTGGCTTCAATGATCCAAATTTCCATTTTTTTCATATGATAGTAGCTATAGTTTCAAAAGTACACAGTCCTCAGCAAGTACGGTAAGGAACAGGCTAGGTGAGATCATGTACCATGTTCATTTGAAAATCTGTTTATGAGTGAGATTACTTTTAAAAATAACCAAGCTTTATATGCTTAGGTTGTCTGCCATTTGTTTAGAAATATTTGGAAAGTGATTTTGGATCTACATGATGATATACATATCAAGTATTATTATTTTGCTGGCCAAGAAGCAGCAGAAACAAGCACACAGAAGCCATTAGACAAGTATGAATTTCCTTTACACTTCATTATAAAATCAGGCATACTTAGACATACAGAGCAACAGACTGAACCATATCACATAACTGGAGAACAGAGAATCTATTTTTAAAAAAAAAATTCATAATGAAAGCATTTTCATCAACCAAATCTAGCCGACATAAATCCTTTATAGATTCACTACTGAATTTGACTTGCTTGAAGTCTTTAAAGAATCTTGTATTCTACTCACTCTAGGATCCCTTGCTATCAGATACAGCTTAGCTTTTCCCTCACTTTAATTTCAAATTAAATGTAAAGAAAATTAATTTCAAACGCTTGTCTTATGGAAAAGAAAGAAAACTTTAAATGTAAATTTACAATTGGAGAACTATTACACAGTTTTTAATATTTTATTCTTATAAGTAACAGAATTAGGAAAAAAACCACCTAAATAAACTTTTTAAATCAGTTATAAAAGGACTTAGAAATTTACATATGTTTTTGAAAAAAAAGTTTAGATCATGTTTACAATAGAAAATGCTTTCATTAGAAACAGAAGGAAAAAAATTCTCTGCATATTCTATTACTCAACCATCCAGTATTGAGCCTTATTTTTCAAAAACTGAGAACATGAAATTTTTAGGTAACATTGAAAAGAAAATATCAAAAGTTTTATAAGCACTACAAGTGAGGGAGCACAAGGAGTTGTAAATAAAAAAGCTGTCATAAATCAAAGGAGATATATACATGTGTGTATGGCTAACACATGAAAAATACATGTGAGATATCTATATGAGGTGGTGTTCAACAAAATTATATGAAATTTTAACACCTGCACAAGGCAATGAAGATTTAGAACTGGAGCGAGTATATAAATTTGAGCAACAAATTTATAGACTCTTATATGCTACAGTAACTCACAAACGCTACTGTAGGAGTTGGGAGAGAGAAAGTTCCTTGAAGTAGAAGAAATTGAACAAGTTTATTCAAGTCAAATAAAAACAGGGGGGGAAAATTGTAGTTTAGTAACTGAATAGGCAATGAGGTGTGTGCATGAGAGGAGTTCAAAGGTTTTCCATGTATGGTAAAGTGAACACAACTGCTTTTAGCTCAGTGCATAATGATGTTATGAGCTGACTTATCCCAGCCTCAGCCTAACATTCATTCTAACTGTACATAATATAGCACAGTACTGAAGTTCAGTCCTCTGTAACATTTGAGGTCTTTGGTTTTTACATATTTGCACTATCAATAAACATGAAAGTATCAATAAACATGAAGGAGAGGGGAGTGGAGAGGAGAGGAAGGAAGGGGTGGAGAGGAGAAGGAAGGGAGGAGAGAAGAGGAGAAAGGCAGAGGAGTCTGCTTTATTGAGAACAATACTTTCTGTTTTCCTCCATCTTGAATCTACCAATGAAAATGACACAAAACCAACTTTTGAAGATAGCCTTAGGAAAAAGCTTCCTACTTTTATTATTACTAATGATAATAATGATAATTATGAAAATAATAATAGTAATAATAATAGTTTACTTTGCCTCATTTTGTACCCTTAAAAAGATTTTTTCTTCAATACAACATGGGTCAAGTAATTTTTCTGAATTTTTTCACAGATAGAAAATAGAAAAAATATACATTTTCAAAATGTTGAAGTATTGACAGTATAACAACAAGAAAAAATTTTACCTCACTTGAAAAAAAGGACATTTTTTCCTTCTAATACTTCTAAAAGAATTATTTTCAGAGGTTTTGTTTTGCTGCAGTTTTTTTTAATTTCTTTTTCTTCTACAAATTTGTTGGGTATCTTAGCTCTTAATTCCATATATACAAAATGTTAAAATTTCCCTAAATAATTTCCCTAATTCATTTAGAAAATGAATTCCGTTTTCTAAATTTCTTAATCTCAATTATGAACCACAGCACTTAATATGATCAAAAGGTCAAATATGGTGCACTATGCTAGAAATAGAGAATATTCATATAGCAACTATTGTGGTCATAGCAACTATTTCTTTGCAGAATCTCATTCCAACTTTTAAAGTGGTGTTGGTTTTATCCATTGACAAGTTCTTATGGGAGAAATTGGGGAGGGAGGTGTGTGTTTCCTGTTTTTTTCTTCTTTTTCTTGAACTACAATCTTCTGTAATTTGAGGGACAATTCAATCCAACAAAAAAACTGAAAGAAAAAAAAACAAAAAAACCAAAACCCTACAAAACCAAAACCAAAACCAACAAAACCAACATCAACAACAACCAAGCAAAAATAAAGGTTCAGAATCTCTAAAAGTATCAACCTGGGGTTGTTCAAAACATTGGTGCGGTAAAGAAAACCTCACATAAGCATTCCATGAACAGAGGAGCTAGAAGAGGATATTACTACACCCATATCCAATATGTGATTTGCCTGACATTTAGTACAAATCAGGCTGCTCTAGGACCCCAGCAGAGTAAGTCAAGCACAGAGGGTCATAGTGAATGGGGGAAACCAGACTGGTGACTTGTCACTAGTGGGATTCCACAGGGCTCCATCTTGGGCCCTTCATGGATGCGGGACTGGAAGGGATACTAAGCAAGTTTGTAGAGACACAAAACTAGAAGGAGCTGTTGACTCCCTTGAAGGCAGGGAGGCCCTTCAGAGAGACCTTGACAAATTAGAGGGCTGGGCAATCACCAACCACATGCAGTTCAACAAGGGAAAGTGCTGAATTCTGCACTTGGGATGGGACAACCTCAGATGTACATACAGACTGCGGAATGAGATGCTGGAAAGCAGTGCCACGGAAAGGGACCTGGGGGTCCTGGTCCTGGGGGTCGATGGCAAGCTGAATATGAGTCAGCAGTGCCCTGGCAGCCAGGAGGGACAACCATGTCCAGGGAGGCATCAGGCAAATCATCGCCAGCTGGTCGAGGGAGGGGATTGTCCGGCTCTGCTGTGCCCTAGTGTGGCCTCACCTTGAATACTGTGTGCAGTTTTGGGCACCACAATATAAGAAAAATATTAAGCTCTTAGAGAGTGTCCAAAGGAAGGGCCTTGAGGGGAAGATGTATGAGGAGCAACTGAGGTCACTTGGTCTGTTCAGTCTGGAGAAGACTGAGGGGAGACCTCACTGCAGTTACAACTTCCTCATGAGGGGAAGAGGAGGGGCAGACATTGATCTCTTCTCTGTGGTGACCAGTGACAGGACCTGAGGGAATGGCCTGAAGTTATGTGGGGAGGTTTAGGTTGGATATTAGAAAGGGGTTCTCCATCCAGAGGGTTGTTGGGCACTGGAACAGGATCCCCAGGGAAGTGGTCACAGTACCAAGCCCGATGGAATTCAAGAAGTGTTTGGATGGTGCTCTCAGGCTTATGGTGTGACTCTTGGGGATGGTCCTGGGCAGAGCCAAGAGCTGAACTTGATGATCCTTGTGGGTCCCTTTGAACTCAGCATATTCTGTGATTCTGTTCTTACACATGTGTTTGCAGACTTTCCTGTAAAAAGCCTTGCATAATTTTGGCATTCTGTATTATAAACAAGCAAACAGACAAAAATTCCCTTTTAAACAAAAGTGAAAGAAAAACCCCAGAGGTATGCCCAAGAAAAAGGGAAACCCAGGCAGTGACATAACATGAATTATATGAACTCAAATGCAAGGAATTAATGAAAAGCTAGTATTTCCATATAAGCAGTGGAATATTGAGGCTCTAAAAGAAATCTGAGAAGTCAGAATTAGCCTGGAAAATAATAGTCCAATCTTGTTCTGGATGCCGTGCAGAGTGTCTGCATGGAGGTATGTGTCAAGAAATCCCGAGACAGAAAAACTCCATCTGAATTCAGACCCAATGAAATGGCAACAGCGCCTGGGGATATGTTGTCTGGAACATCTGACAGCATTCTTCTAAAAGGTCAAGGGGGGCACTAGGCCAGATGCCATCACAGCTAAGTTCACCACCTAAGGAGACAGAAATTCTTCTCTGTCTGTCATCAGAGAACTGCATCTGTTTCTCTAAATGATATACAAGACCTTATGTGTGTAGCAGGAACCTTTACCTCGGAAACTGAACATAGCACAAGGGAGTTGGGGAGAACGAGTTGTCCCAAGAAGCAAGGCCAGCCACACAGGCACAGAGACAGCAGCTGTGATTGACAAGATCAGTTCCATCTGGAGAGAAGATTCAGCTGAAAGTGTTTTTCTGTTCTTGCTTTAATGTTCTTTGTTCCTACACCTTTTTATGTTTGTATTCAGTCATGTCAGCACAGAGGATTTTCTTTCTATCTGATTTATGCCCTAGCCAGAGTCTGTCTGACTTTAAGCAGGGTCAAGAAAGTGGAAGAACAAGCATGGATGACCTCTTTCTTATCTCATTTAGAAGACGTGCATACTGGCTTTCAAACATACTGCTTAATTCAAAAAAGTCTCTCAATAAAAGTTTAAAGAAGAAAACCACAAACAAACAACAACAAAAAAACAAACCAACTAACCAAACCAACAAAACCCCCACAACCTTCTAATTTCTTTCTAGGACAGGAAATGAAACTAAGGTAGAATATGTATCCTTCACTTCTGTGATGATCCAATCTGTGTTTCTCAAACCACTGATGTAAAGCTGTCTTGCTTATGTATAGGAATGATGAATATGAATATTTCTCCCTTTCCTGGAGAATGATAAATCACTAATCATTCTGCCCAGAAAAAAGCTATAAAGCTGTTCCCAACTTTCTTAGGAACATCAACAGAGAAGATCCTCATTAGCAGTTGTTGCAGTTTAGGAACAGTATTCTTCAATTTAGCACTACTGCTAAAACCATGCTGCCGCTCACTTCCCCCTCCCTCCAACTGGAAGCACAAAAGGCAAAGATTGCAGGTTGAGATAAGAGTAGTTTACCGTAAACAGCTATGAGATAAAAAACCTAACAGTAATAGGAACAATATTAATAACAAAAGTATACAAAAAGAAAAAATTATTCACATGCAAAAATGTTCACCGGGACCCAGAAATAAGCAAATAAACAAAAACCAGACAGCTTTCCCCACCACATTTTCCAGACTGGAAGGGGTGCCTTTGTTGGTAGGGGAAGAGTCCCTTTGCCCTGCCCCTGGCAATGACCTGAGGTGGTGTCAAATAACATTAGGGTCCTGGCCATGCCCTCTCCTACCTATTGCAAAAAATTAACCCTGTTGTGGCTGAAACCAGGACAGCAGGCCATAATGATGATGATTCACTTCCCCACCACTCCCAAACTCTTCCCTTCCCCTACGAAAGCATTCAGTCTTCCAAACTCAGTGGTTTCATCTTCATTAGATAAAATATAAATAGTTTTGTCTCAGTATGGGAAGATGGATTTTTCAATCAAGGTCTTGTTTAAAACATTTAATATTCTCAGGAAAAAGAGAGAAACATGGCTAGAATCTACTTAACTTATAGCCACACCTTGTGTTTTCTATCCTTTTCATATTATTATGTGCTATTAGCTGGACAGCCAAACTCTGTTGTGAATCAGTAACCATTTATTTACATCAAGTCCTCTACTTAGATAATTTCAATATAAAAATATTCCAATATTTTAGCTTGTTTTCTAGAGCTATATATGCATTTCATACTGGAGGAACAGATGGGTCTTTAAAATGTCTGAAAGTAAATATTTCAATGTCTATTACTTGAAACCTGTGTAACCTCACATAGGTGGTATGTGCTGATTATAATATGCCATTATAATATGCCATTGATCATGAACATGTAAGGAGGCATATTGAACCACAAAAATATTTATTAAATTAAGTAAAAAATTACATTTTAATTGGGGGTCTTTAAAAATAATTTTCCCCCCTTTTCACATCTGTTAAAAGATCTTACAGATGCTTCTCTGGCTTGCAAATATTCAAGGTTCCCATGCATAAAAATCCTCCATTTAAAACAATTTCTTGTGTACGTTATATTTTTTTCCATAATTTTCCTATATAATTAAGTTAATTTTTTTCACCTTGACACTAAATAGTATTTTAGCTATTTAGATATTCCAGATACATATTTTAATGCTACATTACTTTTATTATTTCATCTACTGGAAACAAATTAAGAGCAGGATCCTAACAGGTGATTCACTTCCTTGTTCTCTCCAACATCTCTTTCCTAGTTCCAACAAACACACTATTATATTAAAATCTTTATAAAGCATATTGAAAGCCACAAGTGCAAAGAGATATACACATGCATGTCTTTAGTAAGACATTGTAATAATTTTATTTTTCTTTTTATAATAACTAAAAGTAACAATTGGTCTTTGAGCACAAGTCGTATCTGGTTTATTTCTTTTCCCCTTGTTACTCCATAAAAAGAATCCTATGCATCCCATCAACCTTCCTAATTGCCTTGACTAGATCATACCTTGAATGAATCAACAAATACTGTCTTCAAACCAGAAAAAATGTAGTTTTTATGTGCTACAGATGAGACAATAATTAAAAGAGAACTTTGTTCTTCCTAGGCACATGTTCATAAAGTCATTGCAACTTTTTATTGCAGCTAAACAGCTCCTAAACAACCTTGACATTTATTACATTTTATCCTAGTACAAGAGGTCAAATTCCTTCCCAGGCAGACCCCAAGTTTGGAATATGTGTTAAATTTGTGTGATATGGGAAAAAAGTCAAAAAGTCAGATCATGGCTGAATTTGGAAGCATACCTGCACAACAAAAACTTCTAACACTCAGCTGGTGCTTTGCTGGACGTGAATCTGGTAAGCATCATGCAACCCTGTCCATGGAAACCAGAAATGTTTGATCAGGACAGGTCACTTAAAAAGCCTTCAAAATATCGTATGTAAGAGAGAATACATAGTTTTACTGACAAAGCTGCTTACTTCAGCACTGATGTCTGCAAGGTCCTGCACTGTTTAACTGTGTGCCAGAATGACCAAATAATTCAGTGTCCTGGTTAGAACGGCTGGGACCAATTCATCCCTGGATGGGTGTAACCCAAAACTGTGTATTCTATAGCCTCCATGCCATTTCCCAAAAACTGCTGTCAGTAGAGGCCTGCAAGGTGGGAAGATGTTCCTGTACCCTTTTATGGAATTCCCCGCTCTGATATCCTTATATGGAATTCCCCGCTCTGATACCCTTATATGGAAGAGGGACTGAGCATCCGCATGCCCTTTTATGGAATTCCCTACTCTGAGGGAGGGACTGAGCACTCCTGCCTGAACTGGAGAATATATAACTGGGAGTTTCAGAGCCTTGAGGCTCTCTCGTGGGATCCAGAGGAAGACTCCAGACCACTGCCTTCAACTAGACTGAGACCACCACCCTCGACTGGACTGCAATCACCACTTCTGACCAGACTGCAGCAGCTCTCCCACCAGCAGGTTTATTCCCTCTCCCTTTGCTTTGGACTCGGGGGTGGGCCAAGGTACACCACTCTTGTTCATACCCTAGGGTGCTGGTTTATACATTTGGGTTTTGTGGGTTAAAACCAATTGTCTGTCTGTATAATTGTACTTATTGCATTATTTTAATAAATTGTTATTCTGACTTATAAATCTCTCTTTTGAATTGAGTTCATTTTCCCTTGCTGGTTAACTTTTAAACCAGCACAGTCAATACTGTTATCTATCACAAAAAGGACATACCAGATTGCAATGGTGATGAGAACTTTTCCCTTAAAGTGATAAAGACTATGCAAACTCTATCACCCTAACTGGGATGAGTGAGTTGCCTGCTTTAGTACAAGAAATTTCATATGAAAGATATCTTTGTCACCACTGAAAACAGGTGGGTTCTTAAAACCAAGTGGGTTTCAGTAAGAGAGGCAGGTAGCACAGAGAATATGCCTTACAAGAGACACAAGGATTAATTTGTTGTTTTGGTTTACTTTATGAAAAAATCACATAAACACTCAGTACTCAAATTATATATAGGAGTAAGGTCAACACTTAATGTCTAAAAAATGCTTATATCCTAAAACATGATGTACTTCATATTCATGTAAGCTACTCCATTTTAGTATGCTACATCCTCATGTAATATTATGCAAGAACTTTCAATTTTACTGCAGTTTTAGTACAGAGCACTCATTATTCTTGTTCAAATAAAATTGATTAGGGAGTGGTGAGTGTTTAAAGTTTGTAGTAAAAATGTTTTCCCTATGTTTATAAGTCATCTTAAATTAGGCTGGTTTTATTTAGCTATAAAACATACAGATTACAACAATATCAATGTACTGACTGAAAACCATGTACAACTTATGGTCATCGCATGTGAATAAAGAGCTTTTTGCCAGTTAATTGAAATTCCAGAAATTTCAACATTCAAAATTTTAAAATACAACTTAGCAGTTTGTCCCTCTTCTTTGAAGCACTGGCAACCACATTTATGCACTTTATTTCCTCTTGATAATGTTATTTCATCTTCATGTGTTAAAGAATTTTACTTGGGAAGGAGAATAATTAGCCTGTCATTGGCTTTGAACAGCTCCATGAATTTCACAGGAATCACAGAATCCATTATGCCAGAAAAGACCTCTGAGATCATTGAGTCCAATCTATAACTGAACACCACAATGTCAACTAGACCATGGCATGAAGTGTCAAATCCAGTCATTTCTTGAAAACCTCCAAGGGTGGTGATGACACCACCACCCTGGACAACCCATTCCATTTATTCACTCCCTATTCCCTCATGCTGCTCTCTGGGACAGGATAACATGAGAAGCTGTGTTTTAGGTAACACTGATTTGTTTTGTGACATTTAAAATAACATATGAATCTTCAAACACACAGAGATGTCTTCTTTCTGAATCTCCTTTTTTTTCCGTCATTAATGTTTCATTTATTGTCTGTGTGCTAAGAAAGAAATAAATAATATGAATTAATTATATAACAGTACTTTGGTAAAGATTGCAGGAACATAAAAGGACGCTATAAAGAAGAAAGAGATTAATTATACTTCCCTGTCAAGGAAGACAGAAAAATAAATAATTGCCTCAAGCTTCAGTGGAAAAAATGTAGGCTAAATATTAGGACAAAAGATTTACTGCTGAAAGAATAGTTAAACAATAGAATAAGCTGTCAAGGAAAGTTTTATGACTGTCATAATTGGTAATATTAATGGCTTAAACAGATGCCCAATTAGCAAAGACAGGCTACTGATAACAACACCCAGTTCTGCCATGATGTATATGGATCTTAGTTTCTAACAGATAGATTGTGCAGATGAAATATTGGCCCTCACTGGGTGAAGTGGCTCTCTTCTTCTCAGGTTTTGGAACGTGTGAAAATTCACACAGAAAAGTTCAGTACATGAATAAATGAAGGAGTCAGCTAGTTAAAGGTTTGGTTTCCCAAGCTCCTGACAGTGTTCTCTAAAGAGCTACAGTTTCTTTATTCAGTGACACACATTTGTGCCTGTACCATTTGTAGACTTTCTCTATCTTTATTTCAACAGTGTTAACATCATGGTAGTTGTGAAAATTTACAAGAGTTAAGTACATAATTCTGTAGCCATCAAATATAAGAGAAAATGTCTGAGACAAGTATATAGCCTCAACCCAAATTTTATTTCCCTTAAATGTACTGCAAAATATTTCTAGTCTTTTAATTTATAGTAGAAGAGATGTTGATAGCATTTGTTTTAAAGTGTTTTGCTTGGTTGGGGGTTTTCTACAAAATATTTGGAAGCAACCTAAGTCAGGAATTTGGTGGTTAAAACCTCAGTTATTCATGCTTTCAAAGGTAGTTAGTATTTTATATTCTATATGTCCTGCAAAATAATATGAAGGAATAAATTAATGGTACTGAATTCATTAGAAAATTGTTTTCAGGCACAGAACACCAATTGTAATATCAAATCACCAATTATGTGTTCAAACCATTGTCAATAATGTCACTGAATTGCATGCTGGGGTATTAAATTCAATCCAAATGGTAAAATGTGCATTTGAGATTGATTAGTTTCTTACATAAAGGCATTAGCTGGTTACTTAAAATTGATTAGTAAGGTTTCAGTTCAGTGCAGGAAATTGCTATGTTAATCCCAGCACTTCTCTCTTTATTCTCCAATTACGTAAAATAAAATACATGCATTGCGACTGGTGAAAAAAAAAAGAAAGCATTGGTCTCCTTCAGAAATTCTACACATAAATCACAAGAGGCCAAGGACAGGATGTTTCATGAAGAAGTTTGGCTCTTTGGCTTGCAGTACATAGGCATGCTGGGAACTCATAACAACGTCCATCATTTGTAGCCAGTCTTTGGAATGATATCCGAAGAACTTGAGCAGAATGGTGAACTTTAGTTGCCCACCCTGAAAAACATGACCTTTACAAAAAGCCCTGTTTGGTATACATTTACTCTTGGAAAGCAGTTGAATGTCACAGGCTTTGTATTTTGAATTCCCAAGGTGTTCATTGCTGTGTGTTTCAGCATGTGTTGAAGTGCCGCTGATTTGTCAGGCTGAGCAAATTTCATTTAAATAATGGTTCAGCCTGATCAAGGGAGAGAAACCAGGTATCACTTCCGTGGGGAATCTGTAATCTGGTGGATCTTAACACACACTCAGTATAAGGATCTCCATAAAGTAACAGCAGTATCTGATATTTCCCCTTAAAACATGACTATGCTGACTGCTGGTGCTTGTGCACACATTTAATGAACTAGTTTGAGATGCTTGAAGAAATTCTCCAAAGTTCAAAAGTCTATGGTCTCCTCAGCCTGAACTGATGCAATTTCAACATGAAGAAGAACTAATAAGAGAAATTGGAGAGACTGCAAACTAGTAATCACTTACCATGTTGAAGTCCTGCATTTTCATGCTTCCTCCTAACTGTATTTGTTTTTGTCATGAGCTTTGTCATGAGATTTTCAGGAATCACTACAAGAAATACATGCTGCAACCAGCTGTCTTTCTAGAAACATATTTTAAGAAACAGAAATGAACTTCACTCTTTTAAAACAAAAGTAGGTCTTTACATTTAGGAGAGAATCCTGATCTCAAATAGGATGTCCCTGCAAACTTAAGCTTCTCACAGAAACAATGTTTTAGTTATAGTTCTGTCTTCACTCTATTCTCATTTTTTAACGGATTCTTGCCCACCAGCAAGTTTGAGATCCAATTTTGTTGCGCCAAAGACTCCCACATACTTTCTAATAAATGTGATGTTTTCTGTTCCTCTTGGGATCTTGAATGCATTATAACAACTAATATTCAAACAATATTAAATTGAAATATTTAATTAATCTCATTCAAAACTTTGAACTGTTTGTAAATCTCAAAACTAATTTGCAGTGGAGGTAGGACAAATTTCTTTGGCAACTTCACTTATGTAGACTGATATAGGAAATAGCTGAACTTAACTGTTTTTAACTGGTTTCTAAAATTCCTCTTAAAAATTGTCCGTGGGCTCCAAGCATCCACTGATCACATCACAGATCTGTTGAGATTAGTCTTTCAAAACAAAATTATGACATTTGTTTCCTGGTGTACACCTAGTTATTACACTAGATGCATGAACATTTATAATAGCAAGAAAAATGTTTAGAAGTTACTTTGGTTAATAGGTTGCTATTAATAATGCTATTAAGGATCTACAAATCTACTGGCATTTTTTTAATCCTGTAATTCCTGTGTTATATCAAATAAATAAAGATGCAGATCTTTTTAGACAAATTTATCCCAACAACCTTCATCTGAAAACCTACCACACATATATAAAAACAGCAACCACTTTGATGCTCAGTTCCTAGTGGTACATTAACATTAGAAATGCCTTGAATAAAGGTTTGCAAATACAAAGGAAGCTACTGGATCTATTGCCGTTTGATCTGGTTAGGGTTGGTGTCTTTCCAAGATTTAGGAAGTTAGACAAAAGGACCTAGTCAAGTGCTGGTTTTTCCTTTTGGAAGAACAACTGATTTGAAAAATAGTCCTCATAAATACTTCTTGCAGTTCTTAAACAATTATTCTAATTTCCTTTGCTTAGGAATACTCCAGAAAATGAGTCTGTTGCCTGAAATATTTTGGTTAATAAATCTTTGGAATGCATGCTGCAAACTAGTAAGATAAAACAGATTTGGATTAATTTGATCCATCGTCATCAACACAAGTATTTATGAACAGCCTGATTCCAGTAGTCTTACTCATTTAAGAAAGATCAAGAGATAATACCATATCTTACTCTGCTATTAGAGTAGTGTAAATATTAAATGCTTGTAATTAATATTTCATCATTTAGCAACTTGGAAATAACAAGTCATTAATCCAATCCAAGAAAAAGTGGAGTTTTTTAATGTAACAAATAATTAAATCAAATTACAGCTGAACAAAAATCATATCAACAAAAATGAGAAAAAATGAATTGAATAAATTGTTGCTTATACAGCATTTATCATCAGCAGGTCAGAGTTCATTAACCTTTGCAAAACCAGAGGAAGTAAAGCATAGCAAACTGAATCACATGGATTTGTTGACTATTTTTAGTGAAAAAAGATTTGAAACCACTTGGTAAATATTCTCATGAGAGTGCTTGGGCAATGTTGAACTTTTGGACTTATTTTTAATTTTATTTTTAAATGGAAAGAAACCAGCTAGCTCTGTTGGAAGGTGAAAAAGCTTAAAACCACCTATTTCGTCAGTATGGCTGTAAGACATATTTTTATTGATCTACTCCACATTTCAAAAAGATGAATTCTCCTTAGGTTCCTTTTGAGTGTTTTGTTCTTTAAAAATATAGGAAGATGGGTGAAAAGGGAGTTGATTTCTATATAATTGCGTTGCTCTTCTAAATTATTTAAAATGAATTCTAGTACTTTCTGTTTTTTGCATGTTACAACACCTGCTCTGTTACTCAAGGTATCCCTGTCTGTTATCCAGTGTTTATTCAGCTCTTCTGACTACACTTCTACAGAGTTTCAATAGATTCCCATAGTGAATCACAGAAAATAAGTGCAAACAAAACTTTCTGGAACTTAAAACACTATGGACCTTTTAAAATGTGGAAATATCACCATTAAAATAAATTGGTAACTTTTTCAAAAAAGACTGAAAACAAAGATTTGGTACTCTCTAGTAGATACATATTTATTGTTAATTCTTTGCTAGTTACCTACTTTTAATTTGTAGGAACATAATTGATGAACTAACTGATTCAAACTGTTTTAGAAATTCTGTATTATCTAGAAGTTTTTGCAAGTTAATGCTAATTAATAATTTCTATTCAATGGACTTAAAAATTGATCATCTTCAGTTTTCATTAGGAGACCCAACTTTGTAAGCTGTTATTGTTAGACTGCATTCACAGGCAAACACCTGGACACTAGTGACTGCTTATTTTGCAATGCACACAGCAGAATTTCTGAACTGTGCTGGTTCATGAATATAAAGGAGATAGCTGAGATCCCTTTCGGACTCAGTTTTCCTTCTTCCATCTTTAGACTATGTACTTGCACTGCAGCTCACAATTCAGCATATTCTCTAAATTTTATTAGATCATGTTTACCAAGCAGAGAAAACTGTTGTATGAGGATCTTGTTTTTGTGTAGGACAGCAGCAATTAATACACATATAAATGTCATCATTCAGTCAGAATGAACCCTTGTTCTTGAAAGTATTATTTATACTTTGGAATTCAGCTCTTTGATTAATCCAGATGTTACCTGAATACTTGTGAATGGTAAATAATGCAGCCTAATGATCATAGTTAACACTAGCTAGACATTATCATACACAAAAAAGTGTATGCATAAATACAAATACAAATACATACACATGCTTTATATGTTTATAGAAATAAATATGTGGCTTAGGATTTTTTAAGTGCTGTTTGTTTTCATGTTTTTATCCTGTTATTTCTTAGTTAGCCAAGTGTGTTAGCAAAACATGGTCTTGGATGCTATATAACATGCTCATAAAAATCTTATTATTGAGTTCACCGATATGTCATGAAAATTTTTGTAGGCTTATTGATGGTTATGTGTGACATGGGATGAATCTACTTTATCCCTCCTTTTCACCATGCCATCCACAAAATATTTCTGAAAATCTTCCACATAAACTGGATTGCTTTCATTTTTATTTGATCAAATTTCAATTTTTTTAATTTCTTTTAATTATTTTTGTGTTTCATGAGCATATGTTTAATTTATAGAGCCACAGCCAATATATTACAAATAAATAGTTAAATCAGCCCCAATGGAGTTGCATGGTGCTGGATCTATGCTGTTTTGCAGATCCAACCTAGTTAATTTAGTCCAAAGACAACTAAGACATCCTTACAGTGAATGATGCTTAATTACTTTGTCCCACATAGCACAAAGAAAAGTTCTAATTTTAAAATACCTTTTAGAATGAAAGAAATAAAAATAACTTACTTTTGGTTTTAATTCCTAGAAATCAATGCCTAGCCATTCTAATACTTAATTTTCTTCAGTGTAGGTATAAAAGAGAAGTTAACAACCCAGACTCAGATGTCATATTCTGAATAGGTTTTCTAGACAATATATGCAATTACATATCTTAACATACAATCTATAACTAAACAATATTTTCCATCAAAACACACTTAAATACTAAGTTCCAAATGAAATCTCACTTTGAATGAACATCACCATGTTCTTGTCATTCTATAATTAAACACATTCTCTTCTTTCAATTTTCTGTGATTTGTCAATATTCTTTTCAATAATAAACACCAAAACAACACCCAAGTTATAGCAACAACTCTACAGGGCTCCAATGATACAATAAGTATAATTATCCCACTTGTACTCAAAAAGCCATTATTTATTTGTGGGGATCACATGGACCACTTGACCACAATACTATGCTGGAACTTTCATTCTGCTGCTGGCCAGCTTTTTCTAAAATGATAACCTTCATGTCACTGAAACACTAAATTGAAATCCACATCATGCGGACAACCCTATCACCTGATAGTCTCATTTGGAAATTTTAAGTATATGTATAACGTTATCGTTTTCCTGTTAGACTGGACCTTTCCAAATCTTTCAAAAATAACTGAAAATCATCAATACAGCCAAGTTCTTCTTGGATAGAAGTTATATAGACCTGAAGATTCAAGATCAGTATATAAAGCAATGCATATTTGCACCACTTTTTACTGTAAGGCTGAAAAAAAATTGATACTTATCACAGGGATATGAACACATCCTGTCAAAACACAAAATAACTTAATTATTATTTAGTTCTCAGGACTGACGGTAGCTTATTCCCAAATGCTATGTGACCAAACCAATCAAAGAAATCTTTTTCCTTTTTTTTTTTTGTTATGTGATTTTAAAAGTAGATTTTAAGTTATTCCTGCTGATTACATAGAGAATTACACAGAGGCTGAGGTTGGTAGGGGCCTCCTGAGACCAGCTACGTATGAGAGACCATACATATCTTTTCTGGTGTTTTATTACTTACCTTATCTATAGTCTCTAGCATCCAGTCTAAGCATTTCTTTATTATCTATTGACAGCTCTCCCTGCCTTCTGTTACCCTGTGGGTGTGTCTGTCTGTATCTCTGTTATGACTACATATGGTACGTCTAGTTCTCTGCTCTAACCTAGCTGAGATTTTGTTATCAATTCTTTTCTTCCTTTCTCTATTTCAAACAATAAACAAACAAATTCACCACTCCTCCAAGTGAAACAAGGTAGTCTGTGTGTGTGTCTGTATGTGTGTTTTGTCAATAATGAGACTGTGGCTTCTTGTGGATCTTCAGGACCTATCCATTCTGTATTTAAAACATTTCCCCAGATGTTTTGTTTTGTTTTCTGATTTTTTTTTTGTTTAAGAAGTTAGGGCTTTTAAACATGCAACTGCAAACATTTCTACCTTGATCCTGTATCCTAAGAGATGGTATATTTTGCTGTTCATCAATCAATAACATTTAGATATCTTTCGCAATTGATATTAACACATCTGATTAGCTTCAAGAAAATTTGCCATGACCTTGGACTTGTTAGGAGTCTAAAATGTTAGGATCAAGTTTTTCTGAAAGAATCAATTGGCAGATGAAAATGCCCCCCAAACACTTTTTGTGAGGTAGATCCTTTAACATTCCTAAATCACCTCCATTTTTTTTCTTGTAAGGAGAGGGTCAATGTAGTGTTTTCACTTTTGATCTTGCATCAACAACTGTGATTCAAAATTTTATCTGAATCTGATTTGAATGCATTTTCTTATTAGATATTTATATATTTATGGAGATTTCAGTGATCACTAATATTTTTCTTTGTGAAAGGATAAATAAGTTTGCTTTGATTGGATATTTTGAAATATCCTAATGAATATCTCATATTATGCCTTCATTTTAAGTATGAACATGAAGAAGGAAAGAGTAAAGAAATTCTACCTAATGTGGTTGATGTGAATGTCCAAATGTTGGTATTTGTAAAGTTAGATTGTTTAAGGTATGATATGTCATATCTATGGTATCTAGAAAATATACTGAGGTTCTTGGGATTTTGAAGTGGAATAGAAGACAATGAAAGACTATGAAGTGGATCCTCTTTGGGTTTTAAAAGTAGCATAATATTCCTTGTGTATCCAAAACATGAAGAAAGAGATGTAAAAAAAGAGAAGACAGAAAAAGAAGGTTGAATGTTTATCCAGTCATATACTCATCTGAGAAGAAACAAGTAAGCTTTTACAAGAATTAGTAAGGGGCTGGACCTTATCACCTAGGTCTTATCATCTGAGGTTTTATGAGTTTCATTGTTGTTCTGAATCCAATATAAATAAATCTTCACCTTTCAAAATCAGTATCACAAATAGTATTATGCTTCATTTTTGGAATAGCTGATAACGCTATCAAGGAAAGACAAATGAAAATAATGATGATGATAGAACTTCATCTTGTTTTGTACCACATAGATGTTGTCCAAAAGACATTGTCAAAGTTTCCAAATATTGTTGAAAAACTTTCCTTTACTCTGCTTTTTACTTTACCTGTTCTTTTGTGTGATAATCTTAATTGGCAATTCAGTCTCTTTCACAATTACCATATTCAATTTAGAAAAGGAGAAGAATACTTCTAGGAGATGATGAAAAGGATGACTCTAAGTTTTTAACTGGATGCAAAAATTGAAAGCCAAGCCACAGCAGTCTTACAACAGAGAAAAAGAAGGTTAGAATAAAGAGCCCTATGGAGTATATCAATTTTACTGCCTCAGTTTAGGTAAATAAACCAGAGAGTTCTTTCTAAATTGTGAAAAATGTGAATATTTTAAATAAACACATGAATGTAATGCTGTTAAAGAGTAGGAGAGGCAGTTTGCCAAGAAAATTAAAAGCTTGAACTACTCACTCTACAAAAGCAATGTGGGTTTTAATTTCTTCACATTTGAATTAAGACACATTGTCCCTTGTAACTCACGCAATACCTGTTGAAGGCATCCTTTATCTGTCTGCTTTTTAAAGTACTATGTGGTCTTGGACAACCTCTAATGTTACTATTACAGCATAAGAAAGCATTATAGATGGTGAAAGGAAACTAAAACCCAAGAGTTTAGTTTATTCTATGAACACATATGTTTGATGCTATTCAAGCTGAAAAGTCCCTTATGCTGAAATTAATCCCACTAGAACCCCAAGATGAAATCTTGTCTGCTTTGAACTAAGTGTTAAAACTCTGCTGGATTTTAATGAAAAATGAATTTCAAAAGTATAAGGCATTTGGAGCAAAAAGAAAGAAGGCTTAAAAGCATAATGGATAATGTTGATTTCATAAGTGAAATTCTGATTGCTGTTTTTTAAGTCTGCCCAACTACTTCTCCTTTTAAAATGTTTTTTTTTAAAATTACTACCCTTGCAATTTTAGACAGATAGTATCTAAAGGATTCCCAGCTGTATGCTCAAAATGCTAGTGGTAGAGGCAAAATCAGATACCTATTTCCATAACAGATCTTTCCATAACATATTGTAACCTGTATTAACTCCAGCTTTGAACATTTATCAAGATGCAACTCCAGTGTGACCCTAACATCCTTTCTTACTATTTTCTGCACAGAGAACAAAGGGACAAATAAGAAGAGGAATTTAAATTTGTAACAAAGCGCCCATACTTTCTCTAAAGAAGGCATGCTCTCTAGACACTTCTGCAGCACATGAAATTATTTTCCAAAGACAGTAGACAGTGACTAAAAAGTTGGTCAAAAAGCGAAGGAGAAATCTTACCTTTTTTTTTTTTATTATTTATCAATTAGAAAATGCTCAACACAACAGGTCTTAACATTGTGAATTATATCCAGATGATTTTGGCTTCTTAGCAGGAAGAAATTTTTGGGGGAGAAAACAGTGACAGTTGAACTCTGGTTTTATGTGGTTGTTCACATACGGTAAAATAACATGGCTCGCCCTGTCTCTATTATGAAATTGAACATGGTTTACCGCAATTGAGTCAAGTTTACCCAATTAGACCAATGAACTTTGTCTGTATGCTTAGCAAATAGTGAGGTATCACTAAGTGGAGGTGGAATGTTGTTTATACAAGGAGATTTCTCCAAATTTGAGCTGCCCTTGGAGGAAAACAGGCTGTGCCAACACAGCTTCTTCAAAACAGTGATTTTAACTGTTTAAATGTTGTTATTTCAGAAACCCTAAACAGTAAGACATAGGAGCATGGCAAAGACAGAATTGGTTTCTTTGAGAACTTAAAGGATGCAGAATGAGTACTTTGTCTTTACCCCTCCAGGTTAGTTTTGCACATGTATTTTAATGAGATATCTTTCACAAAAACCTTCTGAAATCACATATAGAAGCAATATGGTAGATGATCAACATTAAAAAAAATTAATATTGTCCAAATACAAAAGCAATTGTCAAGAAGAGAAGAAATAAAGAACAATGTGAAAGGTGGGGTAGGTAATAGCATATTTACTTTACAGTTAACATCAGTTAAAGACTAGTATAATATCCTGTTTTCATATAGGTACTTAAACCACACAATATACACTTCTATAAACACCTCGCCAACTGTTTTCCACTAAAACATTTAATTTGAACTGGAGTTGTAGAGGATAGATTATGTCCCAGAACTCATTCAGCTTTACTCCTCTTTGTTGAATCAGCCAATAATTATGCTATGAGAAGCAGCAAATTCTTGTTTCCCAAGCAATAGAAGTAAAGCAGTGTGTTTAATAAGAGATAAATATAGTTACATTACCATCTGAGACCACAATAGAAAGCAAGAACTTAAGACACAGAATTTAGAAAGGTGTCAGTGGTATCAGTGTGACCCACAAAATATATAAAAAATAGTTTATACCTTTGATCTGATCTTTTTCCCATTAAGACAATAGGAAGACCATTATTAATTTAAGTAAATTATGAAAAACCAATAATATCTGTCTTCAGAAAGTTAGTGGAGTTCCAAAATTTCAGTGGAGTTAGTAGCTTATAATTACTTTTGCTGCCCAGGCTTGGCTCCTCCTCGGAACCAATTAAGGTGAGTGAGGGGGGGATCAGGCTCATTAGGTGGTGATAGGGGAGGCTATATAAGGCCTCCAGGAGCGTGAGCGACCTTCGCTCATGCACCCCACAGGAGCAGAGTAACAGGGGTGTGGCACAGGAATTTCAAGGCATTTCAAGCAGGCAGGGCTCAACCAGCTCCCACTTCTCGTAGGTGAGTGTGCTTTTTAAAGCTAGGAATGGTTTCCAGAAAAACAAAAGCCATTACTGCTGTTAATACTAGGAGTGTGTCTGCTCAGACACTCCCCTCGAAGAAGGATGCAGCCACCCAGGTCTCTGGGTGTGCTGAGTGTCTGAGCCTGATGTTGGTACCGGAGGATGATGTAGGAGGTAGCTGTGTACGATGCGAGCAGGTGAGTGACTTGCTGTGCTTGGTAGCAGAACTTAAGGAAGAGGTAGAGAGATTAAGGTGCATTAGGGAGAGTGAAAAAGAAATCGACTGGTGGAGTCAAACCCTTTTGAACCCTAAGGAAGTCAAACAGGAGACGGCGAAGCCCTGCCCCTCCTGCCATAAGGCAGATGGAGCAGACCAAATTGATGGGGGGGAATGGAAACAGGTCCCTAATGGGAGAGGTAAAAGAACTCCCTCTCGACCCCCATCACCCCCCAGGGTACCCTTGAAGAATAGATATGAGTCCCTGGACCCAGACAGTCAGGTAGAGGACAGCCAAGAAGATCTCTCTGGAGAGCCTCCTGGTTCGGCCCCGTCTAATAGACGGGTTACAACCACAGGTATAAAGAAAAAAAGAAGGGTAGTTGTAGTCGGTGACTCCCTTCTGAGGGGAACTGAGGGCCCTATTTGTCGCCCAGACCCATCCCAGAGAGAAGTATGCTGCCTTCCTGGGGCCAGGGTGAGGGATATTAGTAAGAGACTTCCTGAGTTAATCCAGCCCTCAGACTATTATCCACTGGTAGTAGTCCAGGCTGGCAGTGAGGACATTAATTGAAGAAGTGCCAGGATAATTAAAAAGGACTTCAAAGCACTGGGTTGGTCAGTTCAGGGAACAGGAGCACAGGTGATATTTGCCTCAGTTCCTGTACTATCTGGGATGGATGAGGAGTTAAATAAAGAGTGGAGTAAAAAAGCCCAACTCCTCAACAGATGGCTAAAGGATTGGTGCCACCGTCAAAATTTTGGTTTCTTTGACCATGGGGCAAACTCCATGGTACCTAGTTTCTTAAAATCAGATGGGATTCATCTTTCTAGAAAGAAGAAGAAGACTGTAGCCCATAAGTTAGCGAGGTTGATCAGGAGGGCTTTAAACTAGGTTTGAAGGGGGAAGGGGTTGGAACCGGGCTCTCCAGTGATCAACTTAAGGATGGAAAGCCTGAGTTAAGAATTAAATCAACAGCCCACCTGAAGTGCATGTACACTAATGCACGCAGTATGGGTAACAAACAAGAGGAGCTGGAAGCCATTGTGCAGCAGGAAGGCTATGATGTAGTCGCCATCACAGAAACGTGGTGGGATGACTCGCATGACTGGAGTGTTGCCATGGATGGCTACAGGCTCTTCAGAAAGAACAGGCAGGATAGGAGAGGTGGAGGGGTGGCTTTATATGTTAGAGAGTCTCTTGACTCTGTTGAACTTGAGATCAGCAACGATAAGGTTGAGTGCCTGTGGACCAGAATCAGAGGGAAGACCAACAAGGCCGACATCATCATAGGTGTCTGTTACAGACCGCCCTACCAGGATGATGAAGGGGATGAAATATTCTACAAGCAGCTGGCAGATGTCTTGAAATCGTCAGCCCTTGTCCTTGTGGGAGACTTTAACCTGCCAGATATCTGCTGGGAGCTCAATACTGCAGAGAAGAGGCAGTCTAGGAAATTCCTGGAGTGTATAGACGACAATTTCCTTCATCAACTGGTAAATGAACCTACCAGGGGTAAGGCCCCGCTAGACCTGCTGTTTACAAACAGAGAAGGGCTGTTGGGAGATGTACTGGTTGAAGGCCGCCTGGGAAATAGTGACCATGAAATAATAGAATTTTCAATACTCAGAGATTCAAGGAGAAACAACAATAAAACCTCTACGCTGGACTTCCGGAAGGCAGATTTTGACCTATTCAGAAGTCTAGTCCAGAGCATACCCTGGGAAACAACCCTTGAAAACAAGGGGGTCCAGGAGGGATGGATGTGCTTTAAGCAGGAAGTTTTGAGTGCACAGGAACAGGCCGTACCGGTGTGCCGAAAGGCAAGCCGGCGGGGAAGACAACCAGCTTGGTTAAACAGGGAGATTCTGAAGGAAATCAGGGATAAAAAGAGAGTTTACCGACTATGGAAGAAAGGGCAGGCTACTTACGAAGAATTCAGGAAGACAGCTAGATCATGCAGAAAGAAAATCAGGGATACAAAAGCACAATTTGAAGTTAAATTAGCCACTTCTGTTAGGGATAATAAAAAGTCCTTCTATAAATACATTAATAACAAAAGGAGAGGCAAAGAAAACCTCCATTCTTTGAGGGACTTGGAGGGAAACATAGTTAATAAAGATGAGGAGAAGGCTGAGGTACTTAACACCTACTTTGCCTCAGTTTTTACCAGTAGGACAGGTGGCCCTCAAGGCAACTGGCCTCCGGAGCTGGTAGACAGAGATAGGAAACCAAATAGTCCCCTTGTATTCCAGGAGGAAATAGTTACTGACTTACTGAGTCATCTGGATCCTCACAAGTCTATGGGACCAGACAGGATCCATCCTAGGGTAATGAGGGAGCTGGCAGAAGAGCTTGCCAAGCCGCTCTCCATCATCTTCCAACAATCCTGGCTCACTGGGGAGGTCCTATATGACTGGAAGTTGGCAAATATCACCCCAATCCATAAAAAAGGCTGCAAGGCTGACCTGGGTAACTACAGGCCTGTCAGCCTGACCTCGGTGCCTGGCAGAGTTATGGAGCAGATTATCCTGTGTGAAATCACACAGCAGCTACAGGATGGACAAGGGATCAGACCCAGCCAACATGGGTTTAGGAGGGGCAGATCTTGTTTGACCAACCTGATCTCCTTTTACGATCAGGTGACCCACCTGGTGGACGAGGGAAAGGCTGTGGATGTGGTCTATCTGGACTTCAGCAAAGCCTTTGACACTGTCTCCCATAGCATACTCCTGGAAAAGCTGGTAGCCCACGGCTTAGACAGGGGCACTCTCTGCTGGGTCAGGAACTGGCTCGAGGGCCGGGCCCAGAGAGTGCTGGTGAACGGAGCTGCATCCAGCTGGCAGCCGGTCACCAGTGGTGTTCCCCAGGGGTCAGTGCTGGGCCCAGTCCTTTTTAACATCTTTATCGATGATTTAGATGAGGGGATTGAGTCCATTATCAGCAAATTTGCAGATGACACCAAGTTGGGAGGGAGTGTCGACCTGCCGGAAGGCAGGAGGGCTCTGCAGAGGGATCTGGATAGACTGGAGAGATGGGCAAACTCCAATGGAATGAAGTTCAACAAGGCCAAGTGCTGGGTCCTGCACTTTGGCCACAACAACCCCCTGCAGCGCTACAGGCTGGGGACAGAGTGGCTGGAGAGCAGCCAGGCAGAAAGGGACTTGGGGGTGCTGATCATGAACCAGCAGTGTGCTCAGGTGGCCAAGAAGGCCAATGGCATCCTGGCCTGCATCAGGAACAGTGTGGCCAGCAGGAGCAGGGAAGTGATCCTTCCCCTGTACTCTGCATTGGTGAGGCCACACCTTGAGTATTGTGTTCAGCTCTGGGCCCCTCAGTTCAGGAAGGACATTGAGGTGCTGGAGCGGGTCCAGAGAAGAGCAACGAGACTGGTGAAGGGACTTGAGCACAAGTCCTATGAGGAGAGGCTGAGGGAGCTGGGGTTGTTTAGTCTGGAGAAGAGAAGGCTTAGAGGCGACCTCATCACTCTCTTCAACTACCTGAAGGGAGGTTATAGCCAGGCGGGGGTTGGTCTCTTCTCCCGGGCAACCAACAATAGGACAAGGGGACATGGGCTCAAGCTCTGCCAGGGGAGGTTTAGGTTAGATGTTAGGAAAAAATTATTTACAGAGAGGGTTATCAGGCATTGGAACGGCCTACCCAGAGAGGTGGTGGATTCACCATCCCTGGAGGTTTTTAAAAAGAGATTGGACGTGGCCCTTAGTGCCATGATATAGTAATTGGAGTTGGATCAGGGGTTGGACTTGATGATCTTGGAGGTCTCTTCCAACCCTACCTATTCTATGATTCTATGATTCTATGATTCTACTCTAGGAATAAGTAAACATTCTAATAACCCAAAATCAACATAATTGAATTCTCTTGCAAAGAAAAAGTGTTGTATTTACATATTTGTGATATTCTTATAAAAATGAGCTGTAAAGGGCTTAAAATACAATCATGTTTAAAATAACGTATCTGAGCATCTGACGTCATATATTCTGTGGCCCATTTGCCTCCTTCCTGTGTATCGGAATTTAAATCACAGTGCATTGATGTAACATTAATTGTAGAGACAGAAGTTACCAATGATGACAATGTATGTGTAAACACAATATCATGATATCCCAAGCTAAAAGTTTGGATTCTTACACTATATATATGCATGTTTTACGTTACATATGTACTCAAGTACTTTAGTATGTGTGATGAACCTATTGGATAACTCCTGAATAACACTTTATGAATTCACAGTTCAATCTAGAGATAATAAATGTAACTAACTAGCTAACTAACTAATACATACAGTATAAAATCATCATTCCAAGCAATAATGGGAGGGTAAAGCCAACTAAGGTTCTGTATTCTTAACACTAGAATTTTTTACTAGCCTAAATCACAGAAGTATTTGTTGATTCCTTACAGAGGTAAGAAACAGCTGATAACATATGATCCAAAGGATTTCTTAGTTTAACAGGATAGGCTTATGTATATGCCCAGTTCCCTTCATCTCAGAGACGGTTTAAGAAATGGGCTACTAGATAATATATCTGAGCAATCCACTGAAAACAGAAAGCCAGGTAATCAACATAAATATACCAACACCACAGACTAGTAGCTTAGTCATAACTAACTATAGTTTAGTTGTGACTTTTCTATGACTATAGCATGGAATTCTCCATGAGAAAATTTGGTTCACTTAAAAACACCATAATATCATAAAAACTAACAGTGCAATATTTCTACATCAGAAACATATTTTTGCCAGACTAGGGAAAATCTATTTGCTATTTTTATATTAGCAAGTCAGATGCTATTTTAACCATGTTTTCCATGTATTCATAGGAAGAGAGATTCAATTATCTGTTTCCAATTAAATAAACTGTCTTTTAGAAATATGGATGCCCTCATTTTAGTAAATGCCATAATAACAGGACTATCCATTCTGCATGGTTATCATCAGTATATGCAAGCTTTTACTGAGGGTTTTTTTCATTTTTATTGATATTTTATCATGCTAGTAATAAGAAAAAATATAGCCTCTGACCAAAGGAATTTTTGTTTCTTTCTGCTACAGCATCATTTTAGATCAGTTTTTAGTTTTTTCCATATGAACCTCATTAAAGAGAATTAGTATCTGTGTTCAGACTCCTGGAAGCGGAACATTTAATGACCTGAGTGAGCCAGAAAGTATTACATACATTTTCAGTGGGGAACGCCGTGGTGCTAAGGAGTACTATGATGAGCTAGGGGAAGTAATCGTGAAATATAATACTGTTTTTTTGCAGGTCTGCTAAATTATTATCTTCTTGCACCACATAAGGTATGTTTTCCTGAGGTGAAGTCAATGAACATAGTGGAGCAGACGAAGTCCATTTCTCATTGTCTTTCCATCTTGCCTTATCTTCTTCAGCTTAATTTTAAAGGAAAATCCCATCCACATTAAAAAGACTATATGTATTTATAAATTCAGTTTTATTTTATTCTATAAATTTTTACATTCTCCCCTATTTTGTAACACTATAAAAGGAACATTATTTCTGTTTGTTTGTTTAAATTATGTAAAATTATCCCCAGAGCTTCTGCAAAGGAGGTGTTGGGTATTGGGAACAGGACAACAGGCAGTATTGCAAAACTTGTAAACATTCCACTTGATATTAAGTCTCAGTTAACAATCCAATGATAAAAGGATATTTTACAGTGAGTGACCTATGTTCCATTTTTGTTCTGATGTTTCCACAAAGGACTGCTGAGCAGATTCCTTTTTTTATTTCCTAATGAAGCTTCTCTGGTTGAATTAAGAGGATAACAGATTTTTCTTGGGAGCTAGAGGACCTTTATAAGTTTTTAAAACAAGCCTTTGAGAAAGAGATAAAAATATAAAAAATAAGGAACTCAGGCAAAAATATTTCCCAGATGATTAAAAAATGAACATATTTACCACATTTATAGTGTTATGAGAAAGAGCATCTAGATCATAAAGAAGACAGATGGGCCTGAAACATGGAATAAGAAACAGATGGAGATAAAGATTTGCACATGCAAGTGAAGAAGACTTTTCTTTCTTTAATGTTTAGTCAGAACAAGCATCTCTATTAACAAGTTTTTATGGGGTAAGAGGACTGGGAGATTCAAAAAAAAAAAAAAAACACAACAAAAAAACCCAAAACCAAAAATACAGTGAGAAAGAGAATGTCCGGCTTTGAACTGATTGTGTCTTTTAGTGACATCAAACCTAGTGTTTTAAGTTTAATATCTTTCTGATGTTTATTTCCTATAATTAGTGAATTTAGAGATGGGAACTGATAGTCTTAGAGATGGAAATATTTTATTCAGACTGAAGAAAGTGTGATGTCAGATAGTTCTCATTATGCAGGCAACCTTTAAGATCCAAGCAGCTCTTTATTATATCTGTGTTCTAAATATTGGCATTGAGCTATCTGACATCAGAACTACTAACACAGTAGCCCTTGGTAAGGATGAAGACTCAGATGCATTTTAGTGAATCTACTACAGGATTTGAACTCATCTGGCATGGAAAGCTGAATCTCCATTTAGTCTAATCTTCAACTGCAGGTTGTTTTCCATAATTTTTAATAAAACACAAGGAAATGTATACATAAAAAAAAGACAGTAGCAAAGTAGTATAAATAGTATCTTTTCCAATAGGGATTAGCAGTCCCACTGCCACAGATTAAGCAATAGAAGGGGACCACTGGACCTAGCCTTGAAATGGCTGGGATGAGTTATAACTCATGTTTCAAAACAGAAACAGAGAACATAACACTCAATTACTCATAAAGAACTATGTTACTTATGTTTTGACATAATTAATAAAACTGGAATTTTAGCAGGATCACTGTGACTGTGACATTTTTCTCACAAAAAAATGACAGTTATGATTAGCACAATGCACTGAATATAGTGGATTATCTTGAATTAGATATAGTCTTCAAAAAAGTCTGGAAATAACTTCAGAAATCTTCAGCAATTTGTTACAAATTCATGAAGGTAGGTACAAACTTTCAAGAGAAGAAATCCTTGAGTACCTCATTATGAAAAAGACCAATCAAACAGGCAGAACACAGACGGTAGTACATTTGCAAACACTGATCCAAACATTGCTGAAATTAAGATAATCTGAATGCCAAAGGTTCATCAGAGTCAGATCATCCAGAGTTCAGTGCTTTGACCTGGAGGACCATGACTGCAAGAATGATCAACTCCCAGTCAACCCTGAAACTCTGTGAGATCCACTGCTCCAGTTGGATACCTAGAAATCTATGGGGCCTGATGGGATTTATCCCAGAATCCTCAAAGAAAGCTGGCAGATGTCATCGCAAAACCTCTCTTGATGATTTTTGAGTGATCTTGGGAATCTGGAGTGGTCCCAGCTGACTGAAAGCTGAAGAACATTGTCCCAGTTTTCAAGAAGGGCAAGGAGGAGGACCCCAGAAACTACAGGCCTGTAAGTCTCATTTCAGTCCCTGGTAAAGTTATGGAGAAGATTATTCTGGGAGGTATTGAAAAAACACCTGAAAGACAATGCAGTCACTGGTCACAGCCAGCACAGCTTCATGGGAGGAAGCTTATCCAACCTGATTTCCTTTTATGACAAGGTGACCCACCTAGTTGATCAAGAAAAGCCAATTGATGTAATCTTTTAGTATTTCAGTAAAGCTTTTGGTACTATCTCTCACAGTATCCTTCTGGACAAGGCTATCCAGCACACAGTTGGATAAACACATCATGTGGTAGGTGAACAATTGGCTCACAAGTTGAGCACAGAGGGTAATAGTGAATGCAGATGACAAAAATTTTGGAGGAGCTGCTGACTCCCTTGAAGGTAGGGAGGCCCTTCAGAGAGACCTTGACAAATTAGAGGACTGGGCAATCACCAGCCACATGAAGTTCAAAAAGGGAAACTGATGGATTCTGCACTTGGGTTGGGGCAACCTCAGATGTACATACACACTGGGGAATGAGATGCTGGAAAGCAGTACCACAGAAAGGGACCTGGGGGTCCTGGTCGATGGCAAGTTGAAGATGAGTCAGCAGTGCCCTGGCAGCCAGGAGGGCCAGCTGTGTCCTGGGGGGCATCAGGCAAAGCATTGCCAGCTGGTCGAGGGAGGGGATTGTCCTGCTCTGCTCTGCACTGGGGCAGCCTCACCTTGAATACTGTGTGCAGTTTTGGGCACCACAATATAAGAAAGATATTAAGTTGTTAGAGAGTGTCCAAAGGAGGGCAATGAAGATGGTGAAGGGTCTTGACGGGAAGCCGTATGAGGAGCACCTGAGGGTACTTGGTGTGTTCAGACTGGAGAAGAGGAGACTGAGGGGAGACCTCATTGCAGTTACAACTTCCTCATGAGGGGAAGAGGAGGGGCAGACACTGATCTCTTCTCTGTGGTGATCAGTGACAGGCCCCGAGAGAATGGCCTGAAGTTGTGTCAGGGGAGGTTTAGGTTGGATATTAGAAAGAGGTTCTCCACCCAGACGGTGGTTGGGCACATTTATGCAGACAAAAGCATTTGTGAGAACAAATTCCATTTTCATATTAGTCTTGTAGTAATCTGACATGCAAAGGTCTTTGATTTTAAAGGTAGGATAGGAATGTTCAAAATGCAAGTTTTTCTATTCTATTTGTATTGAGATTTGAGGATTAGAGGATTAGATTTTTTACAATAATATTCACAAAGTCTCAGCTCTCTCTATGCTCAGATATATTTGGAGATACCTAAAAGACTTTTAAGTGCATGGAAATACCCAGTGATGACGGTGATTAGTGTGTGTTACTGCTATAAAACACTTTTAATCCTATAATTTAAAGGCCTTAGAAATGTATTTTGTCATTGTGTTGCAACTCTTAAGGATCAGAATGAAAAACGCAAACTGATACATGTATATGTGTACCTATATGTGTACCTGATACATGTGTGTGTGTACCTGCTCTAGAGACTGTTACTGGCATATAAAATATGTTTTATCTAAAAGATGAATATATCACTTCATCTTCAACACATCTGCATTAAATCTTTTGGATAGAAACTTTCTGGGTTCATAGCAAATATTTGCATGGGGGACTGTATGCCTGCTAATCTTGAGGGAGCACATATTCAAAGCAGAGAACAATATATCTACATTCAAAATAACTTGTGTTAAAAAAATCACATTAGAAGAGGGTCTTGATTTTTTCCTAAACTGCTCCTGTAATGCTATGTATCTCTGAATGATGAGAAGATCAAATTATCAAGAGATAAGAGAAAACAGAGGATCAATCAATAGGGACACAGATACATATACACACTGAAGGAAATGTGGATGAGGTGTTTATCTTCTCAAAAATATCTTCCTTCCCAAAGGGAGGAAAACAAGCTTAGTTTATAAGCCTAGACTATTTAAAAGAGTAAATACGCTAAATGTTACCATTTCCCATTTAATCTTTTTTCCCTACTTGGGATTTTTTCCAGACCTCAGCAAAAACGTAGTCTTCAGTTCTCATGTGCTACTGTGAAATCATATCAGTGTACCAGCAAACACTGCAGAGGATTGTTCTCCACATATCCTGGCAGATACCTCTTTAAGCACGGACTGAATGAACTGTATTCATTACAATTTTTTCTTTTTTATTGGTAAATTAGTGATGGTAACATGCAAATAACACACAAAACCAAACTCTGACTCCAAGAACTAAAGTTTCAAAATCAAAGCAGAAATTTTCAGCTATTGCAAATTTCCACCATATCAGTTAATTTTCTTACTACGTCAGCAAAACAATTGGATATTTATTTTGAAAACCAGTCCTCCACCATTTTGTTTTGGGGAGCGGCAGACTTTTAAAACAGGGTTCATGCCAAGAAAACATATTTCCTGAAAAATAAACAGAATAATAAACCTTCAACAATCAAAGTATAGATTTTCTTCTGTAAGAAAGACACATAACTTTCTGATACAGAATGATGCAATTCCTCTTTTCATCCTGATTTTTAAATTTCAACCAAAAAAAAGTGACAGAACGATCATTTGGATATATGTTTATATTTGGGTCAAGGGAAAAACAATGGATGTTATCTGTAGTAAGATGGACCTCCCTGCCCTCATAAAAGACAAGGACAATCAATGACAGAATCAGACAAACAGAAGGCTGGTGAAAGAAAAGAATACCAGTTTGATCATACTGGGTTTGTGTGACAAAGTTTTGGTAGAGGGGGAGCTGGGGTGGCTTCCGTGAGGATCTGCATGAAGCTTCACACATATCCAACACAGCCAATGCCAGCCAACTCCAGGATAGATCCGCCACTGGCCATGGCTGAGCCCATCAGTGACAGTGGTAGCACCTCGGCAACGACATGGTTAAGGCATTGCACAGAAGCAAATTGCAGCTCGAGGAGACAGGAATGAGCGTACATGAGAGATACAGCTCTGCAGAAGCCAGGGGGAGGGGGTGCTCTAGGCACCAAAGCTGAGATTCCCCTGCAGGTCCTGTTCAAAACCATGGTGAGGCAGCTGTACCTCTGCAGCCCATGGAGGCCCATGAGGCATATCCATCTACAGCCCATGGAGGATCCCCACTGGAGTAGGTGGATGCCCAAAGGTTTCTGTGATCCTATGAGAATCCCACACTTGAACAGGCTCCTGGCAGGACCTGTGGCCCCATGGAGAGAGAAGCCCATGCTGGAGTAGGTTTGCTAGCAGGACTTGAAGCCTCATGGGGGAACCAGGATGGAGTAATCTATTCCTGAAGGACTGCACCCCAGGGAAAGGACTCATGCTGAGAATCAGGAATCAAGTTACTCCCAGGAAGGAGAAATGGGTAGGTGGAAGGTGTTTTTAAGATTTGGGTTTATTTCTCATTATCCCATTCTGATTTGACTGGTAATGAAGTCAGTTACTTTTCCCAGGTCAAGTCTGTTTTGTCCATGATGGTAACAGGTGAGAGCTCTCCCTTGTTTTGACCCACAAGACTTTCCTTATATTTTTCTCTCCCCTGTCCAGCTGAGGAGGGAAATGATAGAGCGGCTTTGGTGGACACCTGGTGCCCAGTCAAGATCAAAACACCACATTGATGTAAGTTGTTTAAATTAATAAATTAATAAATGGAATAGACAATACTTATATTTTTTATGAGTATTGTTCTGTTTTCTAGCTCTGGGAGGGAGTGGGTAAAGTGATCACTACACACTGGAAAAAATAACATTAACTTAGTAAGATGTAGTAATTAAATTCCTTTCAACTATTTTAATTCCCAGAAAATTAATATCATTTTGAGATCACCTTCAGAGAGAAAGTCTCATAAGCTACCTTTCCCTTGTCTATGCTACTAATCAGTAGCTGAAATTAAAGGCATAAATATGTGATACCAGAAGACCTGGTTCTCTAACATTTTCTGAAGTAGGTTCTTTGGGAATCAGCATAAGAATAGTGGGACAGTTGCCAGAAAATTTATTTGCCTGAGGTACAGCTTAAAAAACATCACAGACAAGGTGTGTGACTGTCAAAGAAGGTCTTCTAGGTCTGAAGCAAATTTTTTCAAGATGTTTGTACTAAGGAGATTGTTAAATATTTTATAACATTAAGGTCAATCTAAGAATAAACACAGGCAAAATGTTTAAGAGTCAAGCTAAATTCAACATTTGGAGGCATCAATGACAGTATTTCCTCACAACTATTTCCACACAAGAGGTTGAAAATCCTTTGGAAAACTCTATTACCAATATAAATGAAAGAATTGTCATAATACTTATGCAAAGGAAAGAGCTATCAAGTAAGCAACTGAGAGGTCCAACAATGATGATGTTACCTGGTAATCATGTACAGTTACCATATTTATTGTGATTTCAGGAGTTAGAGGGAACTCTGCATATTACAGAAAACATTATTAAAGTTTGTGTATTTTCTTTATACACATAATCTGAACATAGAATAAAGAGCAAATATAAGGAAGGAACCATTTTTTACTCTGAAACTAACTCAGAAGGTTTTACTGTGTGAAAAAAAGACATGAAAACTGGTTTAGGGTGAAGCTATGTTGTTTTGTTGGTTTGTTTTTTTTTTTTCTCTCCAAAGAATTCATTATTCTGTCAGATACAGACTTAGCCTTTAAGGAATTGCTTCATAATCTTAATTAAACACATTAATCCTTTAAAAGACAAATTAATGTTCTAAATGATTGGTACAGCCAAGAGAGTTGAACTATAAATTCTGCTAAGCAGGTGTATTCCACCTTTTTTTTTCCTTCTTTTTGTCTCCTTTTTTAATTATCTTGCTTTGATTCATGTTTTCTATATAATTTAAAATACAGGAAATGTAGATGACTTGGAAAAACTAGCTTTAATTATAGATGCTTGGGTTTAAAATAAAAGAATCTGGTTTTGAAACAACTATAATTATGTGACATATTTGAAATATTTGTTGCTTCATTTAGTCATCTTTATATTACAAAATAGGATAGACAATGGAAAAGCCAGAATAGTTTCATTTTAAGAAGGTGTATTTGAAAAATCTCATCTGGAATTCCGTTTCATTCTAACTTTAAAAAGAGAGATAAAGAAAGAATGGGAAAGAGAGAGGAGGAAGGAGAGGAAGGATTAAAAAGAAAAGAAATGAAAGATAGTTAAAGGAAACAAGAAGCAAAACAAAGCAAGAAAGGAAAGTAAATAAGAAAGAAAGAAGGAAAAGAAGGTTGTGTACAAAACTAGATGACAGATCTATGACAAACAGGAAGAACGATTTGAAAAAGAGATGATATGCAATTCTATGGCATTACAAGAAATCAGTATTTCTAGCGAGACTAAATGATTAGATGAATATGTATTGGTTTAGGTTGTAAGTATCCTTTATAGTGATGCCTACCTTAAACAAATTGTTTTAATTTTTCAAGATCCTCAAATTCAGCCAGCTAAACACTAAAAAAGAAATATAAAAATCCACAGACTGAAAAGATTTTGAAATATTGTCTTCCTCCTTTGGGTGGGTAAATCAAAAGTTGCCTTTGGCTGCAACCATGTGCTTCATTATCTGTTTAGCCTGATGAGCCATCTGGCATTGCTGAAATTCCACTATTCTCTGTGACATTCAGCTTTTCATGTTTCTATTTTCTGTATGGATTGAAACCTAAATCTTCAGCTAATAAGGAGAAGGCAATGTGAGTATCATCTACAGTATATCAGAAATATTTGTAGGAGCAGGTTATCTGATGTGCTGTTGTACTAATCTAAATTGGCACAACTGTGAAGAAACTATGGTGTTTTTGTTAACAACAGATCATTATCCACATAAATGAATCTGTGTTATGGCAGACCACATAGTAAGAGGAAATTATATTGCAAGTTTGGTTTTTTTTCTTAAATTATCTTCAGGTGAAATTTCTAAAATTCATCTTTTAATATTTTGGAAAATTTTCAAAATTAGAAGACAAAAAAAATTGGTTTTAATTTTTAGCTCATTTTCAACCTCAAACACTAAAAAACCCACCCTAAAACAGGCCTTGATATTGTGATATTAAACAATAGTAAAAGTAGTCAAATAGAGCCTTCAGGATATCCTAAAACCATGAAGAATATAAACCAGGATTTAAACCAGAATAAAAGAGTTTTAAGGTTTTTCAGATTCACATGTATACGTGAAACATACCCCACTTCTCATTCAGCAATACTGGTTGAAAGAACAATTGAAGATGATGTCATTAATTTTTTACATCCTGGCCTAGTGGTCAGAGTACTTATTCGAGAGGTTGATTCAGATTCTGAGTCTTTTGTGATCATACTCATATGCCCTTGGAAGACATAGGGGGGGAAATATGTGGGGAACCTTCTACTCACTTTGGAGGGATCACAGCAGTTAAGATTCCTACAATCAAAGTAGGAACAAGAGCAAATATAATTCTGTAACTACCCAGTGACTCTGCTCCACAGAAAATGGTGGGTATGAAATGTCATTGTCTTATAAAGCAACTTTTATGTCTTTTTATGATCACTTGAATGCAGAAACACACATACATATATGTTCATGAGCAAGTTCATACTTCTACAGCTTTTAGGTGGAGATAGGCCATTAAGAAAACTTAAAAAAAACCCCAAAAAACAAAACACAAAAAATCAAAACCAAACCAAACCAAAAATAAAACAGAAAACCCCCCAAAGAAACAAAAACTCAGCCACACACAAAAACCCCGAAAAAACAAGACTACAACCCCCCCATCTTTAAAAAGGTTGTATTGGTTATAAGGCATTCTCATTTTCCATGAAGGTAGAGATTTTAAAGGAAGTTTGCATTTTTTCCTCACCCTCCATCAATAAACATAGTAGTACAAATGCTTTAACATCTTAATAATTGCCCCGCTAAATTAACAGGGTGATAGTGTTTTGATTTATGATTTGGAGGCCCCTTCTCTGTGTTGGCCTTCAGGAAGATTGAGTTGTCTCCCATGTCCCCTGAAAGTGAGTCAATGACTGTTTATTCATTCCCTTGATTAGAAGGCTGCCCTGAAGCCAAACACAAGAGGTTGCTGTAATAAATGCAAGACTCATATGGTTTGTTTTGCTTTCTGGATTTAGTGCTAAACATTAAAAGGAATTGGAGATTGATTTTTGTGCATGGAGAAGTGCCAGATAAAACAGCAAGCAAGTGAACGGCCTTCTTCATAGAAACAGGGTCTGTTAGTAAGAAATGTCAGAAACATAGCTGAGGTTTAACTACTGCTATTTAGCTTCTTGGAGTTTTTTTGTTGTTTTTTTTTTTAATGGCTCATCAACTGTTGAGTTGACACCTATTCACCTGAGTAACGATTTTGGTAGAAAACAGTGAATGGTAAATTACCTTTCTGCAAGTAATAATCGTATTCTCTTTTTCAGGCACTGAGGAAAGAACAGTTGAGTTGTAAATGGCTCCTGTGCCACCATTGCTAAAGGTGTTAAGGAAACTTCTCAATCTGACCATTCACGAGACTGTCTGGCAGCCACACTCCACATGGCACAGACTGTCACTGCTGGGACTGAAGCCCCCTTTCCCAGTGGGCAGCTCCAATGACTGAGTGGTCTGCACTTCGCTCCCTGCACACTCCACTCACACACAACCAGATCAGGTTTCCTTACCAGTTTGACTCCAGGTTTTCCATAGCAGAGTCTCAGAAGTCTCATTCCATAAAGCAATTTGTTCACGGCACAGTAACATAGAAACAGCCCAAGCTGGTGCCTCCAAGGAGGACCCTGAACAAAGGGCCCCTGGGCTTTTGTCTCTTCACAGTCCAAGCCCTCAAGTCTCACTTGCTCTTCCTCCCAAGTCTTCAGCTCCTGCTGTGTCTCCCAGAGTTCATTCACCTGGCTGGTTCTCATGCCCTTTGTTACACAAGGGTTAGCAGTTCACGGCCTCTGCAATCTGCATCTCACAGGCAATCTGCATTTTACACCACAGCTTGCAAAGTTGAGTTACCTGCAACAGATGTACTCCTCAATAAAGGGACACACATACACACACAGGTGGGTGGGAGAATGAAAGATAAATAACTTTATAATATATTAATGCTTTGCTATTACTTTCTTCCTGTTCCTTCCTTGCCTCACAGTGTGATGCTGTAGAGGTACATCACAAACTGATTTCTCACAGCTTACCTCCTCCCTCTACTCCTGTTGTGGCATGCTTGCTTTGTCTGGTGAGCAAGCAAGTTGTTTCAGCAGCAGCTGACAAATTGGCCAATAATGTGGGTAATAAATGCAGTCAGTAGTCATTTCTCTGTGCTGCAATTTACATGTCAAGCTTGAAAAGACTTCTCCTGTGTTCTGGGACTCAGAAACACATCAAATAACTTTTGCTAATGGAGTCTCTGCTAAAATGAAGCCAAAACTGATAGATCAATTCATAAGCAAAACTATTGCCTTATGGATATTAGTTTGAAGAGGATATGTACAGTTTTTGAACCTGGACAAAGAAATTGTTGTCTGTAATAAAGAATTGAACCTTCACCAAAAATTGTCTAGCATGGTATATTCAGGATAACTCATTCTGCTGAGGTAACTAGGATACCTGGAGGCTTAGTGACAGAGTGGCTTTGAGAATTACAAGCCTCCAAACTTCCTTGCAAAATAGGGACATATGCTAACCAGATAAAATGAAGATTTTTTTTAATTTTATTTTTTTTTTAAGTGAGAAAAAAACAGATAATGAAAAGCAGTTTAGGGAATGGCAGTGCTTTGAGGAAGGGAAAAGCAGGACTGCCTTGCACTGAACTTTCAAAAGTAAGCACGTGCCATTTGCAAATTGCCAGCATGCAGTTACAAATCAGGACTGTGTTCACTCTATACATTCAAGCACAGATCCCAGTTGGGCCTTGGAGTTTACATGGTCAGTAGTGAAAATCTGGTATAACTCATTCAGATAGAATGTCTTTGATCAGCCCTTTAACAAGACATAATTCTTTCTGAAATCAGATTTCCCCAACTGTATTTATTCTTTTACTTATTGATATGACACTATTTTAAAGAGTTGTTGACCTCTTTCTTTGAACAGTCCCCATACAACAGACTATTTCTTTCTTAGATTTTCCAAATCAGATGGCCTTTTTAATCTTATTTTAATGTATAAATGCACTGACAGACTGACAGTTGTCATGGATGGAAAGACTTGCTCTCTCACTTTTCTCTTTTTTCTTGGACTGTAAGCACAACATTTCTTACAAAGTCATGGATCTAAAAGGAACTCATCACATCCGTTATATCAGATGTATGAGAAATTCAAGAAATTAGGACTTCAAATTAATATTTTACAGAAACTATTTTGATAGAAGATTTTGAGGATTATATTTCCATATCTAACTATTAAAATATTTCCCATTTCACAAAAATATTATAGAATTAAAGATTTTTTATGCACCTGGAAATCCAAAAACTGTGATTGTCTGCTGTGAAATCTATTAGATTTTTCACTCAAGTTAATTCCCCACTTTGTTTAGACAGAGAGATCCATAAGTTTTGATCTTGCTTTCTTTAACTCACTTCAGTGTTTCTGGACTAATGTTAGTGTTAGTTAAAATATTCCTGGATCAATTAGGAGAAGTACTCGAGTAACAAGTTTTTGGTCAAAAGTTCAATCATAGCATAGCAAGGGCTGAATGGGAAAGTATTAACTGTAAAACTTTGTTATTTGTGTGCATCATTGTACCCAGAGTTCATGGTCATCTTCTTTACAAAGTAGACTGGAATCATTATATTGCAAGGATATGCCATTGAATGCTTGATATATTTCTTACCAGTTGCTAGAAAGCACTACCTTCAATGAAAGCACAAATTTTTTGGAGTATTTCTCTAGTTTTTCAGTTTGTTTTAACTTTTCAGAGGAAAGCTACTTTAAGGAACCTAGGACACATGTCAAAGAGAAATTAAAGAGCTGATGGTGGACCACAGTTGTGGGTATACACGTGGAACAGAGAATGTAAGGATTATGCAAGGAAATGGGATTGATAGTAAGAACAGAGAAGAAGAATTGAGTATGATTTTGAGAGAGTTTTCGAAGGTGAGGGGCCACCTGTGTGCTGGGCCTTAGTGCTCCTTCTGTTAGTGGCATCATCTGATAAAACTACATGTGGAGTTTTCACTTTCAGACTACTGCTTTGGATAACTTTGAAATAAAGGAACGCGAACATTTTGTAGTGTACACAATAATTTGTTCGATTAATTGTTAGAAAATTGTAGGTTCAATCTATCCTGGATTTGGTCTGCAATGACTTAGCTTATGTGCCTTACAGCATAAGCTTTTGTAAATCATGTCTTTTCTCTCACCAACTTAGAGAAGTTTATTATCTGCTCTCTAGCTGAGCAGGGCCATGCCTGACTTTCTGAAGTGTTTTTTTCCTGCCTAGAAAACTATATTTCTTTAAAATTTCAATATTTCTGTAAAATCCTTTCCTGTTACAGAGGAAATATAAATATTGTTGCAGGCAATGAGATTATTACTACTCCTTTTGAGAAAAGTAACTTTCAAGTTCATGAGATATTGCTGATACGATTGCTCATTGGTTCATTAAGCTCTTGACCTTTAAGTTAAAAATAGAACAGGACTAGCAATTTGAAACATTTTATGATTTAGTTTCAGCACTAATATTATTTTTCCCTGCTCTATTTCAACAAAGGAAAAGAATTTCAATAATATTCCACTTACACATAAATAATTCTATGAAAGCACAAAATGCCAAAGAACATATCATAACTGTTAACTGGTGTTGTCAGGAAGACTTCAGAGATTCATGGTCTTTTCCTGACTCCATAGGAAATTGATGATAAAACTAAGTTGCATGAATGAAGCAGTAGCAGATAATTTTTTTTTTTTGCTGCTGTTCATGGAAGGAACTTTATTCCCACAGTTGATTTAATACCCTTCATGCTCATTAAATATGAGTTCCCTATATTCAGGAACTCATAGTTGTTTTAATCACTATTAAGTTCAAGCCAATAAAAAAACCTGCAAAAATTTATTTTGCTACCTTTTCAAACCCATCTCAAGAAAACACCATCTCACAATGTTTCTTGTTGATTATTTCAAAGAGAATAAATATGTGTCTTCATATCCTTGTTTAAACAGCTGCTGATAACAAGATAAAAATTTGGTAAATTGCTAAGGAGAGGGGAAAAGGAAATAGGAGTCAAAGCCTTTGACCCTTAAGATACTGCTTCAAATTCAGCCTCAAATAGTAATGACTGAAAGTCATTATCTCCTAATGACCATTCAGCTTATGTAAACTTGGTTGGATGCATCTCACTCTGAGTTACTGGAAAGTAAACACCCCCAGCAGAATTAAATCCCAATGCATCTTCTACAAAGGTCAAATGTATAACAAATCATGGAGATAAAAATCCACCGTCAACCATAAAACCACTTTTTTAAGGCCATGATTTGAAACAATGCTGAAGAAAATAGGGCAAAGCAGAACAGGAAGGATAAAACATGGCCTCTAGTAAAAGAGGTTATAGTAAAAATAACACCACTAATTCAGTTCCTAGGTCACCAGTGCAGTATCTTGCATCAACATCATTAGGACTTTTTATATTTGAAAGAACTAATGAGTTATTTACATCAGCTTCTCTTTTCTTATATTTATATGAGACAAATCACGCTTAATATATCTTTGTGTATGATAAGTAGCCAATTTTTTCAAATCTATTACTTATAAACACTGTTCAAAGTAATCTTCTATATTTCTGATAGAGAATATTTTAGCCCCTTCTATTCCCATTCAGTAAAACCCAGTTTTTTTCATCTTTGCCACTAAACATGGAGTAAACCTCTCTTAACAATCCCTTAATCAAGATTTTCAAACCGTGTGATGACAAATATGAAATTTCAGGTGGCTATTTATAAAAAAAAAATCAAGCTGTTCAGTCAAGGTGAGAGGAATTAAGTCCATAGTACATTTTGCCTTCAAATATCAACTGATAGCTGGACTTGAGAACAATAACTAACTATTTGGCTGTCTAAGAAAAGCTGAAGGTAACAATTATAGAGCCAAAAGGATGATATTCTGTTCTCTCCTGCAATGATGCATTTATTGTCCTATTTGCATCTAAAAGTTATGCTGAAGAGTGGGGAAGAAATCCATAAACTCAGTCATGCTAAATCTAATTCTTCAGCAAACCCAAAGTGTAAATCCTATCCAGCACTTGAAAAACTTTATAGAGTAAGTAGCCATTATATCTTTGACAATAAATAGTGAAAGTTACTGCACGATTTCCTGAGTGTTCTTTTCTTTTCTTCTGTTCCTTAATGATTGTTCACAAGACTTGTCAAGATACATATTAACTTCAATACTATGTTATTTTCTGGGAAGAGGGAGACAGGAGAAACATCCACACATTTTTTCTTTTTTTTTTCCCCTTTCTTTTTTTTGCCTGGGTTCCTTGAATATGTAGTGTTATATAGAGAATAATATCCTGAGAAATAGCTCCCAGCCATAGGAAATAGAGTTTTATAAGAAACAAGGGAGATGAGGAGAGCATTATATGGCTGTTGGCATTACAACTTGGACTGTTAATAGCAAAGTGATATTCTTGAACTCATAATTAAAACAACTTTACACTCTTATAGCATTTTCTCTCTGGAACTTTCAACACATCCAGTAGCAGGCCCTGTTAAGTCCATTGCACACAGGTAAGTGGAGAGATTTCTTTTAAATTGATTGATGGATCAATGTGAACTCAAGAACAGCTCTGAAATCCTGACTGAACACTTTGTTCTGATTATTAAACTCTACTATTTTCCTCCTTCAGTCAAAGATCAAGACATTGAAAAAGGCTAACTTTGTGCATCATACAAGGAATTAAATCTAAACTGATGATGCTCACTACCCTTGGGACTTAGCTCATCTATTGCTCTGGGGACATTTCAACTGTTTCATCAATATTTCATGATGTTTCTTGTTCCTCTAAATACTCGCATATTGCTTGCTCTTTTTTCTTCACTTCCTCCCTACTGCGTCCTTTGGAAATACCTGTTCAACTATATGATGGATATTTTCTGTAGGGTATCATATCATCTCGTTAAACAGCTGAGCTATGGATGATATAAATAAAGAAAAATGATGATTGTATATTCTAGTTTCAGAACAGTTCAGGGGTCTGAGCATCTCAGAAGGAGAGAGAGATATGAGCTAACACGTCTGCCCCTAGGTTTCCACTTTGTATTGCTAAAAATGCTGATAAGTTTGGGAACACAGGATTTGACAATCTCTGCTAAATGCCAGGAAGGAATCCACAGAAGACAGTACCCAGAGAAGTGCTGGCTATGCAGTACTTAAGAAACACAAGATACAATGATTCACAATTTAAAATCAGTGGGTCAAAGCCAGAGGGTGTTTGACACCAGAATTTATTTCAGGGATTAATACCAGGAATATCAGGCATAAATATCAGGGATGTTTTTGTGTCCTTGCACTATTTATTTTCCTCATAAAGTGTCCAGACAAATATTCAGAGGTATTTCAAAAAGTTCATGGGACAAAAAGCTGTTTGATGACTATCAACAGGAAAATGACATCTGACACATTGAAGAAACGAGGCAAAAGCAGGATTTGGAAGGGTAAAAAGTTCATGCTCTTGCAGAATTCTAAGTTCCTGGTTTTCATTACATTTTTATTATTATAATTTTTGCATGACTGTAGCTGGACCTCTCATCTTGAAAGCTGCGGGAAAAGTTGCTAGCTGCAGTCAGACAGGAAACCCTCCTCCCCCAAGCTCAACAATGCCTCATAAAAATATCAGATCACAGATTAAAACAGAATGACTTGAAAGTTCAAAAATAACAAGGCTTGCCTCAGTATGTCTGGTTTTAAAAATAGCTTTTAACCTGCTTAAGATGGAAAGATAATATTATTTCTATTCTCAAGTTATTGCTCTTTCTCTTTTTGATCTAAAGTAGAAAATTGACTTTAAGTATTTGTTGGCGACAACCAAGCTCTGTCTAATGGACTTTTGTGGCTAACCAAACTAATTTGTAAAAACTTTTTATATATGACTGATAAGAAGTCCAAAGAATAATTCACATTTTAATTCCAATTAGTGACATTTCTAATATTTCTCATTTTGTCATGTGATACTTGTACACCTCCTCACAAAATCTAAATGCCTCTTGAATTCTCATCCAAGTTTGCTGCTAGGCTGCGCTTGAACAAGGTTTACAAGAAGACTCTGATGTCACTGGGTCTGCACATGTGGTTGAACTCAGACTGCCACTTTTACATAAATGAGAAACATAATTTTCATGCAAAAAACCACCTCAAAACAAATCCAAGTTCAGATTATTAACTGAAAAATTTACCTAGTAGAGAAGATGAGTCACTGACACTAGAAAATATATTTTCTAATGTCCCTTTCTATTCGCAATTGTCCATTTTCCTAAATATGTCCATGGTTCAAGGATTGATGTTTCCTGTAATCCACTTTTCAAACTGTAATAGCTATGATTCAGTATCTCAGCACTATAACTTTCCCTCAAAGCCTCATGCCCTGTTTTTTGATACCTACTTCAACCATATCTTTTTTCTATTACATGATGTTACAGTTACAAAGCAGGTGGAAAAAAGAAAGTTCTAACAATGAATGTTCATACCACTAACTCATCTGAAGGGCGAGGGTTGCCATATTTGTTTCCCTTTGTTTCTAGGGCGGGGTAGAGGTCAATGGTTCGTGGATTCCTATTTTGTGTGTAAACCATTTCTCCTGTATTTTTGTAGTTACTGTTATTTTCTCGTTAGTAAATTTTTATTTTCTCATTTATAGTTCCTTGCATTTTTGTCCCTTTATATTGAGGGGAATAAAAGGAGAAAGGGTTCTTTTTATTGGAGTTTGGACTTTCCGATAATTTTACCTTTAAACCAAGACACATGAAAATATTTCATGGAATCTCTCTTTCCTGGGAGAGGTTTTTGTTTTTGCAGCAAATGACTAAATGCAAAGTAGATGCAGCTGCAGTGGAATCTGAGTACAGAGATAGCCGCCTCTCTGTCCTCGTTCTTGTGCATGCCACAAATGCAGAGTGGTCCCTCAAACCCTGTTATCTGAGTGTCATGATAGTCACCCAAACTACTGCTATTACTTCATTCCCAAGCATGGGACATGGCAATGGTGCATTCCGACACTTGTCTTCTCTTACCTCAAAAAGTATTTTCTTTTATTTTCTTTTGTCCTTCTGCAATTATTTTCAGTATCCTTATACCACTACTGAAACTACTCACTATCCCAGTCAACTCTTAAAGATCAGAAAGAAATTAGGATTCTGCAATAAGATTCTAAGAGCTGCCAATGCTGCAACACATTACAGAGATCCTCTGGAGTCCCGTCATGCCCAATGTAGCTTTGTCCGTCTGACTGTCAACCAGAAAGGACTGAAAACACACCTGGTTGGAAATTCATTTCAAAATCTCCCAAACAATTGCTCTATTACCTTAACCCCTGATTCTTCTTCCTATTGCTCAGTGCTATTAACACATATATATATGACTTTTCTAGTCACTCTATTGTCCTCAGAAAGAGGATGTCACTAACCATTTCAGAAGGGACAATTAGTTAAATCTCATTCCCTTGACTGATCTTATCTTTAAATAGAGAGGCTTGGAGTAGAATTATCAAGCACAACCACACTTAGGTAGCTGAGTAAAAAGCATTCCTCTTTCAAGTTAGAGTCTGAGTCCCTATAGAGTGGCACTTTGGGCAGAGAAAATGTTAAATGGGTGGGAGTGACCAGACCACCGTGAAATTGCTTTGAGTTCTCCTACACTAACCAATTTGAAGGTTATGGAAGACCACAGAGAGCTGTGATACTCTGGCAGACTTGTAAATGTGTAGGCCTTACTCTTTTCCACAACAGGTAGCTATTCAGTGAACTCAAGACTTAACTCCTTGCATTTAATTCCATACAATTCCTTCTAACAATAATTATTATTTTTCACATACTGGTGAAATAAATATTTCAGATAACTAACAAAAATTCCAGTTCTCTCTTGGGTTGAATAACTCTTTCAAATGATTGGGGGAGGGGCATAGAATTTAAGTTGATTCATTTTAGATGATGCATAACATGTACTGTGACAAGAACACATTAAGTAGGAGGCAGTTCTTTCAAATGTGTCACTCCACAGAGATGACTTAGATAAGTTAAGTTGGTCTTTAGCTGCCTTGTTAAGCCACAGTCCAAAATCACATCAGGCATAGTTACAACCTTTACACCTTAACATACTGACAGGATCCTGACAGCTTCTTTTTCGAAGAGTTTAACATCTTTTCTACCTCCTAGTAAAAACAGTATCAAAAAAAGTGGGACAAAGAAAAAAAAAGGATACACAAATACGAGAAACTTTACTTGGACAAGACTTTGGACTAGACAAAATTTTCACAGTGGAGAAGCATATATGGCTTTCAGAGGAAATTGAAATTCTTATTTTGTTTGGTTAGCACTTGATCTCTGTGTCTCACATAAATAAATATAGTTTTGTCAAACAGGGCTGTCTTCAGTAAGGTCTGATTTATTTTCATCTTGAAAAAGAGAAAAAAATGTTTTTTACTTGCAGTTCATCATAACACGGGCCAATTAGAACCTCTGAAGCAACAAGTTAAAATTACTGCAACTGGCTCCACAGCTCCACAGAATCATAGAATCTGAGAATAACTCAGGTTGGGAGGTACCCATAAGGATCATCAAGTCCAGGTTCCTGATCCTTTAGTCATACCTAAAACTAAATCATATGACTAAAAGTGTTGTCCAGATGCTCCTTGAAATCTGACAGTCTTGATGCTATGACCACTTCCCTGAGGAGAGTATTCCAATTACTGGCCACTCTCCTCAGTGAAGACCCTTCTCCTAATGTCCAATCTAAACTTTCCCTGTTGAATGAACTTTTCAGGTTCATTCCATTTCCGCATCTGCTATCTCTGGTCACCAGAGAGGAGATCAGCATCTTCCCCTCCACTGCCCTCCTTGAGGAAGTTGTAGGCTGCCATGAGGTCACTCCTGAGCCTTCTCTTCTTCAGGTTGAACAAGCCAAGTGACCTCAACAGTATCTTGTAAATCTTATCCCAAGACCTTTCACAATCTTGCTTGCCCTCCTCTGGGCACACTAATAGTTTTATGGTCTTCTATACTGAGGGGCCCGAAACTGCTCACAGGACTTGAGATGGGCCACATCAGTGCAGTGCAGGGTAGGACACCTCCCTCAACTGGCTGGTGATGCTGTTCCTGATGTACCCTGTTGCATTAAACCCAAACCCACAGATCTCTTTTTGTGGGGCTGCTCTCCAGCCTCTTGTGCCCTCCTTTGTATATATATGCAGGATTATCCCCCAGGTGGAGAATCCAGCCAGCACTTGCTGTTAAATTTCATACAGTTGGTGTTTACCCAGCTTCCTAATTTATCCAGTTTTCCCTATAAGCCACTCTACCCTTGAGGGAGTCCATAGCTTCTCCTAATTTAGGATCACCAATCATTACAGTTTACTTCTAAATCTCCACTAGAGCCCTCCCAGCTACTTGCTATTAGAAAGTTATTTTATATATAATTGTAGTCCACTTGCTCATGAAATGTTAAAAAGGTAAAATTAAAATGGGCTTATCTCACAGCACATTCCTCCATCTTGGTACACTGATGGGCTCGACAATTAATAAGGATTTATTAAAACTCTGATTCCATTACTAGCACTAAGCTTTCCCACCTTTTCGGTGCACTAGAAGGATTTCATATCTTGTCGATGTGCTGAATCATTTACTGCCTTACAGTTTGATTTCAGCAACAGGACTCAGAATGGTTGCTTCACACTATTTATGAGCATGAATAAACATCCATGGCAAAGTGGCATGAGGCAGGAATAAACCTTATGTCACAAACCATATTATTTTCTACCTTAACTTGGTCACAGCTTGCCTTTCATACAGTAGGAGGTGCAGCAGAATTGTGCTATCTTTGATCTGTAAATCACAATAAGTTTCTGAACAGAACTTTACAACCTCTGCCCTGTACAGAGTCTTCCATAGCACAGACCAGTGTGCAGCATTGGGCCCTCAAAGTTCTGTGTTTCTATTCCTTTTCTTGTAAAGCAGAACAAAAGTAGATGGTTGCTGTGAATCTGAATTTGTTAAATATTTCTAGCCTGCTTTAAATCTGAGAAACTTTTTACACTGTCATTTATTTATTATCCTTGCTAAAAACCAGTGCACTGTTTTCCAGTAGCCATGCCCTTATGCTCTGTGTAGACATATGTAGTGGAAAAAGAAACCAGCTGTGCTTCATCCACTTCCAAACACCTTGCTTAAGAAATCAGTAATAAAGTCACTGTAATGAATCTTCTTCCTCCACTCTCCATTTCCATGTCAGTGAGAATTTAAGGCTTACTTGGGAGAAGAATTCTATTTGTCCATCAAGTATCCTAGAACCTGCTTATTTATTTTTTGTAAATCAAATAACTCACCTTTTAACCTTGAATATTCCCCAGTCCTGAACCAGATAGTCTTACAAAATAGGCCAGTCAATCATGTTTTCCTTCTCATTGCATAGAGTGGTAGTGGGAGAATAGAAAAACCTTCTGTCACTAAATCCTTTCCACCCACAGGCAAAAAATCTTCACCCAATTAACTAATACCAGGTGCACACTTGAATGCATCAGAGGTATGTGGTGTACTTACTGGCTCTGTTCCTAACTTGGCAGACAGACATGAAACCTGCCTCTGATTAGCCTGTTTTACTGGAGCTGTAGTGAAGGGTATTTCCCCTCTCAAGAAAAAAATCTTAGGTGTTTCTGCATAAATAATGACTGCCTTGACCATGCCAGACCCAGCGTACACTGCACACTAAAAGGATCATCGTTTTTATGTACTGATTTCTCCAGATGAATCAGTGGCAGCAGTTCACTTGAAAACAAAATTATTACATGTGCCTGACCAGCATTTTGTGCAAATGCTGCATAGTAGAGAGTATCAGATTCTGTTTCCATGGTGGTGTTTTTACCTTTATGGGTATAGAGACACTCCAGACCATCAGGTTCCCTCCAGGTCTGCCTTCTCCCCATATATTTTTGTTCTGACAACTTTAGCTAGCAGAGAAAATATTTTAAATTTCCGTGACCAAAAGGAGTCCAGGAACATACACATTTCAACTTCTGACTACAGCTGATGTAGCTCTTAGGGAACCTGAAAATCCATCAATTCACCTTTTTCTGAGAGGACTTTGAAGCACCAGACATTCCTGAAAATCAGATGGTAACATTTATAAACTTAGCTTGAGTACAAAGAAACGGAGACATCCAGGATTAACAAAAGACCATCAATACTTCTCCTGAATGTCCTTATTCTTTATTAATATTCCATAAGTGAAGTGAAAGATGACAACATTTGTGAGGTCCTTGTCTGGTCTCTGTGATAGCCAATTCTTTCATGTAAAGCTATTGGTTTATTTTCTTGTAACAAAGCAGTTTAACCTATAACTGCTGCAATAAACCATATTCAAAACCTTAGTTACCATGTATGACTAAACCACTTAAATAGCTAAAATCTTGTAATTCAGGATTTCTGTCTAATATTGGTAAAATGAACTTTTAAGACACTTAAAAGCATAGATGATCAATACATACACTAGAATATGAATAGTAGCTACTGAATGTAGCCAACAGAATCAGATTTTTAAGGGATAAATTTGTAACAGCTGTGAAATTTCTCTAAGTTGCCCCATTCCACAGTTACAAAATTATTAAGCTGTTATTAAGTTATTCTTGGAACTATTATCTCTACTACTTTATGGTACCTCGGAACACCAAAGCTGAAACACAAGCCAAAATCCTTATTTTTTGATTTAGCCACTTGAGAGGGATATGAGTCTGTACCTGCCAGTAACTTGAACCTGGCCTTCCTACAGGTCTATCTCCCTTAAATCAACAGCTTCCCCTTTTCTTTCTAATTTAATATTGAGGACTATACTTTAAAATACACATTTATCTATGTTTAAAAATGTGTCTCTCAGACAAGTTGAGTCTGATACAACCCAGTCTACTGTGCTGTCTGAAATTAAAATACAAACCACATTGCATGTATATCCATCCTCCTGAAGATTCTCCTAAAAGAGCTGGGGTTCAAAACTTTGCCTTTAGAAGAGAAGAACACAGGATTGTCTCAAAGATCAATTCAACCAAGAACACTGTTGTCCATTGGAGCTATGCATGTGGGCCTAGATGAAAGAAAAGGTGTTAAAAATATGGTAGAGAATAGAGTATAGCTTCCGTGGCATAAACTCCCTGTAGAGGTTTTAATTTAGAGAGTTGCTGTATAGGAAAGTTGTAACTGGATCATTCTATTTAATATAGGTAAGATTGGAATTGTTTTTAATTAATTTATCCAAATTTCAATTATTATTTTTTTGTAATAAAAGAAATCCACAATATTCTCTCAATCAGTTCCACAGTTTAGCTATGTATTTATGTGAAAGAAAAACCTCTTCCTTTGTTTTACCTTACATTGTGTCAAGAAATGTCAGTTTGTGCTCCCTGCTTTTCCTATTGTGAGAGTGAATAATTTCCCTTATTCATCTTATCTACACCTTTCACTTTCTATATATCTCTATCATATTGCTTTTCTTCTATTTGAGAATGATAAATCTTAATCAGTTTACTCTCTCCTTATCTATAGTGTTGCCCTGCAATTGCTTGTTGCCCTTCACTCTGCCTGCTAATTCTTCCCCAGACATTTTGAGATGCAGTTGAATTTGGCTTATTTTCCTTATAAATGAACTGAAAATTCTTCACAATATAAAATATTAAATTTTGTACCCAAACATATCATGTCATATGTACTAAGCTTTTTGTTTATCAACTAGAATGTTTCCATGTTTCCATGCATTAAGAGAATTCCATTTATTGTCTGCCAGATATGAAGAAACACTCTTGCACACCCATGGGAAAGCTTTATAATTTTCTGTAACCACCAGTATTCACCAAGACTGAGATTTTAAAGGGACATGCTCCCTGTTACTTAGTATTCGAAAGTGTGACTATTCCTTTTAATCTTTACCTATCTTTCCTACACTAATCCCATACTGGAATTTTTCCCAATGTTAGTACATACTTCTGGCCAACCATCAATTTTTGAATCACCACTGGTCATTTCTAAAAATCTCCACTAACATCAGACTTTCTAATATGTGTACTAATTTTTTTTAAAAAAGGAATTGTTGTGTGTAAATAGTTGTAAACTGCATGATAGAAGTTGGGAAAAAACAGAAATCAGATTTTCTCTGATATATAGTTGGCATAGTTATTGTCTCAATCTCAACATTCAACAATTTCTATTTTTTCTCTTTGCAGTGGCACAGTCTGAGAGCCATTAAACAGCTAATGACAAAAAGCAAGTGCAGATAATAAATGTTCCAATTCAGTTTATGTTCTAAGGCAGCAAAAGTTATATCCCTAAATAATTATTTAGGAATTTTACACCAGGATTAGTTATTCAGGAACTGGATAACATGTCAGAAAATAAAAGTATTTTCAGTGAGCCACCTTGTAGTGATTTTGGTGGTGGAGGAAGTGATCATACACCCCAGGTAAATGTCAAGTGAAAAGCAATAATCAAATTTTGGGCCACATAACTACTGGTACATGTAGCCTTATTTCAGTAGACCCAGACTAGTTTACATTAAGAGCTATTAGGAATTCATAGGGATACCAAATGCTTCCAACCCCCTACAAAAACATCCATATGGCTTTCTACATATTGTTGCAAATTCAAATCACTGAGGAATTTCACGTAGTGCTTTTATCCTCTCACCTAACAAATCATCTATAAAACTAAGTACCCTTCACATGGTATTTGTATTAAGGGGTCATCTACTGTTTTCACAGACAGCTATTTGTTATTGGCATGTTTAGATTTTGAATATAAATAGCGCAGATTTATAATCAAATATTTTTTTGCAAAGTCAAAACATTTAGAAGAACTGGATGAAAAAGTGACTGGAGGCAAGTCTTTGCCGTTTACTTTCCCACTTCTCCATGGCCTCTTCTTAATGGTAGCAGGTCATCTATAGATTTCTAGGAATTAAGTACACATCTACCCTGCTCACAGGCCAGATAAATCAGAGTTTATGCAGTGTTGTTTGAAGACTTTTTTTATATGCTTATTAGTAGATGTAGAGGAAACGGAGTAGAAGGGAAGGGATAAAAGCCTGCTGACTCTGCAGGTTTCATCCTGTAAGTTCAGGCAGTTTGCCTGACCCCCTCCACCCCCTTCACTACTATATGTCAAAGGTGACATCTTGGCAATAGTTAAGAGTACTTCTTTTCTGTGTCTTGTAAAAAATATTAGAGCAGATGAATGAGTGGGATGGGAGAGTGAATGAGGGAAAAGATAATTTGAGATTTGTCTCTTAAAATGGACAATAGATGATGTTTTTGTAAGACTATGAAAACAGGACAAGCCTAAACCGATACTTCCCGCAGCGCTACATCAGATGCCAGCAATCTGTGGTTAAAGGACTCTCAGAGAAAGGTGCAGTTTCATTTCTAATTCAGTTGCTCTCCTTTGAATTCTACCACTTTAACCAATGATGTTTAGAACCCCTATTAATTTTTTCTCCAAACCTCCCAAGACAGAATGCTCCACTTTTAACCACATATGGTATAAAGAAAAATCTTCTTTGGCTGGTTTCTGAGCAGGATCTAGGAAACACACGTGAGCAGAGCAAAGAACAGATTTATCACCTAAAGCCCAAACCTCTTGAGTATTCAAATGCTTATCTTCTTCAGAATGCTAAAGGAAGCAAATTCAGGAAAGGCCTTCAGAGCCTATGCTGCCATCGAATGCTTCTAATTTTCAATCAATGGCAGTGTTAACAAATATTTCAATGAAAGAATAGTCAGATTTTAATTTCACCCTACTACCTCTAACAGCTCTTTTTTCTTTTTTTACTATGTAAACGTTACATCAAAGCACCAAGGCAAAGATATTAAGCTAGTTCATCAGCTTTCTTTGATTTCATTCTCTGGATAGGAGACTGACAAAGCTCACCATTAAGGGTCATACAAAGAGAAGTAGAAAGGTTTCACAGGCAGATTTGGAACCACTCTGTATAACAACAATCTGCTTGCAGGCTGAGCTTTTCTTCTTCAGTTTATGCAACATACCACTTCTTTTGTGAAGTCAGAGACAGCACAACATAAGTGTGTTTTGTGAGGTGCTTCTCATAAAAAGCCACTGTACTATTGCTTTGCACAAGTAGAGAGGAAGGTCTAGGGCCAAGAGGGAATTCAGTGTTTCCTGATGAGTGCAGGAGTTGACAGAATAGATATGCTCTAGGAATCTGGAGGTCAGGGAGGATGATCTTCACTGTCAGAGGTACCAGAGTAAAGGACTCTGACCAGATTCCCTTAGATATTCCACCCATGGGGCTATAATGTGTAAAACAGAATTTATTTATTTTAAGTTACATGGGATTTTGATTTAACAGAGATGCAGGAACAGATTGGAATCACAGTGCAAGTATAAATTGCACTTAGTAGACTGCAGCAATTGTAGTATTCATTTGAATCACAATAAAACAAGTATTTCCTGACCTTTATAATATCATCACCAAGACACCAAACATCCCCAGGCACTACAAAGCATACATGGGTTGAAACCAGCTCAAGACCATTGCTCTCCTCACAGGCCTTTTCTTTGTTCCTCAGTTTGAATTGTCTATGTCACATATTTTTTTGCATATTATAGATTAACTAAGGGATGAACAGTTACCAAACAGCTGATATAGCCATTCATACAGAGCAAAGGCTCCCCTCTGGTCATCTTTACCATGAGTTCAGCATCCTTTATAACAACCATGATCAGTCACTCTGCACATCCTTCCCCAAGCTTCATAAACACATTGTCCTTGGCCATCTCCTCTGAGCCTTCCATTGTAAGGGATCATCAATCAGTGACAAAGGGTCATATCAGATGTTTACTGAGCAATAAATACAGAAATGGAAACAAAATTAAATTCTACCAGAAAGTGGCAATCAAAGGCTAGTGAACTGGAATATTATATAAGTGAGGATAAGAAGAAAAGGTTGGATGAGGTGCAAGAGTTGTTCATGCCCTTATGTAAGTCTAGATGAATGAAAAATCCGAAAGCTTTGTATGGTTTGGCTTATCTGTCAGCTCTATATTCCTGTGAGAAAATAACTTTCTTCTTTTTGTGAGTCCTACTCCTCTGCTACACTCCAGCAAGTAAATAAGAAGTCTTTGTTATTCTCACATATATTCTTATTCTCAATAATTCCAAAATAATCATATATTGCTTAGTTGAAAATAAACTTTTTCTAGAACTTTACCTAATGTCTCAGGCTTACAGAAATCTGACAATATTCATGTGAGAATAAAAGAAAGTTAAAGTGAATAGGAGGGGCTTTGTTTGGTGGTGGTGTTCCCCCCTCCCTACCTCTAAAAGATTTAACTTGATATTTGGATTACACTACATAGTGGGGTAATGTGAGCATGAGGGGCTATTGTTATATGAAGGCTGATTTCCCCATTTCAGCTCAATAGCATTTTTAAATTTTTGCCATTTGCCTATCAGCTGTGCTATCTCATAAACATAGGAATTTTCACTAAGGGATGTCAGCCTCAGCAAAACTATAACAAACAAACAATTTAAACAAAGTTTGATTAGTGCATAAAAGAAGGATCTGCACAATTTACCCGTCTACCCTAACAGACCTTCATCTTTTGTAAGCCTCAGACAATTGCTTCATCCAGTGATTGCCTACTGTTTAACAACAAAAATAAAGTGTTATGATTGTCAGTCTCTTAATGTAAAGTCCTTCACCTAAGATATTTTAAATAGTTGGACAAAGGGGCAGTATGAAACTCATCAGGATATACTGCTGATTCACACACTGTCACCAGTTTGGCCCACATGCATTAGAGCCTAGCAGTGGTTTGTTCATGTTTTGTTTTGCATTTCTCCCTCCTTGTCCCTCTCCCCCATGTGGGCAAGTTCTATAATATTTGAAAAATTAATTTAGAAATGGCAGCCTGTCAAAACAGTTCTAAATAAACATGGTTTCAATTTAGAGTAAGTGTTTAGGCTGAGAGACAAAAGAACAGACTGGTTTAGCAGTCAAGACATTGGTGTATAGTTACAATATACTGATTCCATGTTTTGCTTTCTCATTTCTTTCTTCAAAATTCTATACTATGCTTATTTTGTCTTCTTAGGAAGAGAACAAGACTCTCTATTGTGCAGACAACTCTCAAAATAGCTTTTACTGTCTTTGGAACTCTGATGTCACAGAACACAGTTTTCTCAACTCAATATCACATCACATATCCAGCTTCCTAACAACTTTTATCTGACACTGAACACACTCAGAAACACTCATAACAACTCTATGCCTCTGCTAATTTCTGATAACTCACAATCCAGCTGAGTTGTAAGGGAAGAAATATTTCATGATCACCATAAAGAGAATGACAAAAGTGCTCTAGTGGGAATTTAAAAAGCTTTCAAGCAGAATTACAGTCACCAGTACTACAAGAAAGATTTTTTTGCCTTATTTTAGTGTAACTGGTCTGTATTTAAGTGTAAAATCAATGAGAGCACCCTAAGCATTTGAATGTTATTGTATAGAAAAAATATTTGGATAGTAAATTTTCATATTTCATTAAAATATATTGTACACTTTCCCTCTTCTTCCTCAGGGGTTACATTTGATGATGTCTGATGTAAGAAGCAGACTTAAAAGGTCTTTTCTAAGTAGAAAAAAGGTATAGATTTAGAATTTTTTAAAGTAATCTGTAAAGTATAGGAATTCTTGTCAAAATATCTTATCTAAATCTATTCTCTCCAATAACCCACAGAGCTCAAAACTGGCATGTAAGTCATAATTAACAAAGTGTATCAGTCAGATAAGCACTATATTTCCCTATTTGTTTCTTATTTAAAAACATGATTCAAATTCTGTAAAGGTATCTTTTTATCTTAATTGCCATAAATAATTTCAAATTTGAATAATTTTCAAATAATGGTCATCCAATGGAGTATTCCTTCACTAAAGCCTGTTTTTCTATTCATAGTGAATAGGTAGGCAGCTAAATTACATGGAACTGTTTTTATTTTGGCTAATTGATTAATCTTTCTTAATTGAGAGGAAAATATGCTTATAAAAGTACTATATCTACTATCACTTGGTTAGTCACCTCTCAATACATTTTATGAACAAAAATCAACTTGACTTCTGTCCAGAGAGATCCACTGAAGAAAGGTAAACAAGAGATAAAGAGAAAACATCAAACATCTTGGAATTTAAATGAGGATTGTTTTCACTGCATTCAATCAGCAAGATACAGATTTATGAAGTGTTCCTACATTTCCTGATCATCGTCAAGTACTAATCTGTCAGATTCATTATTGTTTTGGTGAGAATTCCAAAGGGCCTCTGCAGTCTCCACGGGGAGCATTTAACAAATAGGAAACCTGATCAAAACCTTTTACATATAGTAAACTATGGTAGGCTCTAAGGTGGAGGAAATCCACCATCAGTCATGCAAAGGTATTAGATGACATCTGTTAAAATATTCCATCTATACAAAACCAAGTACATTCATTTTTGCAGCCCTTTATAGCTATAGAATGATAAATAGAAGACAAAAGAGGAAGTAATTAGAATGTTAAAGTGGCCATTCTAGGCCTTGAGCTATAATCCTTGCATATAAAACTTGCATTTTAACAGGTTACATAAAGCTTGTTTTCTGTCACTTTATAGGCATATGTTATAAATTTCTTAATTTTTTAAGGTACAATCTATTTACACAAAAGTCACAGAAGAAGGAACTTATTCCAGAATAATATTCTACTCTACCCAAATTAAAAAAAAAAAAAAAGGTGATCCTGAAGGAACTGAACTGCTTTCCTTTTCAGGACATGGTTATTTTATTTAGGTTATTTAATTTTTTTAAGGTCTAGTTCCAGATTAGTGAACGTGAATCAACTCCTTTAATTAGCTTTTCTCTATACTGACTTAGACTCTAAATCTTTTCCCAATAGTCATATCTTCCACCTCTAACTTATTATGTCTTGTTCTGAATTTCAAAAGGAATTCCCTGCAACAAGATTTTCCACATCTTTAGCAGAATTTCTAACTTTTCTAACTGATAAAATTACTATGCAGTCTATTTCTATTTTCCATAAATTTCACCCCCTTTTAAACATATGGAATGTCATTTCTAATTCAGATAAATAACTCTGTCTAAGACTTTTGATATATCTAGGAAGGAGACTTTCAGAGACACAAACAGGAGCCAGGCACCTACATTCCACTGATAGCTAATAGGCATCAGGCACCTGTGCCTTTGAAAATCTCCCCCCAGTCAATCATGTTTGACAATTATTCATCAACTTTTCCTACTGTTGTACTGAAAAAAAATGTGAGCTGTCACTTTCAAGACTGTTCCTGTACACTGAGAAGCCAAATCCATATCGATCAAAGTGACACGTTTGTAGTGCAAAATAAACTGAAACATCTATATAATTTATGGCTTGTTATGTTTGGTGATAAACAGATGCTTTAATTAAGTTTGAGATTCAGAGCCTTTTAAACCTAGTGCCGAATTTTATCACCTATAAATAAAGAGGTCTTTTGAAAGAGGAATAGATAAGCATGAGTATTGATTTTGGTTTCAGATGTGGACATAAGTCCCAGCAGTGACAGCAAATAACATACTATTTGCTTCTTTAAACGAAAACTACCTGCAGAATATAGTCTGTTATGTTCAGTTCCAGAGGTTAACCAGGAAGTGATCACAGCACCAAGCCTGACAAAGTTCAAGAAGTGTTTGGATGATACTCTCAGGCACATAGTGTGACTCTTGGGGATGGTCCTGTGCAGGAATTGGACTCGTTAATCCTTTTGGGTCCCTTCCAACTCAGAATATTCTGTAATAACTTTTGGATGTCTGATCAATTTAACTTCATTCTACACGTAAGACAGAAAATCAGAAAACTGCAGTGAGGATTTCATACTACATATGAGCACATATATTTTAAAGAAGTTTAATGAATTGCCTTTAGGATGTACCTGTGTATCTCTACTGACTACAAAGAAAACCTACAAATTCACTTGTTCTAGAAGTTAATTCCTAAAAATTTATTATATAAAATTTGTTGAGGGAGACTGTAACCCAAAAAGCTTTTGTAACTCTTACAGTGATTTATTGGCACTGGACAGAGAGTCAAAAATTACAAACCAGATTTTTTATAACTTTGGTTTTTATAACTTTGTTTTACCTTACTGTCTCTGGTCCATGCATTAATAAAGTCTCTAGTGATAATATTATTATTATTTTAAAGAGCTTGGTAGGTTTCAGGGAATGAGGCATGTAGAGTGTCTATTTGCTGTAATTGGAAAGAATCTGAGATTAATATAATGGTTAAGATGAGAGAAAGATGTAAGAATAGAAGATTTGTGATCAATTATTTCAGAGACTGATTTTGTCAGTCTCATAAGAAGATCAAGCCTTGCATCAATTTAAGGCAAAAGTTGTCTTTAGTTTTGGTTGTTGGAGACGTCTAACTTTCAGATTTTTGTTCTTATTCAGGCCTGGAACTTTACAAAAAAGGAAAAACTAATACACTGTCTTTAAGCTGAAAAAATGGTACCAAGTATCATCATCAAAAAGCCAAGCTTGAACTCCCTCTAATTCTATCTCCTCATTCCCTCTTCTTAATTCTCAGACATCTTGTTTACTACAGTAGAATTTTACATTGTCTTTCTTTCCTTTAAGAAGTATAGTTTATATCATGTCCCGAGCTAACTACCTCTCCTATATATAAGATAAATCTGGTGCTAGATATTGCTGAGCAGAGAGCACAATCATTAAGAGAAACAGTCCAGTAAAGAAGGCAGAAGTAATGACTCTGTTTGGAATCTCTTTATTGGCTTTCTACTTGCAAACTTTGCCACAAAGGCATCATACCTCCAGCTTAGAAACAGATTATGCTTTTACTATACAAAACCTGATGACACTATTTTGAAGAAAATTCCCACCCTGTTCTTTAGTTGAGGGAAAAGAAACAATCCTTCCCAGAGTTTCTTCATATCAGTGTTATAAAATTCTGAACTTTCTATGTCCACTTTTAAATTGTCAATATTTGGAAATGTTAATGTGCCAAATCTTAAGTCATTCATCTCAGTTTAAATATAGCATCTGTTTCTGAGACTGTAGGGCTGAGGAGAAACCTTAGGAGTATCAGCCGGCTTGAACAAGTTTGTCAAAGCTGATAGCAAAAAGAACTCTGGTTTATTACCTTTGCCCTGTCACATAAAATACTCAAACATTCATCATGCTTTTAGGTAATTTTATTATTGCTCTCCACGTATTGATTAAAAACAAGGTGAACATCTCTCACTATTGTGACAATCCAAGAAAAAAAGCCCCGTTCAGTGTGAGAGTTAAATAAAAATTCTGCTCAGCACAGAACACTGAGCTGTAAGGGAAGACCAAAAAGAAGGAACATTAAGGATTAAGGAAAGACCATGAAAGCCTTGATTGTTTGTGTATTTTAATTCAGTTACATAAACATATGGCAGGTTATTATATCCAATTAGCATGTATTTTTGTTATAAATTACCATGAAAGGAAGAAGCAGGTAGATTTCTGAAGACCTGTTAGGAAAATCATGGGAGACACAAGTTTACAATGATATATGTAAATGATAAATTTTGTTTATTCAAAAGTGTAATTAACCAAGGGAGAGAAAGAATCTGTGAAGAGCCCAAAGAATATAAATAATCTTCTTATGTACTTTCAAACTGTTTTTCAAATAATGACTAAAGAACCTGCAGAATTTATTTCCACATAATATTATACTGCCAGTGGTATTTATAGTAATAAATTATATCAAAATCCATAAACATCCAGTTTACAAGGAATAATTTTCTATATGTCATATTTAAGCTGTCTTATAAAAAAATGGATTCTCAAATACCATAAAATTCACCTCCAAAAATTAGGAGAGGTTGTCTGAACTGAAGATGTGTCATCTGGAAGAAGCAAGTTCTTATCTATGCCATAGATAGGTATGGCCATAGGAATGTGGCCTAAAATATTTAGGGTTAGTGGCTGATTTTGAGCTCTTCAGCAGCAGAACTCTGCAGGTCAGCTGTGAGAGTTGAGCAATTCAAGCGCTCTCACTACAGGTGACAATGAAAAAGGAATACATTTTAAAGTGTGAACTCTCTGTCGTTTGCTTTATTTTTAATACTAAGTTGACATGTATCACCTCTGAAACAGTGGATGATATAGATGAGAGTAAAACCAAAGGCCTACTATGACACAAGCAACTGAATGGCTAAAAAAGTGTGGATCTATGTGTCTGGAAGAAAGTTCCAAGCTTGTTTCAACGTCGACAACATTTTCCGAAGGATCATATTTAGTCTGGGGGATATTAACTGTTAAATTTTCATGTTCGATTTTCTTTTTCTTTCTTTTTTTTTTCTTTTAATACAATAGGCTGAAGGCTGAAAAAAGGCAGATGCATAATGTTTTTGACAAGGATGACATTCTATTTAAGCTAAAGAGTTGGACTAGTTATCTCAAAGTATTTTAGACCTGCTTTACCCAAGAGCCAATGTGTTTGTTTCTATAGGTATGTGTACTTCTTTCAAAATAGAACTCCTCAATGTGACTGTGAAAAAATGAAGAATCTTCCTGTTGCCCAAATCCACTTATCTTAACTATAGAGGTAAAGGGCTAATTTTTCAATATTTTAGAATAGTATTATCCATCTTGAGAAAACTGCTATGCACGAAGACACTTATGATCAAAAGAATAACTAGAAATATTTTGTTTGTTGGTTTGAGATTGATTGGGGTTCTTTTGTGTGTTTTTTTTCTTTTTTTTAAGGACTATCATGAAGCTAACTGGCACATAGAATGTAGTTATTGATTTCAATATAAATGCATCTTCTTTATGATTTATTAAACTAATTACTTCTCAGTAGAATAATATGTATAGTATGGTAAAAAATACCAAACAACCAACTAAACAGCAGTGCTCTTTTCTGGCTTTGTAGTACACTTCATATTTTTGTCTGCAATTCATAGAATCACAGAATGTGCTGAGTCAGAAGGGAACTATCAGGATCATCAAGTCCAACTCTTATCCCTGAACAGGACCACCCCCAAGAGTCACACTATGAGCCTGAGATCATTGTCCAAACAGTTCTTGAACTCTGTCAGGCTTGGTACTCTGACCACTTCTCTTGAGGGATCTGTTCCAGTGCCCAACCATCCTCCGGGAGAAGAACTTTTTCTAATATCTAACCTAACCCTCCTCTGACACAACTTCAACTCGTTCCCTTGGGTCCTTTCACCGGTCACCACAAAGAAGAGATCAGTGTCTTTCCCTCTACTTTCCCTCACGAGAAAGTTGTAACTGCGAGGAAGTCTCCCCTCAGTCTCTTCTTCTCCGGGTTGAACGCACCAAGTGGCCTCAGTTGCTCCTTGTACAGCTTCCCCTCAAGGCCCTTCACCACCTTTGTTGCCCTCCTTTGAACACTCTCTAAGAGTTTAATATCTTTCTTATATTGTGGTGCCCAAAACTGCACACAATATTCAAGATGAGGCCGCATCAGGGCCCAGCAGAGCAGGACAATCCCCTCCCTCGACTGGCTGGCGATGCTGTTGGACACAGTTGGCCCTCCTGACTGCCAGGGCACTGCTGACTCATATTCAACTTGCTGTCAATCATTAACAGCCAAGTCACATGTTTAAATCCGTGACATCTTACCAGCAACATATCATTAACTTCCATCTATTTTGGGTGTAAATAATAAACAAGACAAAGAGCAGAAGAACAATTCTTGTATCTAAGTTGCATGGTATATTAAGAAAAAATAAAACCCACTGTTTGAATTAATTATATATTTCACAGTGAATTCCAGTTCACACTATTGCATAATACAAAAGGATTGTCCTTTCCAATTGCTACATTTTCCTGTTATTTGATACTATAGCTATTTGATTAAATCTTTGCAAAAAGCGTAAAAGTAAAGGAGACTTGGAGTCAGTTTTAACACCTCTGATGTTATTTTCATGATCCCTTTTCATTTGACCCAAAAAATTTAGCATAGTTGATAGTATAAAACAGTTGTCCTACCACACATCCACAAGCATGACAAATTTGTTCATGGTGAAGAATAATACGTATGTCATTAAAGAATGGCAGGAGCCGAAGTTGCTCAGTACTACCAAATTACTTTTAAAAATTTTCTGTGCATATTACAGATCCTTAGCACATTATTCATGAAAAGAGGTCTTAGGAACTGTACAGTTAAATCCATTAGCTTACAGTTAAATTGAACCTCTTAAATGTCACACCATATAATTGCTTCAAGGATTTAAAAATGCCTTCAAGCAGTTGCTGTGCGCTGTTTGTATTAACAATATCAGTTCAAATATGCTCATCTCTTCTGAAGTTATACATTTACTCTTTGTACATACTGCATACATATATAATGATAGAAAAGAATAGTGGGAATAAATGTGGTGGGCCTCAACTTTCTAAATGTTTGGAAATCACAGCTTGTGCTGGGATACACAGCAGCTAAAATGTGGAAGAAAAATTTTACCTTTTGAAATTCTTATTTTATATTCTTACACAATATTACTTATACATATGTTGATATATACGAAGTGTGAATACACCTCAGTTTAGTCTTGACTTTATTTTAATTGTTTAGAATTCATAATTAGTGGCTGATTGGTTTAGTCATGGTTTAGGAAGAGTTCTTTCTTTAGAAAAACTGTTCTATACACTATAAAGATGAGGATAAAAATAACAGCAAAAAGCTTTAGAAGAAAAAAAATGAAGCAAGTACTGTGGCTTTGCAGAAGACATGGGAATTTTACATTCCATAACAATTCTTAAAATCTACGCATACTGCTGTGAAAGGCAAAGTACTTTAAAGCACTGTTGAAACTGAATCATGATTCTCATTTGTCACCAATTAGTGTAAATGAATCAAAGGGAATTCAACAAAAAGACAGTCTATATTATGAACACATAGAAACACAATTTTGTTATATATACAGTAGACACAGATTGCTTTTGCTGCACTTCCTTTGCTCTGTCTATCCACTCTGTATAGTGAGGAAACACAGTACTCAAAACCCAAATTGTGTAGTATGGTGTTTGAAAGCAAAATCTAGATTTTAATTTAAAATGTCTTGCTTAACAACATTCTTTTTCAAAGGTGAGAGTGCTAAACTACAGAAAAAAACATATTTCTTTTCTATATCTCACAGAAAAATAATATTAGCCTTGGAAAATACAAAACTAGAGCATTTTAACTTTGAATTTCTAATTTTGACTGTGAGTCAGAATGTATAACCTGCTTTGAATCATGTCTCGATCTGTTTATCACAACAATCAGTAGCTGATACTGAAGATAAATTAGGAATGATGTTGTGGGAAAGCAATTATATATATGTATATACATATATATAGAGAGAGAGAGAGAGAGAGGGAGAGAGAGAATTTAAACAGCGAGAAACTATCAATTTCTCTTTAGATAAAGGTGTGAAAAACCAAAATACTGACGTCCAGGGCTTTCTGCACATCTCCAGGTACATTGATTCGAGATAGTTTGGAAAGTTTAGGGTTTTATTTTCATAGAAACGAAATTATTTGCTTTCTTAATAATAATGGGCTATTCATCAACTATAATTTTCATGAGCAAGTTTGATGAGAATGAAAAAAAATTGAGTAGTTTTGTGAATGTAGAAAAACCAGTCACTTGTAATATGGAGCTCATATGACTTGGTTTACCTATTTCAAAAGAAAAATTGATTATAATGGAGTTTTCTTTTGGGGTTTAGAACTGGTTATTCAGTAAAACTCAGGACATATGTATAAAACTGAACAGAACGGAGACTAGAGTTGCTGAGCTGAACATTTTATTGCTTTATTCTATGCCTAAATCAACAATAATTTATGTATTTCTAAATTGAAAGTGTTTTCAAAAGAGGGCAAAGGGAAAATGGAGTGGAGATCCACAGTGGGACGAGTACTGGTTTCATTTCCTTGGTTTGTCAGCTAGAAGCAAGTAGATATAAATGTTTTATTGTTCATAGTGCCTAACTGCAGATGTGCCAGCTTGATCTTCTAGCATGCCACAGTTTGAGACTTTATTGTAAAGAGAGCAAATAAACTTGGACACATCAACTGTGCTGTAAACTGGAAGAATAAAGTTCTTCAAAGGAAACAATTATTTTTTTTTCCCCAAATAGCATGACCATTCATCTGCATCATTAGATATATTACAGTAGAAATTCAAGTAAACCACACATGAATAAGACTGAAATAACCAAGAAAGCATAAAAAGATGAAGTTTCTAGTTTTGATGGTTTTGAATGCCACTGGTGTGAACGAGTGATAAATTATTAGCTATTGAATAATAACTATACATAAGGAAAGAGTAATGAAAATTGTGTAAGGTGGTGCTAAAAGTAAGAGAACGTTATCTTTATATTGGGAAAAAAAATAAATTAATGAAAACTCATTCTAAAATAGTATTTTTAAGGGATTAATGAACTTGAGGAATCTGAAATCAGTAAGTGAACATCAAAGTTGGCATTTAAAAAAATTTCAAAAACATTTTTCAGAATTTCATTTTCAGTCATATATCAATTTTATATTCTTCTTTGTTTATGAATTGTGAAACAGCTGCCCCATTTAACAGGGAAAAATATCTCCCAAAGGCATCTTCTTGTGTTGTATATCCAGAATAACTTTAGAAATCACCTCTCTACATCTATAGTCTACATCTATATATTATAGAAAAGCTCAAGGGAAAAAAATTGAACTGTGGCTCCATTATTATAAATAAAATCTGATGATCAGTAAAGGGTTTAGATCTCTGAAAACAGCTTCCCACTCGATTAAACAACTTCAGGTTTGATTACAATTCTCTTGTTGATTATATAGACTTCTTCTACAGGACCTTAGTATGAAAAAAGATTCTTAAAAATGCTTTATGCGGAGCATTATGTTGCAATTAAATTCTTTACTGTTTAGAGAAATAGTCAATTAGATGTTTAGGTGAAAAGCTAATGAATAAAATGCAGACAAAATATATGATTTCCTAGTTATGCATTCTATGTGTTAATAAATTTGCTTGGCTACACGTGTAGAGTGGAAAAACAAGGAGTAGGAAAAACATGTGATTAATTTACAAAAACTTACAAATTAAAAATGTAAAAACTGCCACAGTAAGAATATCAAGTAAGAAAAGGTAGAAGAGGAAAGTCATTAGCTGTTGTTTTTTGTTTGTTTGGGGTTTTGGTTTTTTGTTGTTGTGTTTTGGTTTGGTTTTTTTAATCTTGTTGATGAAATTCATCCAGAAAACAATCTAATTAAAGCTTTTGATCATTTACAGTGAAGACTAAGACTCAGATTATATGCCTCCAATCAGATTCAGAGCATAACATTTAATTGCTTTTAGTCAGTTTTAGGATTTCAAGTTTTCATTTGAATAACATAGTACAATAAAAAAGATGTCACTGAAAATGTGCTGAAGATGTGCAAGTCAAAACTACTGGCACAATCATTAAAAATATAGTTAAAAATCAATTAGATCTAAATACAACCAAAGATTGTTTTACATTGCATAAATTTTAATACATCACCCATTTAACTTTTGCATGCACTACTTCTCACTGGTATCACTAAATGATTTAGAAACATCATTAGCCTTTCTCATTTCTTGGGGAGAGTTTTCCATGCTGTTAGTTCCAAGTGGAGGGTGGAAACTTCTGAAGTCTGGCATCCTGTGTCTCAGCATATTTCAGGTTCTTCATGAATACAGAGTTTAGACAATTCCACCTGTTTGGAATCTCATTCCAGTGTACCTTGTAGAGACAGCTAAAGAATCTACCAGACAAGCAGAGTTTCCAAATGGCAGTGGAGTAGCCAGATTCAGTACTCTTGTTAGTTATTGAATCTAGCCACAACTTCTTCCCATTTCCACAAAATGTAAGGAACTAGGAATGGAACAAGAAATACACAGTCCAGTGTAGGAAGGTAGAAAGTATTGACAAAGCTCAGCAGCAAGTGTCAATGAGCTAATCCAAGAGTAAAACAGGGACAAGTAACAACAGAGAAGAATCTTAGTGTACATGCACCCAAAGTATGTCAGCTTGTACTGTTCCTTCTCAGGTCTGAGTCTTTTAAGCAATGTCATAGTGTATACATATGTCAGTGTACAAATTGCTATGTAATCTGAATGTACATATTAAACATTAGGTACAACGACAGTCAGAGGAAGAATCATTTTTAAGCAAGCAGGTCTAATCCAAATCTCTTCTGCTTAGAGGTATAGATTTATATCTGGACTTCACAGTTCACTCTGATTTTATCATAACTCATAAATCAACATAGTTCTACATATTGTGGGCTTTCTTTTCTATTTTTATAACCAGAAAAATCCTTTTATATACTTAATATCTACTGATAATGACACATAAAATAGTTGGCCCCTGCTAGCACAAAATTAGCAGGCTAAACTATTAATCAGAATAGGTTCAGGTAAATAAGTGCTTCGAAAGGAGGATTCCTTAAGTCACTTTAAAAAAAATTGTCCAACAGTATGGTACCACAAGAAGAATTATATTAAAGGACATAGTTTTCAATCTATGACCTTCTGTTCATTAAGTACTTAAGACAAAGGATTTGTTTCTTCTGCCTTGACTACCAGCACAACTACCAGAGGAGGCGCTTCTGAGGCTGAAGGAATTACTGCTATTAAAAACCGTGCAGGATCAAGCCTATCTTCTTTATTTAAATATTTAGTTAAAGAATTTATTCTAGACTGAAGAATACGTTACATGAACTACAACTGGACCTGTCAAAGGAGTAACTTGCTTCAAGTTGGATATAAAACATTTTGCAGCTATTTGATTCATTTGATCTCGTAAGAGAAATACCAGGTCCCTCCATGAACATATGACAGAGTGTGCTGAGCCTTCACTGTCTAGCAAGACAACACATAAAAGGCATATTTGCACTTTCTCCCTGGATGTCTGTCTTCTCATGCCTCTAGCACATTTTGGTATTTTTCTTCTGCAAGTCAGTTACTAAATCTTCCAAAAGGCTTTCATTGTTCTTCCCAATTGGAATGTGCTGAAGGAAGCAATGTGAGCAGTGCACTCTCAACCCCTCCAGTTTCCTGTTGCCCCCAGCTGTCCTGCACATTGTTAGGATATGTAAATAATGCAGACAAACCAAGCATTACAAACCTATCTCTACCCCACTGCCTGACAGATACATTTTTAAATGGTACCTTTTGCACTACTGTACCATCTACCTCTTGTGTCCTTAAACCTCAAGTTCTACAGATGAAGGAAGAAATAAGAATAATGTGATGATATCAGGATGCTGCAAGTGCTCTGAATGTACTTTTAGTTGTATTTTTGCATGATAAAGCAGCAGGAGCTTACTTCCCTTATGTGCAGGAAAAGGAAGAAATGATAGGCGGTTTAGTGAGTCATCTGTGGCTTTTTTGAAAACAACAATATAGATTTCTAGGACACCAGATATATATTTGAAAAATTAAGCCTAGGAAGTATGGATTTATAATTGTCCAATCAGGATACAATCTGTATATTTATGAACTCCTTATTCTCATTTAGCTAAAATAAAGATTTTAGGATAGCAAAGGCTAAGCTGAATGCTACTCAGCTACACTGTGGAGCTTACCATTCCCTCCTCGATCCATCCAGCTGTGAGTGCACCCTACACTATGAATTGGCAGTCATTCTAAAATGTTATCCTGCTTTTTGAAAGAGCCATCAAAGAGTCGAGCAAAGTGTTTATAACAAAGAAAAATGTTTATAATAGATCATAGTGAAAATGGAGTTCAATGTAAATGGTAAACAGAATACATAATGCAGCCAAACAGAAGTCTTTTGATCATAAAGATACCAGTTGAAGTATGGTAGAGGAATTTTTAATGCAATTTTTTTGACATAGAGTAATGTGGAAAAATACCATGACAGGAACACCTTTATAAATAGATTTAATGTGCTAATTATGTAAGTCCACAGAATTGACTTAGGTTATGTTACTTTGCCAGCCTATAAAACCTTCATATGATCAATTTGTCATAATTTTTTTTGAAAGAGCTGTATGTACCAAGCAAAGTAGACAGTAACACAGAGCATCCAGAATATTGAGAACATATGTTGTCTGCTTTGGGATGTTCAGGCCAGATTTACAAAACAGAGTTTAAACCACAATCTCAGGTTCCCTGGGAGTTTCTGAAGCAGCTGTTAAAATAATAAATAAATAAGCTTGCCCGAAATCAGATCAGTGGACTGGAGAGTTGTCGTAACGAGGAAAGCTCTGGACACTTAATGTAAGGATCCAAGAACTCCGTTTATTGAAGATAGAAAGCAACTTAATATACACTGTATAATAGGCTCATCCATATTACAGAGATTAGGCTCCTAATTGGTACTTGACTAATAGGTGATATCATCTCAGCTGCCTTCCATTGTTTACACAGGTGGCTCGTTAAGTGTTTTTGTTTTGGTAATGCCAACCTCCTGTTTATCACCCAGCTTTAACACATCAAAGACACTGTTGCTTTCTGATGGCCTTGCCGTCTCAGAGGTTCAGGCGAGCTAAGGCAAGAGGTTCACACGAGCTAATTCCCTACAGAAAGTCTTTTGGCTTTACACGTCAGATATGCAGGATTCACACGCTTATGACCTCAGGAAAAAAAAAAACAAAACAAAACAGAGCAAAGCCACCATGCTTTCTAACAGACTCCTAAACATGACCGTCCAGGCCCTCAGCATGCAGTTTCCTCTTATACAGAAGATAAGTTCCAACATAACTTTTGCTAATTTTTTTGTAGGATGTTCTGTGTTTTTGGATTTATTTTCAGCTGGATGATCAGCAAGTTTCTGTCCACATCTGCACCGGGCAGTTTTTTATCACAAACAGCAAACATTTTCACTAGAGGTTCCCATTTTCTTTTACTTTCAAAAATGAAAAAATTTTGACTACAGATGCATCTTGATGTTGCATATCATACAACCAAGAAGATATGCAATAGATATATAGCAGTGAAGTCTCAAACTTATACAGTCTCACAGATGATCAGATACTATCTTCTTCTTTATTCTTTATGTATTCTCCCCTCAAAAGATAGCCAAAGGGAATACAGAATCATGTTTACTACCAACATGTCTAGATATTAGACTTTCTGCTAGCATATTTATAGTATTGTTTCTCAGACTTACGTCAACTGCCAACAAAATAAATATGGTTTTCATATAGTAGTCTTTTACTTGTAAGGAAAAAGAATGCACTTTAAAACACATTCCTGGTCTTGTCCTGTACACAGTAAATGTGACTATACCAAAAGTCCATGTTACTGAGTCCTGTGTAGCATTTTGTACATATTTAGAGAAGAGCATATACAAGAAAGTACAAATATGCTTTACATATTTCTAAAATATGCTTTACATATTTGTTCCTCAATATGCTGTTCTACTGCCCAGCAACTTGCCCTTTGACATCCTAAAAGAGAAATCATACCATTATATTTAAAATGCTTTATGATTTTTTTCTTCTATGAGTTTTCAGTCTGTTTTCAAAACTTTTTTTATCCTTTAGTTTAACTTCAACCGGTAAGAGAAATTATACCACTTTCTTTGAATCAAGCTTGTTTTTTGATGCTTCTCACTTTACATGTTAGAAGAGAGCAAACAATTATTCTCTTTTCACCTCTGCTTTACCTTCATGCTATATAAACTAAACTTGAAGAATGAAACCACACAGTATGTAACACAGAGCCTTGAAAATTTCATCTATAAAATACTGTTCATGGTCACATTGATGCAATCCAAATGAACAGATTGATTTAAGCTTATTCTACAGTGTATTGTAACACAGTTTGGACTCTCATTCAGAGGGCTTCACAGCAACTTCATATCTTTTTGTCTACTGCTAGGGATCATATATTCTCATTCATCTTGGCTCACAGACACTTGGCAGAAAAAAAAAATAAAGTGGTGAGCTCTTATAAGTTTCAGGAAATTGAGGAAAATTTGAACACTTTCTATTGTGTCAAACTTCATCATTAAAATAGCATTAAAATAAATCCAACCTGCAAGGAAGGAAGTGTGTTAGAGGCTGAACACCAAAACCAGAAGTAACTTAGTAACTACTGGATCTTGCTCACACACATACACAAACACAAGTTTAACTACTTAAATAACTCAAAATTATTTAACATTGTTTAATTCTTGCTTGTCTGGTTTGGCAGTCTTGTAAGATTCCATACTTTGGACCAATTAGGTGCAACAACTATTCAGTCTAAGAATATCATAATAGAAGCAGTTAAAAAACACTGAAGGGGATTAAAATATAAAATAACCTCAAACTGTTTCTTTAAGAAACTATTAATAACAAAATAAAAACAATGAGTAAATGTGAAATGTCTATTCTGAGGAAACACAGTCTTCATTTCAAGGGAAAGCAAGTTAAAGTATATACAATAGCCTCCTATAAGCAAATATTTAACTCAAAGTTAATCTCAGACTTTACAAGACTTTATAAACTATATATAATATATTTAAATCTTTCAGATTTATCATCTCTTAAAAACGAATTAGGGGGTTTTTTAAGTAAGAACCAGTAAGTAAACACCATTACTGCAAATGTGGTTTCACTTAAAGAAGGGTTCATTTATCTATATTCAAAAGTTTTGTATAGTCTGAAATAGTTGAAGTTATTTTTTTTTATTTTCTCTCTGTTCCCATGAGGTTTATTAAATTTCTTCCAGCTCTCTGCATCATTGTCTGTAAAATCCTGTGAAATAATCTTTCATCACCTCAACAAAAGAGAAATTATTCCCTTAACAATTACTACTTCCAACTACTGCATTTTTTTTTTAGAAGTTGTATCTATTTTCAAAGAAAATATATTAATGTTAAATTCAATATAAAAGGTCAAGACCTCCCTCCTCATTAACAGAAAACTCTTTTTGAATCAGCAGGTGACAAGCTCAAAGTGCACATTAAATTCAGCTGAAAGGCTGCATCAGGTTAGTTAATGGTCATCAATGACAGCTGTGTGACTTTGTTAAATTGCTCATGACTTCTAACACAGTTTTGAAAAAGCAACATGACATGAGAAGTTGTTTAATTGCGAACATTGTCACTTTCTGTAAGGGACTGCATTACAGCAGCACAATTCTCTATATGATCATGATGTTATTTTTCAAATTTAATGCCTAGTGCTAAACTTGAAATTCAATTCCAATGGCATAAGATTTGTTACCTCTGCTAATCTCAGCTCTGGAGATATTTCTGTTTCAGGTGTCTGGTAGCCTTTTATGAAGGTTATGACACCTCTCAGCCTAATCAGGCAAACCACCTGCCAGTATTCTGCAAACAATGTGCAGATTGCCTAAACCAGCCCATGTAGTTAAGAAGTGAGCAGAGCTGTAAACACAGCAATGCTCAGCTGCTCCCACATCTACCCTTTTAAGAATGGTATAACAACAGCTCCTAAATGTGTTATAACAGGTATGATCAACTGAATTCTCCATTTGGTAGGTGTCGCTAAGATAATACACATTTAGTATAGTTGGTGTTGATATGATTTTCTAAAGGAATGACTTCTGATTTACCAGAAAAAAAATCAAGTGTTATTCAGGGAGCTTTTAAAAATAAAGTTTAGTATGCCGATGTACCAATGCCTGATTAAGACTTGTAAAGCTGTTGTGACTAATTCATGTCTTAAGTCATATTTCACACAGGAATGCCACAATGCAACTTTCAAACCAGTTTGCTTTGATTTGAGGATAGGAAAGGGAGTAAGAATTGAAAAGCTAAAGAACTTGATCCTTTTCTCACTGAGTATAAAGCATAGGTGACTATGTTAATTTTCTTTTGTCCTAAACAACTTCATTATATCTGAAGAGCTAAGTTCTGGAAAGTTGGAAAGATTTCATTAAAAAGGTTAAGAGCAATTGGATATACCTCTTGGGAAATGCTTATTGAAAATCTATTAAAAAGGTTGTATATCCAGACTGAATGGGGAACTTCTTTTATCATTGTCTTTAATCCTTCAAAGGCTAGTTGACTATAGTTTAAAGGGACACAGCACTAGTTTGCATCCTTCGTTTGTTTTCCCCCAGATGATGAGAAACATAAAGGGATCACAGTGTCAAGTATAATAATATTTTATTCTATTGATTTATTACTTGAAAATTTAAAATAATTATAATTTAGGGAGAGTATAATTTAGGGAGAGTATAATTTAGGGAGAGTATAATTTTCCCAAGTTTCTTTCTGTTACTATCCTTTTAGTAACTTGGTTGTTGCTGAGGGATTTTGTTAACCTACCAATGTGAATTCACCTCTATTTTAAATGGCAATACACTTTCATATTCAGAAACCAATATGGAAGATTTTACATGGCTGTTGGGAATTTTGCAGGCCTAGCCACTGCTCTTTTATTGAGAAATTACTTAGGTGAAGCAGAAATAATCATCACAACATAGGCACAAGAAAAGGCCTTAAGCAGCAGTTGAAGAACTAGGTTTAAGGCAGGTTCCTTAGTGGCACACAGAACAAATTCAGGACCCTAGCATTGGTTTGGGTGCTGTATGTCTGTAGTCAAAGCAGAAAAAGAACTGAGCAGCCTAAACACAGAAGAAGAAGTCTGAGCAACAGGACTAGAGAAAGGAAAAAAAAATAAGCTAGAACATGAAACTCAGACAAAAGCACTGGTACATTAAGGCTTAGATATGGTTACTATTATTGTTTGTGGCTTTATTCCTTTTTATTTCTATGTTTTATGTTGTGAAAGTGACAAGGATTTTGAAGAAAACCTCTGAGAGTACCTATTTCTTACTCCATTGGTAATAGTTCTAAGTCCACAAATTTTAGTTGTAGTTTTTACCACGGTCATCATAACTATTTGTTACATTTGTTCACATTTTACACAAAACTTTTGTTTCATTCTTAAGGGCTTTTTCATATGCTGATATTTTTGTAAATAATTCAACTTAATACTTGATTGTAACATATTCAAGCCCACAAACAATCATGTTCTAGCATGCTTTTACAGTATCACAGAATATGCTGAGTTCAAAGGGACACACGAGGATCATGAAGTCCAACTCTTAGCCCTGAACAGGACCACCCCCAAGAGTAACACCATGGGCCCAAGAGTATCATCCAAACACTGCTTGAACTCTGTCAGGTTTGGTGCTCTGACCACTTCCCTGGGGAGCCTGTTTCAGTGCCCAACCACCCTCTGGGTGAAGAACTTTTTCTAATATCTAACCTAACCCTTCCCTGAAACAACTTCAACCCATTCCCTTGGGTTCTGTCGCTGATCTAAGAGAAGAGATCAGTGTCTACCCCTCCTCTTCTCCTCACAAGGAAGTTGTAGACTGCAATGAGATCTCTTTCAGTCTCCCCCAGGCTGAACAAAATAAGTGGCTTCCCCTCAAGGCCCTTCACCATCTTCATTGCCCTCCTTTGGACACTAAGAGTTTAATATCTTTCTTATATTGTGGTGCCCAAAACTGCACACAATATTCAAGATGAGGCCACCCCAGTGCAGAGCAGAGGGGGATGATCCCCTCCCTTGACTGGTTGGCGATGCTTTGCCTGATGCCTCCCATGTTTGGCCCTCCTGACTGCCAGGGCACTGCTGACTCATATTCAATTTGGCAATGACCAGGAGCCCCAGGTCCCTTTCCACAGCACTGCTTTCCAGTATCTCTTTATATTTTTTAAACAAATCTCGATATAAAATAGAGAGTTCTCTTGTATTGTGCAAATGTCAGGTTCAGGGCTTCAAGTCTTTGACAACTACAAAAAATATACCTGTCTAAATAAACTGGAAGAGAACTAGTAAGGTAGAATTATGAACTGCAGAGTCATTTCAGGTGACAGACCCTTGTCTTGTAAGGTTCCCTTTACACAGCACTGCAGTCTCAGCATCTATTACATTATTTCTTTAAAAATTCAGTTATTTCTGTTGTCACACATCTGCCTAGTGAAAAACAGTAAAGGTCTAAAATATTATATTTATCTCTGTCAGGGTACATTCAGGGCTAACTTAACTAAACTAGAGGATTACAGGACTTCCAGACTGTTTATACCACGTAGTATGGTATAGGCATAGCATTGTGCTAAAATAGCTGTAGTGCTCTAGAGTGTACTAATATTTCTGGATAGCATTATTGGTTCTACGCCTGCCTCCTCACAGCTACCTCAGGGATATATGTCTAGTGATGCAGTCACCCTAACTACATGTAAATTATTAACCATTAAATATGTTATAATATAACATCAAATTTCATTTAAGTAGGCATGCATTGTGAAATTTGCACTGGGAGTAATTCTGTTCACCTTTGCTTCCTGTTACCAGTGACTGATGCCATCAGGCTTTTTTTCTCCATGTAGATTTTAATTCCACTTCAAAATGGGCCTTTCTATATTAAATTGAACTGTACTGAAGTAACCTCCAAATGGTGTTTGTTAGACTTCTTTTACTTTACTATGTGGGAGCACTTCTATTTTGAGTAATGCAAAAAAACCCTCACAAACAAACAAAAACAAAACAAAACCTAAACAAAAAAACACAGGAAAAACAACCAAAAACAACAAAAACACACACACACACAAAAAACCAAACCAAACAAAAAACCAAAACAACCCCAAAAAACAGTACTTCCTCTGTTTCAGGATGGATACTTTCCTTTTAAGACGTTGTGGAAGATTGTACGGAAATCTATAACTATCCTAATGCACAAACTGTACTGTCGAGGGAATAGGGAATGTACTGCATTGTTCAACAAAGAGGCAAAAAAATTTCATGTCTGTGATTGCCTTAATTTTATTATTACTAAATTATGCTTTCCAAATGAATACTGAAGTGCAACTAACCTGCTCTAAGGCGCATTTACTGACTGAAACATGAACCATGAAGCTGATCAGCAGTTGAGTGCCTCAGATGAGAAACAGGCCAAGCTTATTCTTGGAAAACAAAGCAGTTCCAAATCTGTTGATGCACTGGGTGTGCCTGTTCTTGTTTTTTTTTCTTGAATGATACATAGAGATGCACTGACAGTAGTGCAGTACCCCAGACCAAAGTTATCTTGCTAATGGGTCAGTGGCAGAAAGATGAGGTGTGAAACTGGATTTAAAATGAAAATAATGGAGTTTAGAACAAGGCATAGATAACAGTTTCTTAGCTAACTTAACACTTCGAAGTCACAGGGGTCACTTTGTCATGTATGGGAACTAGCAAGATATGGCTAAATCTTGTTTGGACTTCTTTCTTCCTTTTGTTACACTTTGGTAACTGCGTCTGCCTGGTTTTAGTCTGTAAATCATCTATGGCAAGGACCCGGGGCATATAAGGGTAATCTTGCCACATATCATCTTGCAAGCAGTATCCATCACACTGTAAATATAAGATATGGAAAATAGTTATAACTTTCAAATCCCAGTTCTTAGATAGTTTTCTCTGTGCATGCTACCTATTTGGCTTCCCTTGTGTAGTTCAAAAACAGTTAGATCTCTGGCATATGGATCTCTAGTGTATGGCTTGCCCGAGATTTCTGTTTAAAAGAAAAACAAAAAACCAAAACCACAACCCCCCCTGAAAAACCCAGCTTGACTTTTAATAAGGCTAGCTGTTGTGCAGATCTAAAAAGAAGGAAAGAAGGAGTAACACAATCTATAACCTTACTCTGCCCCATTCCTGTAGAGTCTCACTGAGTGATGCAATGCAGGACATTCAGTTATTTGCCCCATTAATGCTATTAGGGATGTGAATCAACCTAAGCTTGTTCCTGTTTGGTAGACATTAGTGATCCTGAAATTTTTCTCTCTCAAGTGGTAAATTGCTTCTCAGTAAAAGGCAGTGAAGAAAAAGACAAAAACACTTGCCAATCATAAATGTTGAAGTTAATATAAGACAGTTGAACAATGCAAATATTAAGGGCAGATAAAAGCCTGATTTCAAAGGAGAGAGAGCAGTGTGACCACAGAGTAGAGAAGCTTTGGAGGTCCAAGAAAATTACTTGTATATCCACGTGCGAGCATTATGATGGGTGTGCACACCATACATGCAATGTCAGCATGAGGAGTCTGAATCTTTATTTCTCTTCTCTCTATAACAAATTTCATGTCCCCATAAAGCCATTTTTACTGCTTTAGTCCCACCCATATCAACCTAGCTTAGTGCCTAAATCATTCTGGTTGGGTGCTCCTAAGTCAGTTCCTCTCATCTATAGACTTCAACATGACTGTGCACTACCTCTCATGTACTAAGCGTAGCCTGAATTTTACTTATCCTAACTGAAGAGGAACATTCTTAATCTATAAATGTGCATATTAGGGCAGATTCATGTGTTAAACTAGTAACTGTAAAATGTTACTGAAGTTAATGGAAGAGATATCAGTATAGGACTTGTGTGTTAAGGTAAGAAGGGCAGACTGAAGGAAGCAGACTGAGAGGGGAAAATATAGCTGCCTTTCATCTGCTAACTACCTGTTCTATATTCTTTCCAGTTACGGTAAAACTTCTTTTTATTTTTGCCTTTTTGTTTTACCTAACAGCTATATTAATTATAGTGTTCCATAATATTTATCTATATGTGATTTTCATAAAGTTATCAGCACTCAGAAGCAATTCCTCATGTATTAGGCCCTGATGAGGAGATATTCTGCAATTGACTGCAGCTTTACTATGGAGAGGAAGTTACTTCATCCTTTGTAATAACACTTGTGGGCTAAATATCTGACACAAGGAACTCTTTTCAGAGTTCAAAAAACTGCACTAGACTGGAAACTTGGATCATTATTCAATTTTACTTGAACCATTACGTAATTTTTTTCTCCTAGAGTTTACTTGGTACAAAGTCTTGATAAGAAATAAACCTTGCACTGGCATGAGTCTTCCCAGTAAAATCTTGTTAGTCATGTTTCAGTCCCTTCAGGCTTCTAAATTCCTGCTAAGGAAGAGTTAAACATTGCATGAAAAAAGCAGGAAACCACCTGCTGAAATGTGTCATTACTTCAGAGCTGGTTCAGGATCTAACTGCTGTTTCCACTGCACATGCTCCACAAGAGCAAGTTCAAGTAGGTAGAAACAGTTTGCTAACACTGTACCTGCCCAAGGCCAGAGGGAGCACTTACTTTCACCAGTAATTTGAAGTAATGAGCTGAGTAGACATGCATTTATTATGCCACAACTTTAGTCCAAGTATGTTACAAGATAAGCCTGACCTACCTTATAAGAACTGCAACACTGAAGTACTGCAGATCTGCATTAGTTAAATGCATAACTTATATGAAAACAATTTCAATTTTTCTGTAGAATGCACATTCTAGTAGTAGTATAGTCAAAAATACTGTAACAACTGACAACAGTTCATATGCTTAACTTCATTGCGGACAGAAAAGGCAATTGTAAAACAGAATATTTTTTACAAGACTAATGCATTCACCCCTGGTACAGAGCAGACTGTTCTACTGAAATATGCTTTAACATTTATTCTAATTTGTCTCAGGACAATTAGCTGGATAATGAGTTATAGATTAAATACCTAATGAAGTAGTTCAGTACAAACACTTTCAAAACTCTTGTTTTCAAGAAGCTGAAGTATTTTTGCTACTAACTTTAAGTCAAAATACTAAAAGAATTCAAATCAGGAGAAGCCAGATATGAAACATAGTTCAGTAGACTTTCAAACTAAACATGAATCCACTTCACAGTCCTTTCCATCTGCTGAGAAAAGTCTCACAAAGTTGGTGAAGAACTCAGCATGATTGGATTTATGTTCTAAGGGAAATACCTTGTCATTCAGTTTGAAGTAGTGGAAGGAAGTGTCTGCTCCTTATGCAGCAACCTCATTAAATTATTTTGTTATCAAACTACCTTTTTCAAACTTTAAGCTTACTCTATTTAAACCACAATACCTTAAGCCATTGGTTAAGAAACTACCATGTGAAAAAATCTTGTTCAGTGTCCACTGCGAAGCAATTCTGGTCTGAATGTCATGGGTGTACATTAAACATATCAATTATGTGCAAAAATTGTCTTCACAGCAGCAGTAGCTAGACACAACTTTCAAACATTCATTTGCATATACTACATGAATGTGGAAATATCATTAGTTACAGTACACTGAAAATAAAATCAAACAAGGACAAAGTGTTTTAACACCACCTGAGGAGGGTCAGTTGCAATTGAAAAACAGTTACTGAACAAAAATATCTGTCGCTATTGTCCTAGAAGACTCTAAAAGGCAACAGCCAGTCTTTGTGACAGTGACACAGATTATGCTTATGCTGCAAGTTTGTGTTGTTTGCTCTAATTATTGTAAAACATTTGACTGGGGTCATGAAACCAGACAATGTCAATTAGTACTCTGCATGCAATTCAAGTGGATTAAGCCCCAAGGTGGAATGCTGAAGAAATTTAAGGGTTGCATTATTGCATTACAGAACTTCAAAGTATATAAGCCAAATAGCAATTTCAGTGTATGAGATGTCTCACCAGGCTGTTTTTTCAAGGTCCTACAGTAAACTGCACACAAATTTAAGTAAAGTAAAAAATTGCAAACAAATGTGAACAGCAAAAATTCAAAATACATGTGTATAATATATAGGTGTGTCTATGTGTATAATTATATGCTTATATACCATACAAGCAGCAGAAGATATAAATTTCCCTTTTAATTCAGCCATCTGGCAATGCTTTTTTGCTTATTCTGACAGGGGTTAATGGGCAGAATGTGCAAGCATTGGCAAACTAAGATAGTATTGAAACATTAGGAGCATCCAAGTGTTCATGTAAGCAGATGTTATCACCTCTTCTCATAGTTAAAGCTGACTGTTTAGCTCAGAATATTTGACTGATGCTTGCACTGGAGACTTTGTTCTTTATCTTTCTAGAAAAGACAAGTTGAGCTCCTTCTCACATCAGGAAAGTCATGAAAATGTCAAGTGAATACTTCCAAATGAAATCTAGAGCTCTTGCTTCCTCTTTCTTCCAATGTCTCAAATGCTTTTGCCATGGCTGCTTTTAAAGCACAGCTGAAAGGATGGTCTGGCTTCAGGTGTAGCCTCTACTATGATTCCAAATTGTTGTACAATAAATCATGGAGCCCCTAATAGAAACATTTTAGCATCTGTGTTACTTCCACTGTAAACATTTCATGAAAATTAATATTAGTTTACAAAATGCTCAGACCCATTGTGGAATGTGCACATTCTACCATATCCTTTTCTGATAGATGCATTGAAAATGGTCTTTTTAATCAACCTGCACAGTGAGGCACTGACAAATCAGCATAGAAGCAAGTAATACTGACTCTGGCATGTGTTCCAGTTTGTAGAAACATTCTATAGCAATCAGCAGGAGTTATGCTCTCACTCTGGCTAATTCGAAATTGAGAAGAAAATGATGCTTGCTCCCACAAGCACCTTAATACAGAATGGGTGGAGCTAATCGCATATCACAGAATCAAAGAATCATCCAGGTTAGAAAAGATCTCTAAGATCTTGAAGTCTAACCTTTGACCGATCACCACCATGTCAACTAGAAAAAAAAATAAAATCACTTGTGATATTTAATTGCTGTAGCATAGCAGGGAAGATGTACAGGCATTGGGATTACCTTTAGAGAAAGATAAGATTGGATAATATAATATTGTAAACTGGAAATATAGTATTGTGGTTTTTACAAGAAATGGAGTATTAATTAACATCTCTACTTAAGTGCCCGTACATATGCTTCCCCAATTGCAGCAGTTTTGCTAGAGAAAACCATTACAACCAACTTACAGCTGTATGGAAAGAAAGACAAGTAAACATGCTCACATGAAAAAATATAATATATGAAGTGTGAATATTTTTGGAATGCCTTGGGTTCCCTCCACTTCCACTTACTTCGCCTATGTACTTCATCTCCCACCAACACTGACTCAGAAAAATGTATCCTTCCCCCAATACAGATGTTATGCTACTTTGAGTTTTACATAAGAAAAATATTTCTCCAAATTATAAAAAACCCAACCCTGATAAAGCTAATATCTAATCATCCATAGCTGTAAATCATGATTGATAACATATTACAAGTTATATTTCCTGTAAAGACCTTGTATGTCCCTGGGTAGATATTTCATGCCAAAATCTAGATCAGAAAGCTATAGGCAAAATATAGCCTCCATAGGAGGGCACACCATATGTTTCCCTGACTAATTTAAGAGACTTCTTAACAGAATGGTTGTTGTCTTAGGTTATGCTGGAAAAAATACTTTCAGGAAAACCAGAAGCATATTATTTAATGGCTATGTACAACAAAAGTGTTTATAAATGGTTTGTTTCCATACTATTTTTTGCTATTTTCAGTGAAAACGAGCAGACAACCATGACAAGCAGAAACTCTGCTTGCATGAGGAAAGTATATAAAGGTGGAAACCAGAATAAAATAGAAAGATGTGAAGCTGGGACTTATTTCTCTTGCAATCAATTACTCAGTTTAACCATACAATTTTTAAAGCTATAATTTTTTTTTCATCTTTGGTAAGTTTAGTAAGAGATTTAATTACCTCACAGCTTCATTTTAGATGTGGAATAACTTTTCCCCTGCAGAAGCTTTCACATAAATTCCCATGACATTCATCACATCTTTCCTTTTTCTGACCAGTGTGGAAACACCCACATAGTTCTCCTTTCTTCAGCAAAATAACTTTCTTAGCATCTCTTCTCAGACCTAAAATGAAGGAAAGACTTCCATTTCTGCCCATGATTTTTATTCACAATTATCTGTTATCTGCTCTCTGTGCAGTAAAGGAAGACCAGGTAAGTTTAAAATAGGCCAAAGGAAGGCTTTGAACTCTTTTAAATGATGGAACTTGCCTTATGACAGTGGAAGAACTTGCAGTATTGTGGCTGCTGTTGCCTGATTCTGATAGCTGTTTTCCCCTCTCATTGCACTGCTATCTTGTATTTGAAAGTCAAGGAGAACTGATATTTTTATTGTAAAATAATAATAAATCTCACAAAATCATTCAGGCAACTTTGAAGTTTTTGCAACCTTTTTATCCTGTACACTTTTCAAACTGGATCACAAAATTCTCATGCAAACTATGGTAAAGTAAGAAACAGATCATAGTCACATGTTTTACTGTATTGGATTATTATGAATGCTGAATGTATAAGAATTTAACCAAGAACAACAATTCTTTTATAGCTTCTCCCTTTATACCTTTCTCAATATATCTAAATCTATTCCTGGCAGCTCTAATGAGTCCTCAGATTCTTTATAAATTTAACCCAAAGGGTTGGAATTTAATACGTGCTGGACTTGGAGATGTTTCTCCCTTTAGAAGAGCAGAAGACCTTAAAGGAGATTGAGTATTTGAAGGTCTTATAAGGAGGAAAAGTGTTTAAAGTAAAGAAGCTGTGATGAGAAAACTGCCGAGAAGAGGGAAATAAACTTAGTAGTGTGTTTTATCTTGCTTTCATGCAGTCATGAGGAGTAAATGCATGGAGAGTATATGCAGGGTATAGGACAGGAATACACATTTTCTCAAGTTGCCACATGATTTGGGGTTTCCATAATAATTATGGCTAGAACAAGGTGAATCTTTTGTAATGAAACTCCTAGTTAGGTTGCTGAAGCTAAATTGTGGAATTTCATCACAATTCTGAATTTTATGGGTAACTGTTACAGATATTTTGGCATATTTGGGACTGAATCTAAAAATTGTCTAAAGTGTAGTAAGCAACTACAGCCTTCTCTGAGAGCTTTAAAAATTGCTTGGGAATGAGAGACTTAAGGATTTCATTTACCTCACCTAAAAGAAGACTGATATGTTTTTGTATTGTATTCTATAACTATCTCAGTACTACTTATTAAAATATCAGTAAAGAAAGGGACGTTTAATCTGGAAAAGAAAACTGTGGAAGGAATGAATAGTTTGAAAATTGTCTGGATGACTGCAAGGCCCTGCATAATTGAGAAGGGCAGTAAGAAAGATCGTGGTTTAACCTCCGAATCAAAATTTGGCTGCTGGTTTTGATGTCCTTTTTTTCAAAGGGGCGAGTAAACAAAATTCAGAATGATATATGCAGCTTGCAGAGAATTAGGTCCTCATGTTAATAGTGTTGAGTGAGACTAAAAAGCTGCATAAGCAGTGTGTATAAGTAAAGTAGTAAATTATGAAAGTTGGCAAATAACTGAGTAGTTAAAAATTAAGCTCAATAGGATTAGTTGAGGGGACTCTGGATCAGATCTGCAATTGCAAAACTGTTCAAATGACCAGGAAGCTGTATAAAAAATGGATTACGTGTCCGAGAACAAGCATTTTGTGTGAGAAATTGGATAATAGAAGTCTGAATTTACAGGGGTGAAGAGAATTGGAAAGACTCCCGGGACAGAAAAAGCTCTTCTAAATTGTTCCAGGACAACTTTTTTTTTATCCATATATGAGTTTCTAAACTCTTACACTTCAAGAAAGCTGAAAAACCAGCTGGGTTATCTTTTTCATGTGTAAGATGTCTTTTATTTTCTGGTGGCTTAAGGCCATGCAAGTCAGTTGGAAGACCTAAACTGAGTTAAGATTTCATGCTACTCATGGATATTTATATCTTGTGGTTAGATTTTGTCACTGTTTTGGTTTGAGATTTTTTTAAAGTACTTTTCTGACAGGCACAATTCTACTACCCTCTAATCATGTCTGAATTCTTACATTCCTATTCTATAGATAGGGTAATCAAGATTATTTAAGATAGAAGAGGTCACCAGAAAAAGCATAAGGGCAAAAAAAAAAGATTAATGTTTGACCTCTTCATTTGTGTGACTTAAAAATTCGCAATTTAAGTTCTATCACATTATGTGAAGAGCTTTCTTAAATTTTGAAGAAGTCTGTTTGGCTAGGTTTGTTTGTACAGCTTTTTCACATGCACTTATGCATGCTGGAATGGGTATAGGTGTGAGCACATAACCTAACTAGATTAATTCAAATAAATTTTGTGATAAAACTTTTTTTTTATTACAGGAAAGTGTCCTACACGTATGACAAGCAAACTTCAGATTTCCATATTAGCTAACATTTAAGCATGCATTCAAACCTTTAGCTGGTACTTTCATTTTAAACACCTTCAAAACATAATTTAATGCAATATGAACTAATCTCCATAGCTTTTGCTTTTGGGTCTTGATTCCAAACACTCTTAATTTCTAATTTTCTACTATTAGTAAAGGAAATTTCCATTTGTTTTAGTAAGTCAACTGAATCTAAACTAAGATTTTTAAAGTTCAAGTGACATATGGTAAACACCATCTCCAGCTTTCAGGTTCATGTCCTATTCGGGTTCTGAGTACATATTAAATCGGGTACACGTTACCTTGTGTATCTGTATTGTTCCTGAAGAAAATTCTCAATGTTCTCTCAAAGCAGGTATAGGATACTCCTACTGTATTGATAGCTGAGGATTTAGAATTGCAAAGGCACCTCAGAATGCATGTGTCCCATACTATGGATTTGCCTGTTGTCTAGTATGTATTTTGATCTTTACTGGTCTATAATTCTGTTTATATTCAAAAACTGGAGAGAAAACAGAAATATTTGCTTGAAGTACAATTTTAGAAAACACCCACTCAATTTATATGCTAAAATCCACTTGTAAGCTAAATGCTGTTAAGAAGTTAGAAGCCATCAAATATTGCAACGTTTATACTATATGTGATATGGTATATCCTGTAGATTCGAGTAGAACCCTGATCTAAACAGGAATTAGTTTGTAAGCCTTTGAGAGGGTGGGGGGAGGGGGAGAGGGAAGGGTTGAGTCTCTGGTTCTGATTTGTGGTCCCAGAACTAATTATACTATTTACAGTAAAGCTTATGGAATCAACTGGATCCAGTCTTTGGACCACCATAGCAAAGTACCAAATCTCATGTAAAATGCATAAACCTCCAAGCTAAGGAATCACAGCTCTCCTGTGGTCTCTCCTAAATCATACATTCCTGTCTGCACAATAGCTAAGGGTCTTGGAAAAGATGACTTTGAAAAATCCACTACAAGTTCCAAGTATTTTCCCCACTGAAAACAAAGTTGTAATTGGAGTCACTGGGGTTATGTAAGGGGTGATTTCAGTCTGTTCTCATATAGATAAGCGTTTTTGCACCTTGTATGACCTTGACTGTCTGACAGCTGAATAGATATTGCAGTAAGTTTCTGTTCATTTGAAACAATTATGTGCAGATGTTTTCAAAGGATAAGAAAGCTGATCAGAAGGCACTTGAAATCCAGGAAGAGATAAATATAATATATGAAATAAACAAGTGCAACTGACACTGCTTGGACCTTTAATTGATACATTGTGCTGACAGCAGTGCTGAACATTTAAATGTTTTGCTCAAGATTGTGGAAACTTTAACCCCTGGGAAGCTTAGCCATGGGAATTACTGTACAGATTTTCTCATAGTAATTTTTGTTTCAAAACAATATTGAAAATGAGTGGAGTAATTCAAAAGATATACAATCCAGCCATAAGCTGCGCCTAGATTTTGATCTGAACCTTTCTCTAGGTTCAGGCAAGCAGAGATAGTCTTTATAAAAGCTTTTGTCGTTTCTGGTCTATTCTCTGAAGGAAGTGAGATCATAGTTTGTTTCCTCATCTCCCTCTGTATCTGTTAATTCCCACCTCTATATGACACTGTCTATTGACCACATGGACTACTTTGACAGAGAAACAGGTGCTTCAAATATTTATTTCACAGAAATTACAAGCAAAATGAAAAATAAAATGTTAAAGACAGACCACCTTGATTTGCTTTGTGATTAGCTCAAAATTAATGAAATAGTACAGAGTTTAAAATGGGAAACATCACCTGGAATGTTGATGGAAGTATGGAATAAGCATCAAGTGGAGCTTATGAAATATCAGGTACTAATATAATTCAAATACAAGACACCAGTCTTCAAAGATTCTATGGTACTATTTGTTACATTTCTGGTTACTACAGAAGGAAATTCCTTTCTATGACTTCATATTAATTTTCATTTAAACTTCTTGTCCACTATTGGAAAAGTGAGATTAAATAATCTCTTCTACTGCTGTGCAGCCTTACTTGTATATATATCCTTATTGTATCCTAGTCGTCAAGGTTTGCCTCACAATTCTCTTGAGCCATCCCTTGCCCTTTCTTTCTCCAAGACCATATTTAATTATTATGTTATCCATGAAAAATTCTAGACATGCACTGCTGTTTCAAATGTCTCCTTCATTTCTCTGTGGTGTTAACAACTGGATCATATCTTTTGAAACAGTTTGTCCTTTCCTGAGCATTCAGTTTTCTTCAATCTTTATTTCAGGCTGAAAACTTTTCAAGACATGTCCGTCCTCTTTTTATAAATTTTCAGGCCTGAGAGGCTCTTGATGAATAACAAATATTAATATTTAACACAAATATACAGAAAGGATTGTAAATTTAGTGCATTAGATATTTGTTAAATTTTAATGACCTAAATTTCATTCTTTACAAGGCTATTTGTTTTCAAGCTGTATTACATGCAAATATACACACTATGGTTTAAATAAAAGTAATTTTGTGTCTATATCCATAATACATATAAAAATATATTTTTCCCTAGGAAAATGGAATTTATTTAAGTTTACAGAAGTCTCATGTGTCAAGTTTCAAAAGTAACAGTTCAAACAAACAGTTGCAAGGATAGACATCTGTTTATTGAAAGGAAAAAAAACAAAGAAAACACATCTTGATCTGAGGGCTGAGTTCTCTTTGAAGAAAATGACATTTTTCTACTTTTTTTCTTTTCCAAGGTCTAAACTAGGAAGACTACAACTACTGTAGTGATGGTATAATATTTGTTCTTTTTTTTCTTTTTTGGTGGGGAGGGAGAGTTAGAAGAATAGACAGGGTGTTTATACATTCTGTTTTCTGCCACTTCCCTCTTCATCAGATCTTCAAAAACTCCAACAGAGACCAGTCAGTCAGCAGAACACTACCTAGTTGCATTGAGCACAATATTACACAAATAAACAAAACCCCAGACTAGTCTGCTCAAAAAAAAAATTATTCATCTGGTTGTGCAGATAACACAAGTCCAAAAGAGGTACCTTTTTACTTTTTGACAGAATCATCCAACAAAAATACTTCAAAGTATTTTTCAAACAACAAGATTGAGCTCATTCAATGTTACAAAAACCTTTCCTAGGGAAACTGAGGAAAGGGAGCTTGAGAGTTTCTCAATATTCATTCGTTTATCTCATGTAGGTGAAATAGAGTTTCCTTCTGTTTCTTCATTTCACTGTGTGTGGCTGTTTTGTTGGTTTTGGTCATAATTTATTCTTTAAGTCCTGTGGGATTCAGACCTGAAGTTTTACCTGTTCTTCCTGTTTCTTACATTTTCATAGAAGAAGTTCCACTGGATTCCTCTTGCCATCCTAGTCAGCACAGTGTTTTCACTGGCTTTTATGAAAGATTAGATCTTATGCATTTATAATTTTTTCTCCTTCTTTAAGATTACATTAAAGTAAATCCTAGCTACTAAATTGTGATATGTTGTAGGAACAGATACATTTCCAGAAGAATTTGTAATGGAAAGTTAGAACTCAGTTTTCACTAGGAAGAGTTTCTGCCTAAATGGTAACTGTTTCTCAAAGGCAGTTTCAATGCTTTCCCCTCCTCCCTCCCCCAACATAGAAAGAGAAGTTCTCAGCCTTGCTCTCTGGTATGCAGAGATATAATGTTTGCAGACATGTATAAGGCCTGCTTGGGCCAGAGAGGGTGGGGGCGGAGAGAGAGAAGATACAAAAAGCCTTGGAAGAGGCAGCAGGAGGCCTTTTGCCCCGGGAGGCCTGATGCATGTAACATCGTAAAATGTGATCCTGGCATCTGAAATAAACCTTTTTTTTTTTTTAATCTTTCCACTGCCTTGGCATTCTTGGGAAGAATATCTGCATGTGTTTACCTTACATATGTGTATACACAAATATTTAGAAATGTTTTCATAACTTTCTCCCAGGTCTGTTTTCCTCAATTCTGTTATGAACAGAAGTAGCTAAAATATCATTTGAAGCTTAAGAGACATGGGCTGATATTCTGGTCCCACTGTCACCAAACCCCATAGAAGTAAATGGAAGCTTTCTTAAATTTTGATGAGAATGCTATTCAAATATTTCAAGCTGAAGTGAAGAAGGAAATAAATGCTTGTCTTCAAGAATGACAACAACAAGAAGTTGAAAATTACTTGAAAATTACTAATTGATTATGAAAATTGCTTCTGTGGGGCATATAGATGCTTATGTATATTACTCTGTACGTGGATACTGCGTGGTGAATTTTGTATAGCATTCAAACATGTTGGTGTACTTTGAACAAAATATTGAAGTTATTATGTATAATGGCCAGTCTTCGTGAACGAAGATTTGGGGAAAGGTCTTTTTACCTTTCCAGCCTGCGCAATGGATTTTTTAGGTGAGACACAGCCTGCGCTGAACTGAGCCCACCCTTTAATCCTAAGGTTCATCTGCCGGGGCCAAGCGAACTTGGACAATGGCAGTGAGGTCCTCAGGACGTAGGTTTGTTTAGAGTGACCTTCTCATAGATGGATGGCCTCACAGGGCTAACGGGCTCCATCTGCCCGGGGGACTGGCTGGATTCAAACCTGGGTCGCAGCGGTGAGAGTCCTGCATGCTAACCACTAGGCCACCAGGGGTCCCCTATTATGTATATAGGAATGATGAAAAATAATTGAGACCAGAAGTATCAATATCAGACAAGGAATTTGGAGTTAAAGAGGATACTTCAGACATTTAACTGCTTGTCCATCACTATAGGCATTGCAACTATGAACTGAAAGGTAATTTATTGTATCCATTGTTTTAGGCCCGTTAGCTTTAAGGAAAAACTATAAAAATAATTAAAGTTTCCTGGTCACGAGGCTTATTTCCTGATCCATTGTCTATAACTAGCCAGGAAATCACTTGGCAATAGTCACTGAAAGGGCCATAGGTAATTGCTCCAGCTTTATCACTTCCTGAGCTATTGCTTGTAGGAAGCGGACATGAAAACAATAAAATTTTCAGTTAGAGTTTATCTACCATTTAAAAATAGAAAACTAGCAAGAGTTTAACACTTGACTGCTACTTGAGTCTTGAAATTCACTGTAAGAAGGGGAAATTGGCAACCAGAGATATTGACCTATTGTTTAGAGCATTTTATACAAGCTAACTACACCAAGTACCAACTTTGACAATCTCTCTTTTATTCCCAACCATATATTGTAATTAGTATATAGTAGTAAAATTTTCATTGCTAAGCTTTGTGAAAAAGTAAACAGATTGCAGCTGTCAGATTGCAGCTTTGTATATAATCCAAATATAATTAAATATCCTTACTCATAAATAATAATTTTCCATTGTAGGAAAAATTTTAAAACTTACTCTGATCTTTCCATTATTTCAATATAGCTGAACTACAGATTTAGACAATTGTTTTTTTAGCAACACTGTTGCTTATATTCACTTGAAAGTGAATATAAGTGATAAAGATATATGACTGAATCTGGAATTTAAATAACCAATTATCTTTTACAAGCAAAGCAGTCACTACTTTTGCCCTTTCCCTATGAAAATACTGTGTCTCTATTTATCCTTTGCTCCTATTCAGTTTTAAACACCTGAATGAAAGACTCATTCATTATGCAATCACTCACTGAAAATTGTTCTTTGTTTTGTCCATGTTTTGTTTTACACTCAAAATGCACATATATACATGTCTATACTTTGAGCAATTTATATTCCTGAAATGAATATAGAAATTTCTGAAGCAGATCCCTTACAGATTCAGAGGAAAGAACCAATCTCCTGAATGCATTATGAAGTATGTACTGACAGTTTACGAAGTAGAATTTATATGCAGTGCAAAGTGTATTGTATTTGCTTTATTTTTATAGGTATAAATATAGTGTTAAGTAACACTATAGTGTTATTTAACCCGCATAGTTTTTGAATTAACATTTGAAGTGTGAAGTTAAGCATTTGAAATTCATTAGAAAGTACAAAAATTAGGCCGCCTTGATGATTTGTGTTCTTTTCTGTGGTCTAATTTCACTTCAGTGAAAAACTTCAAATCATACAAAAAATGTATTTTTACTATCATTGCCAAAAATTAGCTATTTTACTTCATCAGTCTTGTTTCTACAAGCATTTTTTTGTCTAGTGTACATTCTTTTGCAAGATGATGTTTTATTTCAGAGACATAGACATGCCTCTGACATTTGAATTAAGGTTCTATCAGTTACAGATATTGACAACATGAATCTATAAGACATTTTGGGGAAATTAATAGGTCAACACACTAGGTAGCAAGTAACCATTAAACATTTTTTTAAAGCATTGAAGGATTAAAATACTTGTGCTTAGCATTTAATGTGGCATTGAATATTCCACGTCAGTTATCATACTGGCCCTTATGCAAGGGTCTAATATCCCTCATTGAACAGACCCATCAACCTATTTAATTCTATTATTTTCCAACACAGAAAAAAATGCCCCAGATAGACTTGTCTGCTCCTGTCTGTGCCTCATAGAATTAGTGTAGGCTTCCCACACACAACTAAGAACTTGCAAATACTGTAGTTAAAATTCACACTTTTAAAACACTCAACTTTATGAAAACCAGATCTTTTACATGGTCCTGAATAAGATGTTTGCAATTCCTTCTTGTTCCTGAGTAAGATGTTTGCAATTCTTTCTTGTTCACAAAGTTCCATAGTCTCTTCCCTTGATGCAGATTAACAATTTTAACACTGATTAGCATTGAGTGGGCAAAAGAAATATAATGCTTTTGTTTCTGTTGATTTCTTTTTTTAATTTTAATGCCTCTGAAAAGACTTTTCAATTTCTTTAATTCCATTCTAGCGAAACTGTGCTATAATAGAAACTGAAGCCTATAAAAGAGTTTTAGGCTAATGGATTAAAGTAAACCTAGCAGATTTTTCATTTAAATCCTGAAAAATTCCTACTTTTAGCTGGAGCTAAGAGAGACCCATAATCAGATGCACTGTGGCTGCTGCTATGCAAGTCTGCAATGTTTTTTAAGATTTCTGCATTGAGAAACTATCTGTATTCATATCTGTGACTCAAAAGTGTAGGGGACGTTCAGTATATCTACGCAAAAATTAGATAAAAATTACAGCCATCTAGCTTGAAAGGAATCAGCTGAGAGGGGTTTTGTTTAAGCTCTAATAATTTTACTACACAGCATATGTACAAGAGATCTGCACTAATATCCAAAACTCTTTGTGCTATTGTTTTCTGTTTTACATTTGTAATAGCTATATCAATTAATTCATGAAAAAGTAAGACACTGTTATGACTTGCTTCTGTGGTCAGTACAGTCTTAGGCTCCAGATGGAGGGGGTTTATGAATTTACGAATAGCAAAGATCTGTAATTAACTTCTGTCAATCCTCTCATGTAATTAATAAAACTGAATAAAATGCTGCCTTTTTCAAATTTATCTAGAAGCAGAAAACTGGATTAAGGATGAAAGGAGATCATGGAGTCAGTGTGGTGATAAAGCTGCTGGTCCTGGAAAAATCACACAAATGGTCATTCTTCCGCTATTTCAAGAAGGCACTGGGGAGGGATGAAGGGAGAGCACCGGGGAGAGAATGATACTGTGTCTTTCAGGTCTTTCTAATCACCTTCTTGACCCAAAACTTCTTCTTTTCTGATTTAAGGTCGAGGCCCCTAAGCTGCTAAGCATGCTGTGTTGGCTTTACAAAGCTGGTTGGAAGGATAAGACTAAGAGGCTGGGAAATAAACAGAGACCTTTTGAATTTGGTGTAAGGTGAGAGTCAAATGCAGTAAGTCATCATACCGCAAGCTTCTGCAGCTCCTGACCAAAGCAAATTACTGGTATTGAAATCAGTATCTCTTTCATCTCCAATTCAAAAAGCAAACATGTATACTTTATACACAACATGTTTTGAGAAGCAAATATAAGCTCTTTCTTTCAATGCCCATGGTAATTCAACAAAATATTGTGCAGGGGTTTCTATAGAAGAAAGTGTTTTATAGAGTGAGAAAAGGAGGAAGAGAATATAGGTTGGGATAATTACCACCATTCGCAGCATGTTCATAAATGCATACTTAAACATTTGTATAAGAAGATAATCTTTGAAAATACAGCAGTATAAAATTACCTTTCAGATGCACTAAAGAAAATTATAAAGGAAAACAACTGTTCCTTCATAAGCTGACAAAAATAATTTCAGTTTAACACTGGAGAACAAAAACTGAAAGCAAATGTTGCAACCATAGGGGTTCTGCCTACCTAAAGCTGCCACATACATTAAAATTAAGCTTCAATATAAGGGAAAGTAATTTTTCATACTTGTGTAAAATTATGGCTCAGTCTTTTATTGCAAGGAATTTCTGAACGGAAGGTGCAGAGTAAAATCTTCCAGGTTAATGTTGCAAGATGTCTAGTGGTGTTTAGATTACATCTTGCTGACCATATTTGTTTGATGAGATTCACTGGAACTAAAAGACAAAATGTGGCCGAACTTTGAAATGATCATCATCATGGCTAGGCTTCATGAACGAAGATTTGGGAAGGGCTCTACCCACATTTGCTACCAGCGCGCTGGCGGCTAAAGAGGTCAATGCAAGATAGACAAGTCTGGTTGCAAAAGGCACAGCAGAAAGACTCCTCAGGTGGTATCGACAAGACACAGTTCTTTCTACGTTGTCTTTTCTCCTCGAGAGTGATCCTCTGTGTGTTCCCAAAAGCATCAGCAGCGTTACGTATAGTGTGTCTCCAGACCTCCCAATTGGAGGCCAGAGTAGACCAATGATGATGATCAACATGACCAAGGCTGAGACATTGTTTCAGGGAGTCCTCTTCAGGGCTCCTCTCTTGTGGCAGCCTGTGACATCTTGCTGACCATATTTGTTTGATGTGATTTACTGGAACTAAAAGACAAAATGTGGTTGAACTTTGAAATGCTACAACACAAACAAAAGGTAGGACTTTATGTCCATTTTGATATTTTTTTTCCGCAACACCTAAAATCACTGATATGCTTTAAAAGGGGGAGAAATTTTTTTGGTAATATATATTAAAGTTTATGAAAGTACATCGAAGCGAATATACTGAGCATGACAAGCTCATTGACCTGCATGTGTTTCCTTCATATTAATCTGCTCTTCTTTCTCAGCTCTCAACCTCAGTCACAAATCCTAGGAAGAAACTTCAGTATTTCACCAGCAAGTGTTACTACTGTTACTATTGTTACTATTAACAGTGTTACTATTGTTATGAAATGTAACCACCAGAGCCTTGCAACCATGGTCTTATGCTTTCATTGACATATTAAGACCACCTAACACTTGTACACTTCAACAGCTGAAAGCACTCAGCACCTCAGCCCTCTTGCTTCCTCCCAAGTAAAGTTTCTCATTTCATTGTTTTATGTTATTTTCCTTTCTGAACAAATTTTTGGTTTTGTATTTTTGTTTCTGTGGCTGTCTAAACATCACCAGTCATATCTCCAAGCTAACAAAACTGGTGTGCATGTGTACACTTTGCATTGACCAGAGTTCTGACATAATTCATAATTCATGTGGAACTTTGTCACCACATTTATAGATGGATATTTTCATAAACCCTCAACAATTAAAATCAATAATTAAGCCACCTGACATTTATGGATTTTTTCCTTAATGACTATCTTGGGGATACGTACAATGAATGATAGAATAAGCTTCTGTAAACAAGTTTGAAATAATTGTTTATAAAGATCAGTCACCAAGGTTGCAATTCCTGTAGAGGAACTCCAACGTATTTGTTGTTCTGTTAAACTTCATTGCACTTAGATGAAATAAAAAGCAAGCACACCTTGGGTTCAAATATTTGACACATTCCAACATATCATGTGCTTCTTAATTTCTCACATCCTTCCCTTCTACTTCCCACCTCACTTCTCATTTTTATCAGAAACTAATTAGGATGATCACAAGAGGAAATGACATGAATTTCCAAAGTGATTTCTTTTCCTTTTTCTTTTATGAAAGGCTTCAGATTTCTATCAGATCAATTAGTTAATTGGACATCACTCCCCTAACAATCCCCACTTACTAAAAAGCCCTCAATGTAAATAAACAATCACAATCCTTCATTTTAGATTGAAGGCTGGAAGCTCATAATTAGCCTCTGGTTCTGTTTCTTTGAGCATTTTCTTATCTGGAGATCAAACTGCATGTAATGCAATCTTCTTCCACATGAACTAAAATGTTATCAAAATAAACCTGCTCTGCTGTCCCTCTCCTTCCCCACTTTCCTTGCCATAGTGCTAACTGAAATAGTATATTATTTAAAAAAAAAGGAGGTGCAGGGGGAAGCCCTCAATCAGGTTGAGCAAGACTGAAAGGGAATTTTATATTCATATGGTATTTTAAATTCAATGTTAAAATGTTATTAAATCCTGCATTCAATTACATTGTAATTGTGCTATTAATAATTCCCTATATAAATATAACATACTATCAGTGAGGTGTAAAAGTGGTTATAAAGAGGTCACACTGTTTAAAAAAACAAATATGATGTAGCTAAGGGCCTTTTAGAACTGGCTGCCCATCTAGTTTTACGTGCTATTTCAGATATGTTTTGACTTAAGCCTCTCCTTCAAGTATCCTATTTCTCAGTTAGTCAAGACTCCCAGTGACAAAGTCACCTAAAATAAAATAAGATCTGAATAACTAAACAGCCGATGGTTTTATGTTGGAGTATAGTGCAGCTCTGATATATATACTTCATTTACTTAGAGACACTACACATCCTCACATACACTTTTATATGTATTTTCTTTTTCTCTGTGCATGCTAGTAGGTCTGCTATGCAGGAGTACTCCATTAGTTGTGAAAATAGCATTTTTCTAATGGTGAATAAGGCAAATACATGACTTAATTTTGAAGCACAAGCACTGCACAAGAGAGTGCCATTCCTCTCCATAACAATGGGGTAGCTGCCAGATGTCTCCTAGGTCTGGAGTTGACCTTTGAGACTGAAAGAAAACAGATAACTTAAAAACAGCTGTTCTGGGGGGGAAAACAACTCCTGTAAAAAGGATCCTAAAACTATGAAGACATTACAAATTAACTCTTTTTATTGTAATGGTCAGCTTTAAAATTACTACCAAGTTTTACATCTCAGAGTAAGAAACCTATTAAACACAAAAAGAGGAGTTTCCAGTGGTCAAGCAAGCGCTCAGTTCCAAGATCTTTGTTAATAATAATGATGGAAATATACATCCGGGAATCTTTTCACTCATCACTGAAACAGAACTGTGTCCAAAATCAAATGTGGCAGCTGTTTAGCAGTACATGACAACACTAAACAAATGTTTAGACAAGGGGAATGAAAAATATACAAAAAATTACACTTTGATGGGATTTACTTACAGAAAGTAATGCAGGAAGAGTTGTTTCTAAATGTTTAACATATTTTTCAGGCATAGTCTTTGGTTCCTGAAATATACCAGCATTTCAGTGGTTATTAATATGGTGCACTTCAATGTTTTGGTATACTGTTCATAAAATTACATCCTTAACTTATCAATTCCAAACAGAGAAATTTTTCTGGACCAAATATACCATATCTATAAGGATTGTCTCCAATGACCTTACACCAGTAATAAATGTTTTCCACTGTGTTCACAATATCAGGTATGTCATTGCAGTCAACTGCTGTTTTGCCATCACTTTGAACAGAGGGTAAGCAAAAGTGTTGTAGTGGTCTGCAGCTATATTAGCAATTATATTTGTGGGCATCAAAGACTATGCCTTTGGAATGTCAAAAGTTATGGATTTAAGAAGGAATTGGAACACAATGTTGTTTGTTATTGTACTTGTGGCTGTTGCTCCCAAGGAATGAAGAAGAAAAGAAGGGATTATTTTATGTTTTAGAGTGTAAAATGCCCTGTATTGGGATTAGGAAGGAATGTTTTTGATGGTTTTGAACTGACAAGTTGTTGTAGTAGTAGTCAGTGTTTTTAGGGAAAGAGTGGCCATTGTGGGCAAATAATACCTTTAACTGGATATAGCCAGGTCTAGATTTGTTCAGTAATTCAAGATATTTATTTAATTGCCAATAAAGTATACAAGAGATCCTGCAGGAGAATGAAAATGCGTTTAAGGAAATAAATGTAAACCAGTGCAGGATGAAGGTTTTAACAGAATCAAGAAGTGAGAAGCAGAAATCCTGGAGAAGGAACTTGTATGAGAAAACCTCAGCACAACACTGTCCTCTCCATGGTTAGTCATGTATGTCTTTCATTTATTTTGACAAAGTGAGAAGGTAAGGCCAAAGTCAAGACACAGATGTCAACATTTTTTTTAACATAGGCAAACAAGCAAATGGTAACTTGAATATTTATGCAGTGGAATCAGACAATAACAATTAATTTTAATTAAGATTTTAAACATTCCAGTTGTGTAATGATATATGATACGATGTTCAAGCAGCCAGAGAAAAACATTGAGGAAGCAGAACATAAAGTAAAATATGTGTGACTTATATGACAAATAATAGTCAGTCTTGGCTAATCTTTTTCCTAAAACTCAAAGAACACCCCTAGTGAATGCAAGCGGTATTAGTTAGCTGATGTCCCTGATTGCAGCTTGTTAAAAATGAAAGAGCAAGCTTCTAAATTGTTTCTCAAAAGAGATTAAGAAAGGGTCAGATTCTGCAAGAATTAGTTCTGCTGTTGAGCACTAAACAGCTGTACATTCCGTTGTCATGTTGGCCTTAAATATAATTTTTTGCATGAGTTATGCCTAGTTGATTATACTATGCCCTAACTGAAGTTTTTCTGTGCAACAAAGAATGGTCTCCTAGGTCTAAGAATAGTTGTTTCCTATAATCAGAAGGAAGACAGAATTGCAGATTGGTTTGAAATCAAGAAAACCGTGGAAGTTTCCTTGGTGACCTGACCAGACTTTTTGACTAAGGCATTCAAGAAAGTTGACCTTATTTCAAATAGCTTTATGTTTTGTTATGATGCAGAGCTGAATGTCAGCATTGTGGCTTTTGAATCTGAACTGCTTCACGGCATTTGGGTGTTTTGGGATGTGGCAGTTTGGCTGAAGTCCAAATCTGTCCTACAAAGATTATTATTTTGCCCTATCAAACACTAGAGCTGTTTTTTTTGCAGTTGCAAAGCTTTTCATAACTAAAAAAAATGCAGTTCTCTTTTATTGTAATTGAAAACTAAGATAAATTTGTAATGCTTAAGCTGTAAGTTTGATTAAACTTGGCTTTCAGATCTGTGCCTTAACTATAAGAATATTTTTCCCCAATAGAGCAATAAAATCCAGTACTGAATGTAGAGGGAACGCTACAGGAAAACAGATATTATATAAATCAGCAAGATAAATGCATAGATTTATATGACGAAGAGAAATGTAACGATCACTGTGTTATTTTCATTGCTAAAAAGGACAGATAAAAGAAAAAATAGAAGTCTTTACTGGATTTGTGGTTCTTATGCTGAATGGATGGATGCTCTTGGATAAATTCTGTTTCTGGAAGATATGACATTCTAAGAAAGATGTTTAAGTTTATCATTCTTGCATTAAAACTGACTTCTAAATCTGCTGGTTTCAATTTCCAAAATATATCCAAGAGGGTTGGAAATAAAACATTTTTCTGTTCATCATGCAAATATATCAATATTATATATTGTGCACATATATACACATATAGTGTATATATATATGATATGTATTAATAAACTAATTTTTTCATGGAGAAAAGGCTGCAATCTATGTTTTGGGGAGGAAAGCATAATCAAATTGCAGAATCACAAAGTCTTGGTAGAAAATGTTTTGCTTTACGGTAAAGTTATGTACACCACATAAACACAGTCACTGACTTGTAGCTCCTGTCATGGATCCTTAGCATTGTCTTGCTGCTCAGTTTGGGCCTTTGACGCAAGTGAAAAAGCCTGACATTCTCAGTCAAGTAGAATGTAAAGATTTAAGTTGAAAGTTTGTTTCACTTAGGCCTTTTTCACCAATGAGAAGGCAAAACCATCACATCTGTTCCATTTTCTATAGTGTGGGTGTATGTAGACCAACACACACAAATTTTAAAAGCATGGGTCTTCATTAAATCCCACTGATTTTCCATCTCAACAGGCTGTACTGAGCTGCCATTTGACCAGTGTCTAAGTAAGAGAGGGAGCAGGTGAAGGTAAGTATAGAAAGAAGAGCATTTATCAACTAGGCAAACACACAGAATATTTTTAAGAGTATAAAAACATAAACAGCCTTTCCATCAGTGATTGAATAATTTCTGAACATTATCCTGTCAGATGCTGTTTCCATCTTACACACACATACACACAGGATACAAAGATATGGGAGTAATAAAAACAACTTCTCTTGTGAGAGATGATCCTGATGAGCATTAAATACTTACAAATCTAGTTATTTGCAAATCTTTATCTTGTCAAGAGCTAACGTTTTGTTATCCTACTAAAAGCAATAACAGTTGTATTCAATATAAAGCTGGTTTTCTCAACATACATGGGGAAAGGAAGAGGAAATTTTGAAAGGTTATACAACTAATTTACCCCCATAATACTTTTCAATACAAGAGCTGTAAAAGAGGGGAAATGTGCAGTTTCATAATTTGTAATGGGTACAAGACTTTCCAAAATAAATTAAACTATTACAGCTGCGACCCTAATAAGAAGATATCCTAATTTACAGAATTTGACCTCTAGGGACTCCAGAGCTGAGAAAGCACGAATTTTAATTAATGCTTTTCTGCCACCCCACTGCATTGGCTGCTGTGGTGTTTTAAGTGATGAAGTATAGCTGTACTGTGGAAGACATTGCAGAAACTTGGTTAGTAGAAAGAGGACACGAGAGAGATTCTATAGCTCTGGTCTCACGCTAAAGGAAAAGCTATCAGAAGGTCACTGTTCACTGTGTTTGTGAAACTGCATTGTCTAAGAAAATGTGAAGCTGCATTGTCTGCTGAGAAGCTGCATTGTCTATGAAGTTGCACACGTGATAGAAAAATTAGAGCAACAGGATGGGAAAGGTAGAGAAAGTAGCAAAGTAGCACATAAAGTAACTATAGCCATGAGAAAGAAGTAGCATTTACGCAAATATAACTTAGGCAATTAGAAGCCAATGATGAGCTTATGCTTGGAATATGTATGAGGCTAATTATTAACCTTTATAAGCACGAAGCTTACAGCAATAAAGTTGGATTAGTCATGATCAATACTGGGATCGTGTGATACTTTTCCCGTCGTCCGCAACACTATACTACTTCTGACTTTGTTTTGCTGATACAACCTCTTGACCACATGAGAATAGCTCATTCTATCTTTTTTTAGCAAAACACTTCAAAATATTGCAGAAACCCTTATAAAATATATTTTAGCTGTCTTAAAATTTCTCTACCCCCTTCCAAAAGTTGCAAGATATTATCCTATTTTGATACATTTTGATACAGGAATAGCATTGCTTCTGTGAATGTTTTGAACACCAGGGTATTCAATAACTCGAAGATGGATATATCTAGTAAATTCATGATAGACTATTCTGTGGTGTGCTTCTGAATAGTGAAAAACACCCCTTTTGAGGTAGACAATTCAGCTGTAAGCCATCTTGCATACATAAAAATAACAAAAAGGAAATTCTCACATACCGTAAATATTAATTTATTGAAGTGATCTTTAAACAAGTTTGCAATAGATGCACTATGATTAATTATTCTACATCACAGTGGACTACTCCTTAAGTCTTTCATAAGGTTATTATTAGTTTAATCTGTTTGCTTTGCTAAAGATGTCAAAATATGCTACTCTGTAAAATAATTCTGGAAAATGAAAATGAGAGCACATAAACTATTCTAAAATAAGACAAGTCTATGTGGATGCAATAATTTTAATTTTTTTCCTTTCACTACAGCTTACAAATACATCCCATGCTACTGCAGAATTTTAATAGCAATGTTATCATTTTGCCTAGACAAGAAAAAACCAAAAAGATTCATGTTAATGACAGCAATTATGAATGAAATAAGCATATGCCAACAGTATATAGTATTTGGTTTTACTGGGATACATGTCAGGAAAGCAGGGGATTTAGTATGAACTTATAGTGAGATGAGTACTACTCATCTGTTTTTTGACTACATTTTTCAAGGCTGCTCAGATCATGTGTCTGTGAAAAACTGTTCTGTGGTGTGCTTTTTAGTCTTCTTGAGAAAATGCTGTCCATGGCAAATGATGTTTAAGAATAACTCACTAGGTGTAATATATACTCAGTAGGTCTGATATACAATTGATTCCACGGAGTATTTAAGGATGGTGATTTCTGTGCGGGGCAATGCATGAGAGACCTTCAGGACAGTTGTAACTTGACTTGAGTGCCTAGACAGAGATAAGACTGCAACTGAATCACCTTGTCATTATACTAGGACCTGGAAGTTGTATCTTCTCCAACAGTGTAATACTTCCAACCATTGCTAATTCCAAGAGACACGGTAAGCATGGAGCAAATAACAGGACAGACAAGTTAGTTCCTGGCCTCTAGTTTTGATTTGTTTGTTGGGGTTTTTTTCCAGTTTGTATTTTTCTGGAAACCTGAATTCTCTCTCCCACCTTACAAATGTTATTACATGGCCAAAATGCACATAACCATTCTAACATGATGAGGAGTTCATTCTAGTAATTTAATAGAAGGAGGTGTGCTTGTTAAATAAAATATTCACATATCCATATGACTGGTAAGTCTAATAAAGAGAAACTAATATACTTGTGTTAAAGATGGCAGTATTTGTACTGGTCTCAAAAGCTGGGTAGTACTGCTTACAGTTCACACATAGACAGAAACATTTACCAGTAGTCTGCAAACACATGGATGTGCTTCTTAGGATAGTTAATATGATAGTTGGAGGCAGCCAGTGTTTAAGAACGATGGTAAGATATGACTGTTTTACTATCAAAAAATCTATTTACTACCATAACCACCTGGCTTTCTGAGCAGAATATACATTTATTGTTAAAGAACACAACAATCAGTTTTCAAAGTTTGCTGCCCCATAAGCCACAAGAAAAAGTATGTGATCCAGCTTCAAAACATGCATCATTACTGAAAAATAAGATTAAATTAACCCTTTCTCCACTCATCTCCTCATTTCTCTTTTAGGTGTAGTTAAAATGGCTACAGTTTTAATCTTTTTTCTATTCATTTTTTAAAGCAAAATAGAAGCCACAACATTTTTGTGAAGGAAAATGTTGCTGCTGCCCAGTCTTCATTAGTCTTCAATGTCTTTCAAACTATAAATATTTTAAAATAGAGTGCTTAATGTGAGGCTAAGTCTTTGCTGAGTATCTAAGCTGCTATCAGGAGAGAAGGGGCAATTTAAATGAACTGTTTCATTTTTTTCATTGTGTCTTGAAGGTACTTATCTTAATTTCCAACCTATAGAACTAAAGTTAACATATATACATTATAGATATAGAACAAAACTGCAGGTACTAATTGGCTTTCCAAGATCACACAGACTTTGGTCAGAATTGCTCAAGTCCAAGACTAATTCTCTATTCACCACAGGTGTTCTGAGCTTTGTCAAAACATTTCACTGAAGGAAGCTGTCCAGCTATGCGATTAACAGTTGGTGAAAGTAAAAAGAAAAGCATGTCCATATGGGAAAATGTGAGGCTGATAAATTCTGTATTACCAAAATTTGAAATATTTAAGTCAATATTCCTGTATTAACCTTTAACTACACCATATATTTGAGATAGATACAATGAAGAATGTATGTTCTCGCTTCCACTGGACCAAACTACATTTATAAGCCTCATGAAACTTTAGCTGCTAAAATCTTCGTAAAGACTCGGTATGTATGAAAAAATTTGGGAGCCTACAGTATTCCAACCTTAGGCAAACAGATAAAGGAAATAAAGGGCTGTGGCCAATTGATCAGAGTGATATTACAATGGTTTCGTTTTTTATAACATAGATTTCATTAAAGAAATCTGAAAATTTACATGAATATGTTGCTTTTAGAATTCCACTTTATTAAAGAAAAAGAAAATAAATTATCTTATAAAAAACTATTGCTTTTCCACTGTAAGAAAGTAGTAGTTTAGCTACATAAACATGCAAACCCCACAATCATGTAAGAAAAGGGCTTAAAGAAAACACAGCTACAGCAAATAGCCACTACTTTCAGACTGTTCACCTGCCAGAGCTCTGGCAAGGGTAACAACAAAGCAGTTTTAAACCTTTAAATACACTTCTTCCTTAAATATGCTTATGATGCTGTATCCGAGGACCAAGTAATCAGGGTAGCAGATAGTTGTTATTTCCATTGCTTTCCTTTAAATTGTAGAAAGTCATTTCATTTTGGAGAAGAAAGTGTCTCAGCTGGAACTGAGAATGATTAAATCACAGGTCTATACCTGGAGTTAGGTTGAGACCTGATCACTGGGATGGAGAAATGACAAGAAGATCGCAGAGATCTCAACAGTGCAAATCATCCAAAAGCCACAAAAGTGAAAAGCTTTAGAATACACTTTTTTTGCTACCCTTTGCACTGCTTACTGTTGTCCTTTTATTCCCAATCATTGTGCACTACTAAATAAACAGCTCTGTCTGGACTGGTTTCCTCTTTAAACAAGAAATTTGAAAACCCTTTGCACAAACCGGCATTTTTCCTTTCCTTACAGTCCACACCTTAATAATGTAGAAAAGATTGAAAAATATAGGTTGGAATTATTCATGAATGCAAAATATGTAGAGAAAAGAAAATTCCTTGAACAGTTTTTGTGATTTTCCTATAGATACCTCATCTTTCTTTTTCTCTCACACAGAATTTCTTTTACTACACACCAAATAAGACAAGGATAAACTGGATTCTACCATCATTCTATCATCATCATCAAAAAAATAATTTGCATTCTAATTGCAAGTACTTTATTATTCATGACCAATCAGAAAGAACACTATCTATTTTCAAATTAAATTTCAAGGCTCATAATGTGAAAGGGGTAGATGTGGGAGTGTGAAACCATGAAAATTTGTCCCTGAAAGCCATAAGGAAATTTAATAGCAAAGATACAAAAAGAACCACCACAGTGCCATTTTATAAAGCATTTTTCCGGATTCTTTTGTGCTGTCAGTCTTTGGATTAGAGAGAGAAATAACCTTACTGCTCTCTACCACAAATACATCTTGGATCAACGTTGGATTAACAGTTAAGTTTTAATGGCAAATTCAAGAAATGTAAGTACAAGCCGTGTGGTCTTAGTAGGCATGACTTCTTATCAGATATTCCTCATGATTTGCAACACACATCAGATGTAGATTCAAATATATACATGTATAAACATGTTTTTGTCTTTGAAGGGAGAGATGTCTAACTCATTTTCTTTCTGGGATTTCCGTTGACTGATGTGGTACCTTTAGCTGGGGCAAAACTGGTCAACCTGAAAGATCCCTGCTGAACTCAGTCAACAGGCTGAACATGACCTTGGCAGCTGTTTCTGTTTTCAAGGTCACTTAAAACCTTATGAACTGTTTTCCTTTCCATCCCTCATAGGATTAAAGAGCAATATGGCAAAAAATAACTAACTTAAATATAAATCTCAAGAGAAAGTCTAAAAACAATAAATACATCCAATGGGGAGATATAAGGTGCAGAAAAAGGTCATATCCAAGGACTATGCCTCCTATTCTGCTGCAGTTTGCTACGCATCTCACTGAAGGCAGGCTGTAACATTACACATTTAGAATATCTACACCATCGACCTCTGCATTTCTTTTTGGCTGAACATGCATTTTATAGGATTACATTAATAAGACAGGAAGAAGTCATTATGCCATTACTGTTCCGGACTAGAGATAGTCAGCTTGCAGCCTAGACACTACAAATTAAGACTATGAGAGCAAAAGTATTTATTCCCCTCTTCCATCACAAGTTTAAAAACCCCAGTCTGAACATGATGAATAGCTATAAAGAAATACTTTTTTCTCTGGTTGCTCAGGTCACACTAGAAATTGAGATAAGAAAAGTAGAAACTGTGACTCAAGTATAAGTTTGTCTCTACCTAGGCACAAGCAAATTTGGAATTATTTTGTTGTGTAGAAGTGATGGGGAGGTAATCTCTGGGAATAAGTGAAGCAAAATGTGCCATCCTTCACTCTCCACAGCCATTTAACCTCCGGTACTCATGGAAAGAGAGTTGTAGCATGTAAGTGGGCTGACATTCAAGGCTACCACAGAGAAAGGAATCACTAACAGTAATTTATGAGAGGTTTCTTCCTACTTTAACCATGTGTACAGCACAAGTTGAACCAAGCTGCTGAGGGAACCTTTTCCAAGGACCTACTTTTACCCCTGGATTTCAAACCAACATTTATGGAAGTAAACACGGACACACTGACTGTTCAGTGTATAACATGATTTAAATATATCCAGGCATTTCTCTACCAGCACTTCCCTCATACTTTCAGCTGATAGGATACAGAGTTCTAATGTTCTAATGTTCTAATGTCCATGGTCATTAAGATACTGTTTGGGTATTTTCACTTCTTTCCTGGTTCAGTCTCCTTATGGAGAAATAAATAGAAGTGTCAAAAACCTTACAAAAGACCTGTTCTCTTCAAATTGCTAGATTAGTTTTGAAGGCTCAAATTTTCCTTCCTCCTAACAGGATGGAAGTGTTGACTTTACAATTGCTTTGAACTGCCAGAATAGCCTTAAGCAGTCATAGAAAGGCTACGAATGTGGACCAGAAAGTTTGGAATGGCTTCAGAAAATCATCCCAAATTTCCTATGATGTACCAGCTCATGTTGCCAAAGGAATAACATCCGCTGCCTTGGTGCAGTGCAGCGCAGCTGTGTGGCTATTCACATCGTACATTCGAAAACTGCAATATCAGCAGGCTTCATTTGCATGTGGTTGTGGATTCTCAAGTAGGTCTAATTTAGAAAATTCCCCACAGGAATAGGAAAGACTATGAACATATTGACATAATTGAGAAAATTCAGGAAAAAAATGAAGGGACTCATTATATACGCTTATCATTATTTCTCTCACTTATTGCAATTTGGTTTTGCCTGCTTTTGTTTAACTGTTCTCTTTTCCTTCTTATATTTTTTCTCTATTCTATCAACCAATGAAACAATTTTTATGAGATACAATTAGAAAAGAACACATCAAATTTATTTTAATACAAGAATTTTGTATTGCTACTGTATTTTTGTGGTTTTTGCAATTACACAATAGGATAAAGGCCATAAGGATTATGAATCTCCCTATTTTAACATTATTGTCATCTACTGTTAGGAAAATTTTTCTATCTATCTGTAGAGAATACTATATAGCATATTTAGGTACACAAAAAAAGATTTCATGCCTGTGCCTGAAACATTGGGTTAGATATTTATTTATTCATTTATTCATCAATTCATTCCATTTCAGTAATACTTCAGGAGGACAATCAGGGGAACTATTGTGCTAGGCACTGAACAAATGAAATCCAAAAACTCCTTGATTCAGAATATTTATAATGAATGATGTAACTGTAGAATTAAATATTCTCTTTCTATTTGGTGTCCAAACAGACAATTAACCTTTACCTAGAATGGTAATTCTGGAGATTTGCCTAAGGTCAGTGAAGTAATAGTAAAGGAAAAGATGAAGTGCAACAATAAGATCAACTTGTAAATTGATGGAATTCTTTTCCCAATTGCTTCTAAATCTTCCACGGTAACAATGAAAGAAATATGGTCCCTGCATAGTCACCTAGTACTTGATTGTATGCTCTACTCAGCATTTCATGGTAGGCAACATAGTGAGAGTTCAAACTATGAGTTCTGGCACCTGATACCTGTGGAGCAGGATGTCTGTTGAGTGGTCATGCAATACTACTGGCCACACATACTCAAGCAATACCCAATCCTCCGCAGAAAGCAGGGTCGCTTTACGTATCTGCGTATAAAAATATGCTTTAAATTCTCTTTGAATCCCACTATACTCAGAAGTGATCTGATTAGCTCTGTCTTCTCACTTCTTGGGTGCATCCTATTAGCTGGCTTTATGTTCCAAACCAATTCTGCATCTTCCCTGAAGAAGAGCCTAAGGTTTCATGTTACAGGGAATCCACATGACTAACTTCTTCAGGCCTCTATTTGCATATCATACTTAGAGATGTTGAGATAGAAGGAGTCACTACGGTATGTAAGTGAAATTTCCTAGATTTCCTAAACCCCTAGAAACCCCTGGAATATGTGTAATAGTCTCATTGTTACATTAATTTCCATCTAGGGGAAAAAAAATCTCTCCTAGATTTTTTAAAAAAATAATTTATTTTTGCATAGCTATATCACAACATAGCTCTCTGTCCACATCTTTTGCTTCCATGTTTCCCCTGTCTTTGCATACTTTTTCCTTTAGATAATGTTGTCCTCCCTCAGAACTTCATTTCATATCTTTCCAAGACCTTAATTAAGAATTATTGTTCTACATTTTAACAGATGACTCTAAAGCACACAAAAAGGTGGAACAGAAACATGTACATAATGAGTTAAGGGCTGGAGGGGGAGAAGAGATAGGAGAAAAAATATGTTTCTCCTACTCAGCAGAAAGTCTTTTGGTTTCTTGTGGTCTTTTTTTTAAAGCCTTACTCTACAATATTTGTATACTATACAAAAAGCAGAAAAAAGTAGATAAAGGACAACTATTCGTGTATAAAATATAAGCAAAGAAACAGTACATGAGTGGGGGTTGGTTTTTTTGTTGGGTTTGTGTGTGTGTGTGTGTTGTGTGTGTGTGAGTGTATGTGTGCATGTGATTTGTTTTTTGGTTTTGTTTTTATTTTTTTCAGGTTTTTTCCTGGCTGAAAGCTGTTGCCTGGGTCCATTTCCAAAGAACTAAACATATAATTATATAACATGTAATTACTCAGCTTTCCAATTATATACAGCAGGGTCAGAAATTCCCTGCATTTGCATGAAAGGACTAATGAGATGGGTCTCAACACCTGGTTCTTGCATGAGGAAAATAAATTTATTAAATGAAATCCAAGGGTAAAAAAAAATTGCATTCATGTTTTGTATTCTCATTTTTGCCAACTATTTTTCCTTCTTAATAAAAATGAGGAAGCTGCAGTAGAATTAGCCTGGAAGTCTCAGAAATCCTGAGTCCCTTGATCCTCCTAAGGACAGGTAAGATACTTAAGGAAGCAAAGAATTAGAATTACTTTTTTAATTCTCCCAAGCCACCAATACAGCCTAGTGTATCTCATTATGGAAACCCATGAGGGGGCGTATTCCAAACAGAAAAATAGATGGCCTATTCCTCAAAGACGATTATTTATATTCTAAAGAAGTGTATTTGCCCTATTAGGATCTGCATTTGTTTCACCAAAAAATAGGTAAGAGTCCATGAGAAATTCTGGAACAAAGATCTTTTAGACTCCTTTATCAAAAGGATTAATAGAATTCTTAAGTATTCTCAGTATGGTAATGTTTTCACCCAAGTTCTTTCCCAACTCTCATCAACAAAGTTCCATGAATTTTTATGAGATTAAAAAAAAATAAAATGGCCATTCATTCCTTAGAAAACACTGTGACATTTTCCTATGGAGCAGCCAGTCATCATTCTATTCATGTGGAATGCCATCCACAGCTATTTAATCCATTGCCAACCTCCACCAGAAAAAAATGCATCACCTAAAGGCAAAAAATCCTTTGTCCTTTTGTTGATCAGTAATATGAGTCAGTAAAATGTTTAAGCAGTGAACATTTGTCTTATATTCTGCAAATTCAAAGCCATGTGTTGAAGATTGGGCAAAAAGGTGGTTCCAGATTTTCTGAAGATGTTAGCTGTATTTATGCTTAATCCTTCAGAGTGTAAAGTTGAAGTCTAGCACTCATAGTGAAATTTGTAATGGTTAGGAAGGTACTTAAGGTCACTTTATGTCCAAAGACAACTGCTCAGAATGAAACTCAGAACACTGGGAAACATCTAAACATTTAAGAGACATGAGTCTAGCTGATATCTACCCCTTCTTTGAAATTTGGTTGCCTGCTTGCTGTAAGAGGCCAGATTTGTATCTCACTGAGTTATTTATTAATTGGGTCGAATCAACAAACTTTTGTGTGTTGGTTGTGTCCCCCCTTCTTGTGTCCCCCCCGCCAGGGGACGGGGCTAGGCCTTCAGTATCGGAAGGCACAGGTTCTGCAGCCCACACAGCAGCTCGGAAGGGACATGGCACAGGAGCCATGTGGCAAGAGACTGTCAGTCAAAAAGACCTGCCTGGCAGCCCGCCCACACCAGGCTCCCTGGAGCCTCAGGTTGGCTGACTCACCCCTCACTCCGGCCAGGAGGGCACCGAGTGGTCAGTGACCTTGTTGTCCCAGTGGGGAGGAGTGACCACAGTGTCCTGGACACGTAAATAAAGGGGCATTGAGACTTCTTTTTGTTCTGCCCTTCTCTCCTGGGACCTACCACCATGTGACTCTTGGTGGTAAATGTTTTTCTCTCTTTCTTTACTCCTTTCTTGTCTTGATCTATTTTCTTCCTTTACTCTTTTCTTCCTTCTGTAGGTAATTTAAAACATACAGATTATACTTTCATTTAGCTGTGGGTTGGTGTTTGCTGGGTGCTTTGTGAAATGCTTGTCCTTGGTTGTTTGTTACTCCTGTGAACCTTTTGCCAAAATGCTTATTTTCTCACTAAATTAAAAGAAGTCTCTTGGGAAATGCTTGTGGAGTGTTCTCTTTATGAGAATTCAAGATATTAAAGAACTTAAAGGCTCTGCAAAAATTCAGTGGGTGAACTCTTGGAGTCTAAATAAAAGTAATAATCTCAGTAAAGCTTGAGGCTTCGGGACTGGGGGACTGCACTTGCACCCTTGACTTGAGTGATTGCAAGGAATAATTTAGTGGTGAACGCGGTGGTGGTTGATGGTTGGACTTAATAAACCTGAAGGTCTTTTCCAACTTTAACAATTCTATGATTCTATGTTTCAACCTACTTCATCTGCACCTGATAAGGTTTGGGATGTTTTCTCCAATTGTCTAACTGATGAAGGGCTCACAAGTAGCTTCTCCACTCAATAGACTGCTTTGAGCCCCTTTTTCCTCTCAGTTACATAAGCACACTTTATTTTAATGTATTTTCATATGCTTAGATTAAAAAGAACTTACATGTAGTGATATTCCAGTTTGATATCTGCTTCTTCTGTGATCATTGCTATATTAGGATTGTTAGACTAGTTTAGATTAATCTAAATTTTCTCTACTGTAAAATTTGATAGTCAGGCTATACCAGCATTCACAGGATTGAAAAACCAGTCTTAGATTTTCTATTTATCCATTTTAAAGTTAAATAACCCTTTCCTTATATTCCTTATAGCAGAATGATAGAGCTATTTAGAAACTCTTCATCTATCTTATTCACTTCTCCCACAGTATATTCTTCTTGTGCTTTACTTTATGCATTTTCTGCTTTTAAGAAAGGAGTTTATCACACCACTACTCACTCTAAACTGTAAGAAGGTTGCCTCAGCCTTTGGAAATGAACTCAAACATTTTGTAATTGCCATATACCTGGCTTTCTATTCAAAGAGTGATCCAAAACCTTGTTGTAAGAGACACCAAGTAATCACTAATAATTTGATCATACCTTGAAAAGGTAACAAAGTGATTAAAGATTGAAAATGATTTTTCAGTCCTTTCCTTATAATAATTGAATACAATATAAAAGCTGAAGCAGAATTTGTAAATTGTGTGGGGTTTTAAAAACAGGTGAGAATTAAAAAATACTCACCATCTAAACCAAAGGAGGAAATATGGAATCATTTAACACTGTTACAGCAACATCTTCAAGCCAATGTTTTCCTAATAATAGTCATGTAGAGTCTTGATGCTTTCATAGCCAAAAAGGAAAAGAAATAACCACAGATCTAATAACATTTTTGAAACTTATAAGCTGTTCATATTCTCAATGTCATTATAGTCCAAAAAACAACTGTGTTTGTCTCAGCCTTTTGGAAAAATCTGCTAAGATCACTTACTTCGCTTATCTCTCAAAGCTGGTATACACCTAAATAGTTCAGAAAGAGAACAGGTTTTCCAAACGCTTCAGGAGATCTGTGGGACTTTAAAGCCATTAATTCATAATTTATCTTAAAAAGGTAGTCACACCTTTTTTTTTTCTAGCTCATGTTGCCATTAAAAGTTTTGAGAGAAGACATGAGAAAGAGAAAGAGGAATTTTTTGGGCTTTTTTAAAAAATTCTTCCTAACTGCATTTATGAAAGAACAAAATTCAAATTGTGAAAAAAATTATTTTTACAGAAAAGAAAACAAAAAAAAAAATGAAAAAAAAGAGAAAAAATTGTGAACAGTAACACGAGGCACCCAATATCATCTAATGTATTTAAAAATGTCCACATCTCAATGCATGATAAGTCTTGCAAAGATCTCGACTGCCTTAAAGTGGCTGCTTTTATGCAAAGATGCAGAAAGCCTCTATAGAGACAAGATATCACCCACAATATTATCATGCTCTGAACCACAGAAAACAAACTGAAGTACCCATAAGTTTATAAGGACTCAGGTTTCTGTGGAAATATAGTACTAGTAAAGTAATATAATTTTTAACTAAGAATTTTCATTCCTTTAATGCAAAGAATAAGCTTCATGATGCTTCTAGTGGATAGGTACTTATTTATCTCTATGACTTCAATACTACTGTCTGAATTCAGAAGTAAATATATCTTCTTTTTCTCTGTATTTTTTTGCATTAAGCTAAATTGAGAACAGTGGCTCAGATCCCTGTAGATCAAATTTTAAAAAAAATATAATATCTGCACTTTTAAGAACATTCATATCTTTGACGATTTAATGGAGACTCATCCTCCTCTCCCCTCTTCTGCAAACAATGGTGTGATAATCACCTAATAGCTGTCTTCAGTCATAAAGTTGTAATTACAGAAATAACCTAATAATACCCAATAGCTTGCTATTTTTTATTATCAGCATAAGGTATCTTTTTGGATGACTACAGAATATAGGTATTAGTCTTTAAGTTTCAAAATTAGGTTGGTGAAGGAAACTAACACAAAATAAAAAATATGACTACCTTTTACTCCTGTATAATAGAAAAAAATTAGAAGAGTGGGAAAAGTTTTCCTTCTCTATTTTACTTGAAAACATAAGCTGGTTTACAACCAACTATTACATTTTAAGGATGAGGCAGAGAGGAGAGAGGAAAATCAATTTCCATTTGGAAATATTTAAATAGTTTTGTCATGGTCTGTCTTGACCATTTCAAAACATATCTGAAGTGACTTCTAATTTCATTTTCTGCCATCTAACATTTGTCTACTTCCAATCTGATCAGAATTCTAACAGGACTCCACCATTCAAAGACACTGGCTAGCATGTAGAAATTCGTAGTCAGTAAGGGTATCTGGCCTCGTATCACCCAGATACTTCAGTCAGAGATTTGATTCTAGTCACTGTTTTCTAAAAGATTGCAGTATAACTTTACTGTTTTAGCACTGGCTGTTTAAATCATGTCATAATCCACATTGCTTAGGAGCTGTGTTTAAGAACTCTGTTCAGAGGCTGCTCTCCTGCAAGCACAGGTCAAAGTTTCTACTTGGCATCAAACATTCCCAGCTAGTGTTGTTTAAGAAAGAGAGAAATCGAATATTCACAGTCCCTTTCCTCCTTGTAAAATAATTCTGAAGTTGTTACACATTTAGTGGCAACATCTGGATCCATGGATAAAAGAACACAGCTGTCTTATATGATTTATGATTCCATTTTCCTGTCTTTACCCGGGGCCAATTTCAGTCTTTTTTTACTTTCACCTCCCATCCTTTAACTCATATAACTGTCATTTTTAAAGTATTTTAAGATGGTTCTCACTGTCTGACTGTCCCAATAAATCCACCTTGAATTTCTTGCGCTTGTTACCACAGTATCTGTTCAACTGACAGATAAATTAAACTTTGAATACAGACATTCTAAGCAGAGCTACTTTTTAATAAAAATAACAAAGGAATTATTCTTAAAATTGAATAAAAGTCGTACTTTTTCATTTTAAGATTTTGCACTGAAATGTTTCATGCTTCTGCTAATTCAGCTGAGTAATGTCAAAAAGAAAAATCAATGTCATTTTTATCCTATTGGAAACTATGTCTCCTAATGGTTCACAATTATGGTTGGATTTGATGATCTTAATAGTCTTTTCCAATCTAAACGATACTATGAAATGATTCCATGATAATATTTAGGTAAATAACATGAAAAGTTACTTCTGTTACCATTTTTCCTTTTTTCTTTATAAAGCATAAACTAATTGCATTCTCTTTGGAAATTATTTACCATGGGTTCTTCAGCATGTTACTAGCAGATGTGAGACAAGTCATTCAGAAGGCAAGTTTCTGACACTTTTTTCTGAGCTCAGTTACATTAAAATTTGTGCTCTTTTAATACCATTTGAATTCTGCCTGTGCATTGTAAAAAAACAACATTTCTGTTATGGCAAAACACAGGCTGGAATACAGCTTCTTCATCTGAGAACATTTCAAAGCGCTTCAAAATCAGCAGAATGCTGTTTATATTAGAAGTTGCATCAGTGTAACTATATAGTGCCTGTATATAACACTGGGACAGAAAAAGATGTCTAATCTTAAGATCAGACGTTGATAATAGGATAAAGATGGCTTAAAGAGCTTCAAGTCTTTGAGCCATGGGCTTAAATCTAGGCTGTACTTGAAAGGATTATGAGTTATAACAGTCTCCTCTGAGCTATTCAGCATCAAGACCTGGACAGAATCATTCCCTATGAGGACAGCAGTGCATTTAAATTCACCAGGACTTTTCTATTATTTGCAACATACATAAGGACAAATCTGTTATGCTCAGAATTAATTTGTCCTCACATTATTTTGTGGGAATAGAATAACTGATTTAAGTAAATTAGACCATTCTTGATAGCAGCTGGGGAAAAACTGAATCCAGAAGTGTTTGTTCCAAAAGCTGGAAAGCTTGGTTAACTTTTAAAGATGTAGTCATGAGTCTATCTATAGAAATTTCTTAGGTTTTACTATGACTATTTATTTGTAAATCAATATGCCACTACATAAAAATACCACATATTCTATAGGTTCATGATTCAAAGATAAAATAAAAATCCAATGAAACAGAAATGAGCATCCAATCTGAAGATGCTTAAGGTATTATAGCCCTTCACTTTTTATTGTACATCCATTTTCCTTACTTCTTCCATTGTCAAGAGGGCTTGTGTATTTGCTTGTTGACTTTTAATGAGAGGCTTAGAGTCAGTATAATTCAAAAACTGCATTGACAAAAACAAAGATCCTCTTTGAAAAAAACAGTAATTCTGCTCAACAAAGATCCTGCACTTTAACATAGAAAAAAAATTTGTCAGAGGCAAATTGTTAATTTACCAGCTTGTGTTTTGAGTATATGCAGGCCGAGAGTACAGTATAATTAATTGCTAAAACAGATCATAAGGGTTTAGGTTCCTGTATTGGTTAACATTATCAGTGGCTTGCTATTTTTGTAATGTCAATCTGTTTCTTTTTATTTCCTTGAATTGATTGGCAGAATGACCCAAGTGTTATAAACAGTGTTGAATTTGATGCCTTTACCATTGCTTAAGTGAGAGAAGTCAAAATACAGATGGAAAAATCAAGCAGTGTAATGGTGTTTCTGTTATAATTAAGTTTTATGCAGGCAAGACTGTCCATAATAACCAACAGACTCTTTAGACATTTAGCAAATAGTCAAATATGACCTGTAAAGTGTGAATTAAAAAGAATTTTTTTCTTACGACACCTGTGTAAAATAGATTTGAATTTATGCTCAGTTTAGCAGGGAGAAGAGAACACATGTTTTTCTTCCCCATGACAGTAAATAAGTTGTAGACTACCTACAGAGAGATACGTTAAAGAGAGGGGCATATATGGGAACCAACATCGGAATGAAAGAATTTTCTCTGCTTCCAAAGGCACAAAATAGTAATGTGCAAACTAATGTTCATGTAAGTCTGAAATCTACTTCCCTCTTTATTATTCACTTCTCCTTCATTATTTTTGAGTAGTCTCAAAAAGTTTCACCAAAAAGTAAATCAACATTTAAAGAGGTTACAACACACTTACTAAGTAATTACTTTAGCTATTTTTAATTTTTTCCTTTTCACAACTTTTCTACTTAGCTGTAGTAAGTAGCTGGGAAGTAATAAAATGCAAGCAAAACCATTACAAATATTGTGGATGCTCTGTCAGAGGGTGCCAGTAATCCCAGTAAAAAATACAGATCAGCAGGTACTTGCCATATTCCAAAAGGCTCATTTTATACACAGGACTTGTACTGTTATGACTTTTTCAAAAGACTGATATAGTGCAATTCCTTAAGTGTGTCTATGATTGCTGGCATAATGGTATGAAATTGCTCACTAGTAAAGTTGGTTTTTTTTTCCAGGAACTAGAACTGATACAACCAAGCACATAATTGTACATATCTCAGTTTACAGGGGTAAAAAACTCTTAGCTAACTGCATTTTACGAGTTTAAAAACTATGTTTAGACTAGACTTTAGCTTCCAACTGCAACATTTTCATATGTTATTTCCTTAAAAAATGCAGTATTTTATTTCTGCTATAACCAGAACTCCAGTACAAAGTAGGCAGTGTACTAGAGTATTTTAATTTTTTTAACTGCTCAGACTTCTCTTTCTATAGCTTAGCTGTCTGTAAGAGGGAGCACTGATAATTCTCTCAAACTACCAAAACAGGATATGATTTTTAATCTCTTTACAGCTGTTAGTAGCTGTTGGTATGGCAGGTTGGTAGCTCCCCGGAAGAAGAGAGTCCTCAAAAACATTGTAGAAGAGCTATGAAGTTGACTCCCCATCTTATTTCCACCAGGCAAGAAAAAAACTCTGCTTAGATGGAGAAATAAAAAAGTGAAGGGAACTTGTATGAATATTGTTTCATAAAGACATGATCTGGATATAGGCTAATAATGAGGAAATTACTTGCTTCAAATTCTATCACTTATTATTATTAATAGACTTTGGCACACATGTTTTATATGATTTTGACTTTTGATGTTGATCAGATTAAGTACCCAAGACGCATTTTGCTGCTCTTTACATGAGGATTTGACTGACCTGCATATTGCTATTGTTCTGCCTTACATCCTCTAGGTGATTCCTATTATCAGTCAGCCAGTGCAAAGAATGAGTCTGTCAGGAAAAAGGAAGTGAGCTGATGAATTCCTCTACATGTTGTAAGTGTGCTAAATTTGTACATATAACAAGGTTTAAATTACTGTCTTGTATTCACAAATATATTTATGTTTCTCTGAATAGTTTAATATGTTTATTCTGGAACAGATACATGCATTTATGTTTGTTGTGGTGGAAAGATATGAGGACGTGTTATGAAGTGTTTATATATGTACGTAGTAAGAACATTGAGATAATATATTTTGATTGAATTCTTCATCTATTCATTCTTTCATTCTCAAAATTAGCATATTTTACTACAAGTGTTTTACTTTCAGGGTTCTTTTATGAAAGGCAATCTTTCAGTTACATATTTCATTGATTACTCTTTCTGACACAGACAGAAAGAGAAAAGCTAAAAACACCAGGTTTTCCGCCCCTCTTAAAACATCTGTTTTGACACATTTTTCTCTTTTTTTTTTTTATGTTTTGGGATTGCTTTGGTTTAGTTCCCATTCAGAATGAAAATAAATGTCATACACTGAGAGTTTTCATGCACTGAATCGTTGTTCTCCAGACAATAACAACTATAATGTGAGCGTATCGTGTAAATGGGGACCCCTGGTGGCCTAGTGGTTAGCATGCAGGAGTCTCACTGCTGCGACCACGGGTTCGAATCCCAAGTCCCCCGGGCAGATGGTAGCTCGTTAGCCCTGTGAGGCCATCCATCTATGAGAAGGTCACTCTAAACAAACCTACGTCCTGAGGACCTCACTGCCATTGTCCAAGCTTGCTTGGCCCCGGCAGATGAACCTTAGGATTAAAGGGTGGGCTCAGTTCAGCGCAGGCTGTGTCTCACCTAAAAAAAAATCCATTGCGCAGGCTGGAAAGGTAAAAGACCTTTCCCCAAATCTTCGTTCACGAAGACTGGCCATTATTATTATTATTATTATTATTATATTATCGTGTAAATAAAGCACAAAGGAAATGAGATATTACTTTAAATGCCTTTACCTATACAAAGACTTAATAAAAAATGAAAAAAACACACATTGTAAAAAATAAGAAACTGGATGAGGACATCCACATTTGACATGAAAAGGAGAAAGATACAAACCAACCCCAAACATCCAGGTGCAGGGAATCAACCTAATGTTGTCTTTCATTCTAGCCACATCTTTTATTGCATATAAAATATAAAAGACACGTCTCTCCAACACTTTACAGCACATGGCTGGTCATTATTTATTCTTCTGGTATTCATTGTAGGGTGATAACAATCTTGATGACCTAACTTGGTTTTACTTGTGGGATAATTTACTATTCCAACAAGGCCTGCACATTGAATTCAGAATTATGCAGTAGCATTGGTAATATTATGTTCTGTGCTATTGGGGCTTTATAGTAACTCAATCACAGAACAGCGCTCTGGGTGTTTCTTTGCATGGTAGAAGAGCATTCAGTGGGGTACAAATGGGGGTGGTTGTTCAGGGCTTTATTTCAGTCTCTGAGACTGGCAGAGGCACCAAACCTCTATGGCCACTGAGGTTTCTACCAAATGTCTCTGTGTCTCAGAGAAAGCCAGGCTTGGTACTATTTGTGCAAAGAACATAAACCATCATTTAAATTGCCCGGGGGTGTCATGGGCATTTCCAATGTCATTTTCTACTTGACTTCAGCTACCACCAGGAAGTGTGTGGGCTTTCAGTAAGTCTTGAATCATGTCATTCAGCAGTAATTTTAAGGCTGAAGCTTCTGGTCATTAAGCATTCAAAAGGCTCTGTAATATTGAGAAAATCAGCCTCTATAGTCAGCTGTTTGCAAATTATGAAGGAAAAGTATTTATAATAGAAAATTTCAAAATATTTGGAAAGTCAAGTCAAAGTCATCATTCCTTTGATTGTTTTCTAACAGAGCTGTCAAAGTTTCTTTAAAAGCTGGAGCAAAGAAGCATTGGGTTTTGGACTCGATAATCATTATGGGTCCCTTCCAACTTGAGATACTCTATGATTCTATGAATTATCTATATATGATAGGTTTAACATAACAAGATGCCCATTTGTAAATGGAGAACAAGAATTTATTTACGTTTTCATTTGAAGTTTGATGAAGTTTAGCTGCAACTTGGGTATGCATGTTCACACAAGCGTTGAAGTGTAGAAATTCAGATCAAAGAACTTGGTGCAAATATTAAGTAATTCTGGTGAAGCAGGTTTCTACCTGAGGCTTTTGTGTAATAAAAGACACCATATGTCTTCTATGCCCTCACTGCTTTTTTCTTTTTTTTACTTTTCCCCCTTCGAGGCTCAAAAAGGACAGAATATCACAAAATGGCTATAAACTACTATGGAGTAGCACAGTGTTGGTGTGGTTAAATAACCTTGAACCATTTTCTCTAGTTTAGACCCTAGGGTGTGGTTTTTGAAAGACCTATATGGATACTTAAAAAACTAGAGGTCTAATCCAAACCAGCAGCCTGGAAGCTGTCAGTCAAAATGCTTAAAGTCATCAGCAGAATCAGTGCCCAAACAACGTGGGTTTCTCATTGAAATCTCTCTGTTTTGCTGTTGTGAAAGGGATCATATTTCATTTTCTTTATAGAGTATAATTTTTTTTTGCATCCACAGTCAAACGGAGAAATTACCATTAACAGAACGGACTCAGTAAACATGTCTGGATCCTGCTGCACTGTAAATGGAAAACCACAGAACCACATTTTAATATTTATTTATTAAAGGATTCTGTGATCCATGATACATTCAAAGTTCTACTTGGTTCTAAAGAAACCCAGCAGAAATAAGGGAAGTAAAAATTCCATAGTACTTTATAGAATAATTATACAAGTAATATCTTGTTTTAAGTATTCCTAAGAGAATACTAATACTAATACTAATACTAATACTAATAGAATAATAATTTGCATGACTGAAACAAAAAAAAAATGAGGAAATTCAGTTTTTACCATTGAAACTCTGCTTCAAATAAGACATGACAAAATCTATTTTACTTATTAAATGCTTTTATAGAAGGCAACCAATACTAATTATTAATCCTAACTGGCACATAGGTAAAGAAGGAAACATTTTAAATGCATACAAGCAGACATATTGTTTTAGCACTGTAACAAATGCAGTTCAGAAACCCTTGCAGGCTTGAGAAGAGTTTTATTTTTTTCTTTTCCAGAGTGCAAGCACGGTGGCAGTAGTTAATTAATTCAATAAAAAAAAAATTGCCTTTTAGACTTACAGACATGATGATCTACCTTTGCCTACAAAGGACTTTTTCCCAGGTATACTTTCTTCTCTCTGGTAACAGGGAATGTATGGAGCAAATAAAGATTGTTCAGAAGTACAATTATTCCCTCTAAACCCCATATTTCTGTACTAACATCAGCAGAGGTATATTTGAAAGGACAGAGTAAAGAAGAAATGGAACTATTACAGCAGTTCCACCAAACATCTGCAAGATTTTTTGTGACAGAACTTTGAAAAAATACAATTTGAAGATTTTTGAAAATTGAGATTTTTGAAAATTAGTTCTAAATTAGGACTTCACCTTGTCAAAGAACCTTCATAAAAGATGGTTACAGATGCAACAAAACTGGAAATTTTTACCGGGGAAGTAGTTGAGTTGATGGCAGTCAATGGACTCAGTTTCAGAATCATCTGCCTTTAGCTTTAAGATCTATCATAACAGGTTCATAGGTGATGCTTCTTTACTATATTCTACACAACAAACTTCTGAGAGTAAAATCTATAAGGAGACGTTAAGCAGTTTCTGTAACATAGAAACAAGAAAACGTATTGTATAATATGTGAACCAAACTTTGGATTTCTAACTAAATTGCTTATTTGTTATCAACAACAAAACCAATCCCTTTTAAAAATAAAGCATGTTTTAGGCAATATGTTCCCATGGAATTTACATACCAGATGGACCTACTTTCATTACCTTATCACCTGTTTCCCCTTCTAGCCTATGTTTACTCATGTTTGCAATTAGGTGCAGACCCTACAGGTGGATATAAATTAAAGAACCTGGGGGCAGCAAATTGTTTTAGGCAAAAATTTCAGGATCCATAATTGTAATCTGTGTAAGGCAAGTGTCCATTATTATTATTATTATTATTATTATTATTATTATTATTATTATTATTTGGATTCAGTAACTCAGAGAACCCATATTAGTAGATGTTTTTAATACTGAGTTGCAGAGAGACCAGGGAGGAGATGATGGTTTTCCTCAGGCTGGCAGAGGACAGATGGATGGAGTATTCTTGTATCACTGGGTTTTTGCCCATGTCAGGCCTGACAGCACTGACATGTAGCAACCACTTCCTAACAGTTACCATTTCACAGATTTCACAGAACACTTTGAGTTGGAAGGGACCCACAAGGATTATCAAGTCCAACTCTTAAGTGAATGGCCCATACAAGGATCAAACCCACAACCCTGATGTTATTAGCACTGTGCTCTAACCAACTAGACTAAGTCAGGGTCCATAATATGTTAAAGATGAGCAAATATTGGTAGCAAACCCTTTTTTCTAGAGTTCGGTGCTAAGGATAAAAGCTGAATCAGGTATATTTTATTACTGAATAATCTTTACACTAAGAATGTCAGATTAACAGTCTGAAATTCTGGAAAATTTGTGTGGATTTTTCAAGTTTGTTCACACCAACTCTGTACTTACATGTATGTTGTGCAGCATCACGATATATTTGAGGAACGTGCTTCCACATTACGAAACTGGGTTTAAGAACATGGGACTCGAAAAAATTTTTATTTTTACAGTAAGAAATTGCACAAAATTATATTATGAAGGATTTTCTTCTCAAACCAGTAAACAAATAGCCTTATAACTGCCTAAATGGGGCCTAGATCAATATCTTAATAATATTACTAAGAAACATCAATATTAATAGTCTCAAAATATTACTAATACATTATAAGTGTATAATTTGAATTAACAATGCAAACTCCTTACTGCCATTCTCATCTATTTATTATTAAACACTGATGCAAACATAATGCTAGAAGAATCCCTGACAACATAGCTGTATGACGTGTCAATTGATTGAAGTCCACTGGTATCAGCTGAGTCAGACTGATTTACCTCAAGTGGAACTTTGTCGTATGGTTCATATGTCCAACAATGAAATTGTCTTAGCAAACTATTTTGTCAAATTATCTTATCAAAGCCTATCAAATATGAGAAGAAATAGCAGACTTTTAAAGGAACATAGAAACACCAGCTAGATTCATGCATGCAATAAAAAGAGTAGTTAGGTAATCAGCAAAGGAACAATTCTTTTTAAAGAGAAAGTTAGAAATGCAGACTATTTTCTGAAATGTTGCTTACTTCCTTTCCTTCTTCTTGCACTGGCTACATAATCCTCACTATACGATGCTGTTAAATGCTATATTCCTCCATTCATTTTGAGGCATCTGTAGATGCCTTGGCATGGGTGAAAATTATCACAAAGGAAACAGCATATACTTGAAATTCTCACAGAAAAGCCCACAGTAGTTGCCTACACCAGTCTCTCCTTTCATTATAATGAGATGTTTTATGCAAGTATCCATTCTTTCCATTTCTCAGTATGATATACAAACCACAAAATCACCACTTATCAAATATAACCAGCAAGTACAAGTTTCCTTACAACTGACTTTGAGTACTTTCACAATGCTAAGAATTAGTTTAGAATAATTTCAGCAAAAAACCACTAGGTACCTTAAACCTCTTAAATGAAAACTGTTATCTATTAAAATGCTTTATTATCTATATGTCCTAGTTAGAACAGCTGGGACCAGTTCATCACTGGATGGGTGTAATCCAAAACTGTGTGTTCTATAGCCTTCCATGCCATTTCCCAGAAACTGTTATCAATAGACCGTTTACACCATCTGCCCAGAGCAGCCTGACTCCTCAGGCTATAAACTGGGTGTTAAGAGGCCTTCGAGAGAGGAGGATGTTCCTGTCCCCAAACCCATTGTGGAACTCCCCACCCTGAGGGAGGTACTGGGCATTCCTACCTGAAACAGAGGATATATAATCTTGGAGTCTTGGGACTTTTTTAACCACTTGTAGGATCCAGAGAAGGACCGTGACCACCACTCTCAACCAGACTGAGACCACCACTCTCAACCGGACTTCAATCGTCACTCTCAACCGGACTGCAATCATCACTCTCACCAACAGGTTTTTCCCTCTCCTTTTACTTTGGACTCAGGGGGCCCAAAGAACACCACTCTGTTCATGCCCCAGGGTGCTGGGTTATGCATTTGGGTTTTCTGGGTTAAAACCAATTGTTTGTCTGTATAGTCATATTTATTGTATTATTTTATTAAATTGTTATTCTGACTTATAATCTCTCTTTTGAGTTGGGTTCATTTCCCCTGCCGGTTTACCTTTAAACCAGCACACTATATTGCATCTTGAAAAATACTCTGTTGTGTTCCTAAACTAAACTCCAAATAACACATTTTCCAAGGTTCAAACAACCAAGGGAAAACTAGGCAGACATTCTATGAAGGATTGTACTTTTTTGCATTTCTAAACCCATATCATAAATGCCCCCCACTAATAAAATGAGCATCAGGAAGATATTTTTGCTTACCAACCCCCTGAAGTTTAAGAAACTACTTAAGTTGAAGTTAATGGATAAGGGATTTAAAATTTCAACCTTGCAGTGAATTTCAGGGCTACACAGCCCCTTAATCCAGTTGTGGACAACATATTCTGCAAAAAGAGAACAGAAGCAAAAGATGAAAGTCAACCCAAGATCATACATAAATCTTCAAGTATACTTGAGTTTATGCATGTTCTAAGTATTTTAATCAACTATAACTGAAAGTTGCATAATGCTTTTAGATGCTTCTTTCATATTAAATTACTTCATATTGAATATCAAAATAATTTTGGTAATCAAAAAAAATCTTTATCTATTGGAAATGTTTGAAGAAGTAATTACATACTGCTGAGCATTACATTTGTCAATATCCAATAACCCAAGCCTGTATCAATTAGCTTCATTGCATCTCCTTGGATTAAAAGCTTGACTGTAGGAAATGTAAAATAGCAGCCAAAACTAAGAATGTTATTTCAGAAGAGTATCTCCTTATTATTAAACTGCTTCTCCTTTCAAGTCACTATGCAGGTTCAAATGAAGGAACTAAAGAGGCCACTAGACAGTGCACAGTCCTGGATTATCAGTAGTCAGATCTTATTTAAGAGCTTCTTTCCAGTCAACTAAGTTAAGGGACAGATGGCAATTTCTGTGGATTATTATAAGAGTGAGTCACTTAAAATGGGATTTCAAAAATCTCTTATAAGAGTTGCATATGGTCCAACAGAACTGATGCCATTGTGCGGAAGTTAGCAATACCTTCTCTTTTCCTCCAGGGCACTGCTCTGTTCTTCACTAATCCAAACAAGAGTTGTGTGGCAAAAGCCATAAATACAGTCTCTTAGGTGTGACCTTGAAGAAGTAACCCAATTAAATCAATTTGGTATTTATTCAGCCCTGACATGCTTATAGCATCATTTGTTATGTGAGCCTTTCAGACGTATCAGCCAACTTAATCCATTTCATTCTAATGTTTTTCTGCTGTCTTTATTTCCATACATCTTCATTAGCAGCACTCCAGTTCAAGCTGCTGCTGAAGGGTTAAGCAGGAGATATTTATTAAATGTAAACTCAAATAAATGTTAGCACAGAGCTACTGAAAGCACAGAGATAAAAGGCCATTTTCTGACTTAATTAAAATTAATCAGAAATAATGGACTGCCTTGAGAAGGAATAATATAAACACATAACATTAATCTCACAAGCTCAACTTATACAATAATATGAGACTCCAAGTCTCATTGACTTAATACAATATTTAGGAATAAAAGAAGGTTTACAAGAGATCAGAAACAGTTCTCTTACATGATAAAATTCATAACTTTCTGATTTAAAGTCCTATTGTAATGTTTTAAAACAATTCATTATTAAGAGTTTCCTTCTGACGTTGATTACATTTAGAAAGGCTTTTGTAATGTGATCTTAATAGGCTATTAATACCAGGACAAGATTAAGGGATTTGTTCTATCCTTCAGTAGTACATGTAGCTGCTTCTAAGATGAGTGGAAGTTATCTATTTGTATTGATCACTGTAGGACATGTTCTTAGAGGTTTACTCCCATCTTTACATACACTATTTTGGCAAAAACCAACTGCCTAAGAGAGACTGACAACATTTAACTGGTCTTTTCTACTCTTTTTTCAGAAATACCAGTCATTTTGTGACTGTCCTTGAACTTAGTGTGCCTTTTCCACTCTATTTTCTACCTTAGTATTCAAATAGCTATATTAAAAGAAGTGATGTAAAAAAACAAAGCAAACCATGATTTTGCTAGAATATTGCTACCCTAGTCTACCTTGCCTTTGTTGAAATATTCGGTCCCATGTGCAGAGTACAGTATAGGTACTTAAAGAGATTGTTAGCAAGAAAAGTTTAGTTGTTACAAATCTTGCAAAACACATTAAGTTCTTAGGCTTTTTACATCAATGTAATTCAGAAAATTAATCCCAATTAACTAGATTACATTGAACTTGTTATATGGCTGTGCAAACACCTCAGAATTAAAATAATCTTTGTTCATTTTATATTAGTTTTCCTTGGAAGCAGATTATCTTAAGTCAGATTTAGGTCATTTTAATGTTAAGGGAGAGTGTTCACATAATTGTTCATGCGGTTTCACTAATGCAATTTAAATTCACATTTTTAGACCATTTAATTAATTTTCTCCTGTGTCCTCACGTAGATAGACCCTTTCCCTTCTTTAAAGGCTGTTCCTTTCAAAGCTGTGTCTGTTGTACACCTATAGGATTAGGCAGAGTTCATTACATTTTTGCTAGGTTATTTTATAAATCTATCTGTTTCTGTTTCTGTTTTCTCCTACGTAACAGATAACTGATATAAATACAACATCTCTCTTCCTTCTGGATTATTTCTATTCCTTTAGGAACTCTCACTAGGGTATTTGTAAGGAATTGTTACAGCCCTTAGGATACTACAGGCTCAGAAAAGGTGTCATGTTCTTGTAATTTAAGAGTTTGAGCCTATTTAAGATCGTCCAAAAGTAAATTTTTTGCCGATATTATAAATTTGTCCTTTGTCTCTTAATGAAATTCCAACAAAAATATTTGCTGATAGTAGTCACGCTAATTTGGGAATACTGTACTTTTGTCATTAACACAGGTCAGCTCACTGAGGTAGTGTCCAAAATATGCCACCTTTAATGCGGAACATAGGCAAGGATCTCCCATATTATCCTGTTCACCCCGACAGGCGTTAAAGTCAGATGAGTTGTTTGTTCCCACTATACCTAGTAGGAGACTGTTACTGTGATTGATAGATACCTTCTAATATCCGCCTAAAGATATTGATGAACAGATAATATGTTTTAGCCTAAGATAATTCATGAAGAATCATCCCCAATTAACCTACATTTTGATTGGCTATTTCAAAAACGTTGTACCTACCCTATCTTTATTATCAGTTAGCTCCGTGATCAATGTGCCCCATTTTTTAAGATTTTTTTGGGCACAAACCCCTTCATAAAAGAAGCTAAAGCTAATTTTATCTTTCATTCATTAGGTCTGTGATGGCTTAGTGCTCAATCCAGACAAAAGCACAAAAGAAATTAAGAAACTTCTTTATATTGCTAACTGCATAGCTATTGATTACAGTCCAATCCTAACTATTTCCTAAATTCAAGTCAGGCATGGAACAATCTCCAAATATTTTTATTGTTCTCAGGGGCAAGATGTAATACATAAGGTCAGTCTAGCAGTGAAAAAAGGAAGATAATTAGTTTGATCCCTTTTTCCCATGCATTTTTGGTTACTGATATGTGAATTTAGAAGTATGGGAAAATAACACAGTGATTTATTCAAAGAAGAGTTATGAAAAGAATTCACATTGAACACGTTTCAAAAGTAACTATCTTATTTAAAACTTTCTATGTAATAAAACACCAGTAAGTTTACATTACTATCCCATACTGAGAACAGTCACCTGCAACATCTTTTACTTCTTAATTTAAAGACACACTGCAAAAGCTGGGAGGTCTAAAATTTTAGGTAAATGTACTTCAAGCTCCATATAAACCTTTTACATACATACAAACAGAATTAATATTTGCTGAGTGATAATTCTGATGATCTTTCTTGGGAGAAAAATAAAGCAAACAAAATAATTACATATAATAAAAGTCACAAACTTACACTGCTGTTCAGTGGTGCATTAATAAAGAAGCTCAGCTTCACCTCCACAAGAAACACAGTATATAAAAACTGTAGAATGTGCGTCTCGAGAATGAAAAGTTTTATAAGGGGTACAAGCTTAAGACAACAATACAAAGTCAAATATTTGCTGAGCTCTCACAAAAACACCAAGTCTAATATGAAAATATTAGCATACCCAAAAGATAAGCAAGATTCATGATTAAAAAGCTAATTAAAAAAAAAGAAAAAACCCACCTTAATGTATGACAAAGGCAGCGATGCCTGAGACAGGTTCTAGAATGATATTCTGAATCACTAATTTACAACAGAAGTTGAACTTCTTTTCTACAGAGTAGAAAGAAATATATGCCCACTCCTGAATATCCCAGGATGCCATTAGAGTCTAATATCTGTTGTGTTGCCCAACAGTAATGTTATGAAACTATGAGCAATTATTATTACTTGTTTTTAGTTTTGAACTGTTCTGTCCACTAATAAGAAAACCTTACTTTCTCCCCTGAAACATGACACACACATTGTTCTTGTCTATGCCTTCTTAATGTTCTTTCTCTTAATTAGATATTATTAAAATCTGCACATTTTCTAAAAGTCTTTATGAAGGAAACCTATTTATTTTTACTGCTAATGGTATGTTCTGAACATCATAATTTCAAAAAAGTTTTTTTTCCAGAAACACCTAAACTTCCTAACTTGTAGTATATACTAGGATACCTCATTGTCTCTTCAGGAAAAGTACTTTTCCCTAAAAGGATACCAGTTTTATACTGAAACTTTCATAATAAAAATATTTCAATGCCTCAGGAATGTAAGCTATAGATTTTCTTGTGTGTTACTGGCATTCTTGCTCAAGTGGCAGCTAGCTCCTCCCTTAGCCAGGCTTTTTTGGAAGAAGAGACAGAATAACTGCACAGAGTAATGTGATGTAGAGGATAATAAAGAGGTATAGAATTTCAGCACCTTTGAGAGCCAGAAACCTACAGCAATCTTGCACCTGGAGAAGTTGTCTCAGGAGAGCCATTTAATGAAAATGCACTGTAATTGCAAGAACAGGAATTGCTCAGCAAAGCTTTATTGCATCTTTCTGCTATTTTTGGGCTGTCTTCGATTTTAGCTGGAAGCTTGCACATGGGAATCTCTATGCATCTTTCAGAAAGCAAACAGCAAAGTGAATAACCAAGAAAAACAGAAGAATTCTCTCCAGTAACATAATTTGCAAATCCAGATAGAACTCATCCAAACTGATGGTGTTAATGTTTGAAACATTGTTGCGAAGAACAAAGGCATCTGGTCATACACAAAAAAAATGCAAGTATTACACAAAGGGAAAACATGACTAATGCTGTGTTTCACCCCTTCTATTACAGTCCCATTCCTCCTCCTGCCATTAATCTGTTTCCCTTTTTTCACCCTTCTTTTCCTTTCTTGGGCCTTGCACAAAGTTGTGCAATTCTTATTTTTTTTTAATTGTTGATTTTTTAACATCTGCGTTATTTCAGAAAGTACCAAAGAGCAAGAAAGGAGTGGGAAAAAGAAAGACTGGAATAGAGAGTAGGGCTGAATTTGAATAGAAGTTTCCCAAGAACTTAGATTGCATTGTCGTCTTTGCCACATTAAGCTTAGCTGAAGTAAACCCAATAATACTGCCACTAAGTGACTTTATGAACAACTAAAAGATAGTGGAAAATGCAAGTGTAGTACTACAGAAATTTGAGGGAAGATCAGCATATACATATATTCTAAAATAATGTGCTATTCAATTAGGTAACAGAGAGACAAAGGATACTGTCCCAGAGAACAGACATACTCTCTGTCTCCAGCTGAATGTAGATAGAAATATTACAGAGATTAACATCTGAGTTTAAGAATCTGGGTTATTCTGGGTAGAATACCCTTATTGAACCTACAGATAGTGACTTGGAGAGAAGAGATGAGTACTTTCAAAATTTCCCTGTTGCAATGATAAAATTTTTAGCTAAAAAATCTATGAGTGACTATGTCTACTCTTTTCAAATTAGCTGGAATTTGTGAAAAAGCTGTGGAAGTCTCATGAAATTCACCTCAGCTATAAAGTGGAAAGACAAAGTAACATCCACATCAAAATGTTAATTTACTGTTCACCTGATTTGATGTAACATCAAATATCATTAAGGTATTTGGGGTGTCTTTTAACAAGAGCAGAATCAAATTTGTACTAGTGGCTTCAAACAACCTTTCAGTGAAGGCATACCAGGGAAAAACTTAGGTTTCTATCTTGGACATTAGAAAAAATAACCATCAAAGTAATTATGGATTAAATTAGACTCATAAAATTGAGCTTTTACCTTTTTTTTTCTCTTTTTGTTTGTTTGTGGTTTTTTGTTTGGTTGGTTGGCTTTGTTTTGGTTTTTGAGGGGGGTTTAGCCTTTGAATGTGCATATTAGCTTACAGGCATCTTTATGTTTTGAAGCAGAAAAACCTATCTCTCAAAAAATTCAATCCCTTGAAGAAGGGCAAAAATATAAATTTTAGTTCAGTGTTTTCAGAGCTCATGGAGACAAGGTCATATGGTAGACTATCCAAGCTCTTGAGCAAAATATGGATCATCTCATATTTGTCTCCAGAATACAAAGCAGACAGCCAGGCTCAGATTCTCTGCTATGTTAAGAATGAGGATTAGCAGGAAAATCTGTTACAGTTCTTTTACTAAAGCATAGATAAGGTTCTATTCTACTGAATTCCTTCTTTTTTTTTGTAAGAAATTGGTTTTGACATAATCTATTCTCTGCCCTTTCCACCCTCTTCTAAAAACTTTAAGCAGTAACTTCATCTACCCAAATGTGGTTTTCTCTGTTGTCACTACCCAGTTTATCCACTAATCATATAAATGGTATGACATAATTATGAATCAGGGGAATAAACATCTCCTCCTCCTCCAATTTCTTTTTGTAAATTTTACCAAGCAGATGACAAAATCTGCTACTTAAGATGATTTTTTTTTTATTTCTTACTAAATTGTGATCTGAAGAACTGTTCAGTAATGACTACTGCAAGTCAGTAGTTCATGTAATGAAATTAATTCTAAATTTGTATAGAGCTTATCAGTACAGTGTGAGTTGGTACACAAATGAATTTTTGAGAAATTCAAATTATGAATTCTTATTAGACATTAATATTTCTGATTCACAACACACCAGCTGCTAAAACTCCTTTTACAAATTCCCGTGATATTTTTAATGGTATCTATTATCATTTTTGCTAAAGATATAGCTGGTCTGTTGAATGTAAAAGAAAATGGAAAAAAAAATATTTTTTCAGCTACATGATGAAAAAGTGTCAAATTTCAAGTTGAATAACTCTTACAAAAATATAAGGTCATATGTATTACAGTGTATTATTTCTTAACATGTGTGGTATAGGTTAGAACAAGAAATGTTTATGAAAACTCAGAAATGAAAATTCTCTCCAAAATCAAAACAGATGTTTTGATTTAGTGTTTTTCCCTAATTTTTTCTTTTTCCTTCTTTCTGTGTTATCTCTCTTCATGGTTGTTCAGTTTCAGCTCAGAACTGCACTGCCACGAAGGATGCTTTACTGTTCTTACTAATAATTTGCCTGAATGTTCATACTGGGACTTTTACAATGAACTGTAAGATTGAATTTGGAGAAGCATGTGGAAGGGGAGAGGGGAAGAGGGATGCATCCCTCTTACTGACCATGGAACACACAATGAGATGTGCACTCCATGTGATATTAGAGGGAAATCACTAAGCAGGCTCTGGTCTATGAGCACTGTGGTTACACCTTACCTTGGGTCTACAGCAAAATTCCCATTGATGTTGTTTGTAATATGATAAAATATGTTCTCTCTGTGAGAGAACAAGATATGTCGTTATGTCTCTGAAGACTGATAATGTGAAATTCTGCGTTTTGTTTGTGAAATACACAAATGAAGTAGTGCTGAGAATGACCAACCCACCCTTACAGCATTTTCATCCTTATGTTTCCTTTCACACAAATGATGAGTATGCTGACATTTTATGATCTGTACAAGATGAAGAGGGGAGTGTGTGACACCATAATGTCACAAGTCAATAGACTCCTTGAGAACTTGCCAAATCTCAAAAACATGAAAATCCTTTTTACTACTGATTCAGCATATGCGCGTATTTACTGTGATAACACTCATTTTCCCCCTCATGAGCAGAGGTTCATGGTCACACATTTCTAACAGTAGAAAGCTTTTAGTGATCTTTCAGTTGAAATAGTCAATGACTTGAAAAGTATGGCACAGTTTTATAAACTGCCTCAAATCAGAAGTATATATCTGGTATAATCAGGAGGCAAGTCTAGCTTTTGTCAGCGTAATATCTTATCTCAGTCTCTACTGACTACAAGGTACCTGAAGAATGAAAGCAAAAAAATCTACTACTGAAAACATTCGTGCAACAGGTCTTCACCTGAATTTTTTTTATATATTTTAGTTAAAAATGAAATTTTCTTAGAAAGGATGAGAACAGACTTATGCTCTATCTGAGATTATATAGCAAGATCTCTGAAAAGATTGAAAAAGTCAATTTATGCAAAAAAAAAAAAAATGAATTTTCTGGATGCTTATTACTGAGTTCCAGAATCATATCTTTCTGATTCAAATTATCTGCATGAGAAGTACTTACACTTCTCTTCCCTTATATAAAGATAGATCTTAGTTTGCTTCTTTAAGAGATTTTGTGTGTGGTTTAGAGACAGAACATCTGTGTATAACACTGTTCTCAGGGTGATAAATACCGAAAGACAATAATGTTTTCAGCAGATTGAGGAGTATATGGAATGTTGTACAGTTGGAGCTAAAGACTCAGAATATTTTTTTCATGTTTTGACAAAAAGGAGGAAAAGTATTCAAAAGCTGGCATCTGAAAACTGTTATGAGATTATTCATAGTTAAGTGAAATGCAATTAAATATCAATATGACATCTGTTGACAGGTGAATGGAATTTAGCTTTAAAAGAAGTTAAAAATAAATATGAAGATCACTGTTGAGTAAAAAGTCTTGGCAGGTAACTAAAAAAGAAACAGTTTTTATGGGATATTACCCTAGAGGAAAAAAAGGAGAAATGTTCACAAATGTGTGAAAAGCAATTCATTGTCTGCCACCAAGAATACAGATGTTTGCCTGGAGATTACTATCAAAGACATGATCATTACACTATAAACAAAATGTGCAAGGGGAGATTTCTCTGGGATTTGTTAGGTGTTAACCAAAGTAGACTGATGGATGTGAGAGAGAGGCAAGTGTATCTGCAGCAGATGTGTGAGGTAGTGTAGGATCCTGTTTGGTGCTCTATTCAAGTTTCTGTGGCAAGGGAAAGCTTTCACAAAGTACCCGCCTTAAATGTACGGAGTTTGGAGTACATTTACTGGAACCAGACAGAGCAAACACGCTGCTTTGGACTTCAGACCGCAGATTGAATCCTTAGAGAGTGAAAGAAACCTGGTGATGAACTAATTTGTTAGTGTAAAACAGCACCAAAGGCCATTTTTATTCATAGTCCCGGAAGGAACATGACCTAAGGAAGAACATAATTCTTGACTCTCAACCTCCTACAGCTGTTACTAAGCTGACACTGCTGATTTACTCCTCTCTCAGGCCCAATCCTGAAGTCACAAAGCAGCAATATATTTGCAATTGATGCTGTACTGAGGCCTCAGAACCACTGGAGGGTACAGATTTCTGATTCTTCATTAATGCCTTTACAGCAAAGGAAGAAGGGACTGCACCTTTTAAAACCACTAAACCCATGCATTCGTTGACACTGGTCAATACTCAGGCTTGATATAATTCCTTGCAATGCCAAGCAGTGGATTGGTGCACGCTCACAAGCTCTGGAATGACCTCAAAGAGTCTAAGAACTCCTGATGTGGCTGACAGAAAATAGTAAATAAAAAATTCAAGCTACAAACAAAGAGTCAAAAAAGTACATCAAAGTAAATCAAGCTTCAGTAAAGACAGACTGTGCAGAAAGAACCAGAATGGCTAAATTTACACCTACAAGCATGCTTAAACTGGACTGATGAGCTGACCTATCAGAAGGGTCTATCACTGGCAAAGCTCACCCCAGCTCCTGGACACCGATTCCCACCAGCTCAAGCACTGCTGTGGCTTCTCACTAAGCAGACACAACTTCCTAATTTGGCAGAGAATTAAAACAGCATGAAAAGTCAATATTTTCTGAGAGTTGAATTGGCCTGCTAGAGTTCAGATACATGACAAGACAAGGACTGCTCATCCAGCGTTTAGAAACAACAGTGGGCAAAGCAGATTGAAGACAGATGAGACTGCCTTTCTCAGGGGGAATCAAACTATATCAGCTTAGCTATATCAATATCATATGTTTTTATTGCCAAATCCCATTTCTCTACTGAATTTCCAGAAATATATGCTTACTTCCTCTTTTGAAATCAGGGATCTAATTTGGATTTTGCTTTGGTTTGGTTCATAGGATTTCCATCAAAGTAGAAAGGTTATTTGATACAGACAGATACCTTTTTTTCTCTGTACCACTGGGAACATTGGCACTAATGCTTCAGTCAGTTAATTCAGAAATGGATGGTAACATGCACAAAATCAGTACTTATCTTATACTTTAAACCCTTTTAATGTGTTCTCTTATTACTCCAACTTCTCACCCCACTACAAAAAGAAAAAAGAAAAAAAAATCTTTGCAAATATTTTTTTTAATCTTGCTTTCCTGTTTTCTGCAATAATTTAAATGAGGAATTAGACATAAAAAGAGATACGTGGACTTCCAGATCATCTAGGTTCCCACAGGCCAGCACCAATCTGTGATAAAGCTATCCTTTCTATACTACAGGATCTGTAAGGTTGGCTGTATTTTAATTAGTGGCGCCCAACGTGGGGCACAGTTGGAGGTCTCTCATATTGAGAGAACTCCTGTGCTTCCACTCGGGCTCAGGCGTCGCCGGGAGAGGCGATCGTTCCGCCGGTCCCCCCAGCTGGACGGACGACTGTGGGCTGCAGAGCTGCACGGGTCGACGCACCGGAGAAGGTGAGCAGCTGGGGACATTCCACACCTACCCCAACACCAACACCCCACCATTTTTAACTAAAAAGGGAGGATTTCTCACCGAAATGGGACTTACACTATCCACCTCCCAAAAATTCGTATACAGACGTCTTAAAGACTTTATCATTGAGCACGGTCACCCCTTGGATAAGAAATCCGCCAAGGCACTCGCCAAATGGCTGGACAGTAAAAATCACAAGTTAACAGATGATACCACAGCCGAAGAATGGCAGGCGATAGGTTACAGCCTATGGCGTGATAATGAAAAGGGGGACCGAAAGGCAAAACAAGCTCTCATTGCCTGGAGGCTAGTTCTGATGGTGCTACAGCACCAAATGATGAACGAGAACAGCAGCCTCCATGTACCAACCACCAAACGAGAAAAAACAACTGCGTCACACCAACTGAGACACTCACAAGATGGCGGGAGGGAGAAGACAACAACGCGGCGAACACAAAATGGCGGCGAGGAGGAGGGAGACGAGAGACGCGCGGGAAGAAGGCGGGAAAAGTCCTCGCGGGAATCATCAGCGCGGGAAAAGAGGGGGCGGGCCCTCGTAGCACCACCCTCCAGACCACCTCCACCTCCTCCTGCGCGCGTCAGGGACCCCTCCCCTGAGTCGCCCACGTGTTCGTCCACTCCCTCCAGCTCCACCTCCTCCCCTGAGAGGTCACCTTCCGGGGGTGAAAGGGGGGTGAGGGGCGGGGCCAGGCCAAAGGACAAAGCCGGCTTCCGGCAACATGGCCGCGCCCATAAGGCCCATAACAACAAGGCCTACCCTGCCTACCGTTACCGAGACACCAACACTGACGATAACATAGACCTTGACCAACACTCCCCTGAAAGGCACAGCGATATGCCCAATATATGGAAGCCTTTCAGGGAGGAAGCCGCTCAGGCTAATGACACAGAATTTTTAAAAGCGTTCCCGATATTTCTGGAAGAGGGAAAGGCTCCGGAATGGAGACCGATCTCCTATCCCATGTTGAAAGATATTAAAAAAGCTATGGTGGAGTATGGCCTGGGAGCGCCATACACGATCGGTCTCCTGGAGTCCTTTTTCCTTGCATACTTGCTGATTCCATACGATATAAGAGCTGTTATTAATGGTCTTTTTACCACCATCCAGTCCTCAGTATTTGAGGCTGAATGGAAGAAACTAATTGTAACCTACGTAAATGAAAAAATGGAGAGAAGGGGTATCCCAGTGCGGCAGGCAATAGACATGCTCTATGGTGAGGGAAGCTACTCAACCAGAGGGGATCAATCCCGAATTGAACCCAAATTTTTAGAAATCACTAAAGAATTGGCATTAGAAGCAGTGAAAAGGGTGGCGGACGCATACGTCCAAACACCCTCTTTCACCCTCATTAATCAAGGCCCAAAAGAACCGTTTATTGATTTTATAACCAGGCTAAAAGAAGCGATTAAGAGACAAGTCAACCAAAAAGAAAGCCAAGAAATTCTATTTAATAAATTGGTAATTGAAAAAGCTAACGAAGATTGTCAAAAAGCGCTAAAGATGCTAAAAGATCCCTCTCTGGTTGAGATGATAGAAGCCTGTAAAAACATTGGCTCTAACTCTCATAAAGCGCGTCTATTGGCTGCCGCCTTCACTGGGCCCCAAACATGTTTTAATTGTGGTCAAAAAGGACATTTTAAGAAACATTGCCCAAAAACTGCTTCAGAACCTAATTTATCTAACGTACCCAAATCCCTCTGCCGGAGGTGCGGGAAGGGCTTTCACTGGTCATCGGCCTGTAGGTCGGTGACCAACATAAACGGTGAACCCCTTCCCCCCAGAAAATCTCCCAACATGAAAAGGAAAGTCACCTTTAGCTCCCTGCCCGACCTACGTCAATGCTCTTGTGAGCATTCGGGAAACGGGGAGCAGAGCGCTCAGGGGGGCGCGAGGACACAAATAACCCCTCAACCACGCTCCATTTTGCGTCAAACACCGCGCCCATTCACCCCATAACTGGGAAACCTCCGGCAGAACATAACCCTCCTCAAAATCAATGTACTCCCCTAAATTGGATAACCCTTACCGTTACACACCCATTACCCTTATTAAATCAATGTGAACAGATAATTAAGGTTACACCATCTACCGAAATAGACTCAAATACCATATATTTAATTGTCTCTCATCTTTCGGCTGTGGCAAGGGGCATTTTCGTGGCTCCCACACTCCTGACAGGGTTGACAAATTCTAACATCGCCATTAGTCTAACTGTTCACCTCCCACCTTTACAGCTGGAGGACTGCTTCCCAGTGGCCAAGATGATCCCCACGGATGATCTTCTCTGTGCGGTGTCGTGGGAAGAAGAACGGGGAGATAACTCGCTGATGGAAGCCCACTGGGCAACCACAGTGAGGGCCTCTCGACCATTACTAACGTGTCGTGTTCTCTTCCCCCTGTCTAGACACCCACAGAGGGTGACGGTGGAGGGTCTTTTAGACACGGGAGCAGACGTTACCATCATCGCCTCCAAGGACTGGCCACCCAGTTGGCCAGCTCACACGACAGATACAAGGGTCCGTGGTGTGGGAGGAGTCCAACACCCTGTCAGGAGTCGGGAAATGGTAACAGCATACGGGCCAGAGGACAGACCTGCAACCCTACAACCGTATGTATTAAACATACCAGTCACACTATGGGGAAGAGACGCCATGGAACAGTGGCAACTAACACTCGGGACGGAGGAAAATTTTTAGGAGGGGTCACTGAACAATTGCAGCTGCCCAAACTAACCTGGAAAACAGAAACACCAGTTTGGGTAGATCAGTGGCCCCTTCCCAGACAAAAGCTGCAAATTTTAAATGACTTAGTTAATCAAGAATTGGCTAAAGGACACTTGGAGCCTTCCACCAGTCCCTGGAACACTCCAGTGTTCGTCATCAAAAAATCCTCAGGTGCCTGGAGATTTCTCCAGGACCTGCGCAAAGTAAATGAAGTCCTCGAGCCAATGGGAGCCCTCCAGCAGGGAATGCCTTCTCCATCCATGCTCCCTACTGAATGGCCCCTAGTGGTAATCGACATTAAGGACTGCTTTTTCCACATATACTTAAATCCGATTGATTCGGCTAAATTCGCGTTTTCGGTCCCTGCCATCAACGCTTGTGAACCCCACCGCAGGTTCCAGTGGAGAGTGCTTCCTCAGGGGATGAAAAATTCTCCAACACTTTGTCAGATGTTTGTGGCAAAGGTGTTGGAACCAATTAGAAAGAAATTTCCGCAGTCAATCATCTTCCATTATATGGATGATGTATTGATCTGCGCAAAGACTAAATGGTCAGTCAGGAAAACATTGGATGCTACAATTACGGCCCTAAATTCAAACGGATTGGAAATATCCCCTGAAAAGATACAAAGAGAAGCACCTTGGAGGTACCTCGGACTCCAAATTAACACAAAAACCATAAAACCTCAATCAGTTGAAATTGACAAAAAGGTCCGAACTTTAAACGACCTCCAAAAGCTACTAGGAGCGATCAATTGGATCAGACCTGTGCTGGGGATCACAACCGGTGATCTGCACCCACTGTTCGAGCTTCTCAAAGGAGATGCAGATCTGTCCTCCCCCAGATTTTTAACATCAGACGCCAGAAACGCCCTTGCCACAGTCGAAATGAAAATATCCGAGAGACAATCTAACAGAAGGATGGAGGGACTGCCATCCTCACTAGTAATCATCAAAGAAAGACACCAACCGTTAGCAATATTGGGACAATTCACAACTGATGGAAAAGACTTCTGTCTGTGGGAGTGGTTGTTCCTCCCCCACCAATTTTCCAAAACAATCGTAACAATAGCAGAGATGATTGGCAAATTAATTTTTAAAGGCCGCACCAGGTGTTTAGAACTCAGTGGAGAGGAACCAAATTACATCTACCTCCCATTGACTTCTGAACATCTGGAACAACTGCTGCAAAATTCTACTGACTTTCAAATTGCCATCGGGGGTTACCCGGGAGAAGTCAAATTCCACCTCCCGGCGTGCCCGTTTTTGCAAAGACTAATTCCGATTCCATTAAAACTAAAAGTTATGCAATCAGACCTGCCAATTAAAAATGCAAAAACCATTTTTACTGATGGCTCAGGGAGAACCGGAAATGCAGTAATTGTTTGGAAACAAAAGAATAATTGGCAACAAGACATCCACAAAGTACAAGGTTCTCCGCAAATCGTAGAATTATCAGCAGTTGTCCGCGCCTTCCAAATTTTCAATAAAGAACCCATTAATATTGTCTCTGATTCGGCATACGTTGTGGGCATTGTCAAAAGGATTGAAAATTCGTATCTCAAAGAAGTATCTAATGAAAAATTATCTAATTTGTTGAAAAAATTATTATTTTTAATAGAAGTCAGAGAATTCAGATATTATATTGTCCACACGAGATCCCACACTACTCTACCAGGTCCTGTGGCTGAGGGAAACCAGATCACCGACCATCTGGCAGGTATGGTGGTTACCCCAAATTTGTACCAACAAGCGAAAATCTCGCATGAATTTTTTCACCAGAATGCGCGATCGCTGAAAAAACAATTTGGCCTCAAATTATCACAAGCAAAAGAAATTTTAAAAGCTTGCCCTGATTGCCAAAAAATTGCCCCACTGGTTCCAGAGGGGACAAATCCCAGGGGGCTGTCAGCACTGGAAATTTGGCAATCTGATGTTACACACGTACCAGAATTCGGCAAATTAAAGTATGTTCATGTGTCTGTAGACACGTTTTCAAAAATGATTGTAGCCACCGCGCATTCTGGGGAAAAAAGCAGAGATGTCAAGAAACACTTCCTGTCTGCTTTTGCTAGGATGGGAGTCCCCAAACAAATTAAAACCGATAATGGACCGTCCTATGTATCTGCAGACACGAAAAAGTTTTTTGATGATTGGGGAATTCACCATACCACTGGAATTCCTCACAACCCCACGGGACAGGGTATAGTAGAGCGGGCCCACCAAAACATCAAAAATTTACTAAATAAACAAAAGAGGGGGAGTATTGGCCTAACTCCCCAAGAAAGATTGGAAAAAGTTATGTATGTATTAAATTTTTTGAATTTAGCAGAGGAACAAGAAACTCACACAGACAGAAGTCCCATAGACAAACACTTTAAATCAGAAGATGTAATAAACAAGCAAAAAGCAACAATCATGTACAAAGATGCAATAACAGAATCGTGGACGGGCCCTTTCCCCCTGATCACATGGGGGAAAGGGTACGCATGTATTGCAGGACCAACAGGACCAAAGTGGGTCCCAACCCGAAGAATAAAGATACATCACGGACAAGACACAGCATGCGAACCATCTACCTCTCCATTCTCTTCACCATCGCCTTAAGTTTCATCGGCACCTCCACATCATTCCCTCTGAAGACCTGGATGAACCAACCCAATGAAAATCTATGGGTAACGTTGGCAAAAGCTACGGGAACAGACACTCTGTGTCTGGCCCAGTCGGGCGCTGGCAATCCTTTTCAGACCTGTCTCGTAGGTGTCCCCATCTCTTCTACTAACGATTGGAATGCATTCTTACCACTCACCCGAATTACAGACCCTCTTCCTTTCACTTCCGCTACTCTCGCTCAAGCTGTCTCTCGCACCCATCTTTCTTTTGATCCCCCTCAAGAAATCGACCTTTTCGGTTCTGTCCCTACTAACACCTGCATTTTATTCCACCGCTACACAGAACCCAGATTGTTTACCCCGTTTAATGTCTCTGCTAATAAGCCCATCTATCGCGAGCTTCCTTCTTCCTGGTGCAACCACTCCGTGATCACTGCGGTGACCACGGAGACAATACCGAGGTGGAGGAAACTCCCCCAAGGGTTTTTCCTCCTGTGCGGGGACCGAGCTTGGCAGGGGATCCCTGCATACCCAGAGGGTGGTCCTTGCACAGTGGGAAAACTCGCCCTTTTTAATCCGGCTAAATTTCAACTCCCAGACTCCTCCCCGCAAGATCAGACTCCAAACTCTCCTTTGTCGACAATTAGCAGAACCAAAAGAACATTTGTCCTGTATGAACGTCCAGTCCTCCCAAAACCTCGTCCTACACCTCCCAAGCCCCCGGTACCTCTCGCCGCTCCTGCCCCCAAAACTCCTCCTCTCCTTGTTCCACCTTCCTGGACCGCTCCACCACCCTTACCATTCCCTGCAGACTGTGATTCCAATATTAACATTTGGCCTAAAATAAAAAATTACTGGGCTTCCTTTGGTGTATTCTCAGGAATAGGAACTTCCCACGCGCTTTCACTTCTCACCCACCTCGGTTGCTGGCTTACGAAGGAAGCGAATGCAACAACGACAGCGATAGAAGGATTACTAGCAGACACACAGAAATTAAAAGAAGTTAGCCTGCAAAACCGTGCAGCCATTGACTTCTTACTCTTGGCACATGGTCATGGGTGCCAAGAGTTCGAAGGCATGTGCTGCATGAACTTCTCCGATCATGCACAATCGATCCACAAAAGTATTGATCAGTTAAAAAGTTTGGTCCAAGACATTCACCAGTCCCACAGTGAAGGGTTAGATGGAATGTTCGATTGGCTTAAGTTCCCATCAATTCCTAATTGGCTTAGAAGAATATTAATTTTGGCTTTAATTTCTGTGGGTGGTCTTTTTGCTTTGTGCACCTGCTTGCCCTGTCTTTTCATTTGTTTCCGCCAGCTGTTCCTGAAATCGATCAACGCCAACGTTGTGCAAGTAAATAAAGAAGGGGGAGACTCTTCTGAACTGTATGTGCCTATGTTAGGCACATTTTATTCCTTACATTAATAACTGCTGTCTTACATTCAAACCTAGAGACAAAGTCTGAAACAGTACCTACAGTTGCAATAATTCCCACTCAATAGCACAGAAAAGAAATAGTGGGACTGTGAGAATTGCAGATTATTTGTATTATTTATGTCAGGCCTCCATCTGAAGGTACATGTACGTCATATGGAGTGGGAAGAGTCTCGAAAGCTACCATTACACTCAGTTCCTCAGGTGGCGTTCTCTCATTTTGGGTAGTCTTGCACTGAGACTCAGATCTTGGCTGTTTGCACAGCCATTGACCGCAATGTACTTGACTAATGAATCATGTGGGGAAAAAAAGTTAACTACTTGCAGTGATGCAAGTCCCAGAACTTTCTAGTCCTTTCTATAGATTCTTTCTGTTGGTAAGTCTCAATCCTCTGAACCTTTTCATCTTAGATCATCTCTGATAGACAGCAATGCAATTTATACTTCTTTTGGAAATAACTTCCATAAAAACTTCCTCAAAATATTGGTCATTGTCTTGATAGAATTTATTTAGTTTGGAAAGTATTAGTTTGGTCAAAAATATTGAAGGTTCTTTTACTTAAGAGTCAATATGAAAAAACAAACAGATACCCTTTTTTTTTATCCAGATGCCAGAGAATTGTTCACTGTGGGCATAATCTTGGCAATCTTTAAAAATAAAGTTGTTAATTAAAGCTGGTATTCAGAACTTCCTGCCAGCAGCTGTTGAGTGGTGATTTCACCTTGACAGTTTGAGGGCCTGAATCTGAGAGACGGGAAATCAGTTTGCATCCTGCTGTATGCAGACTTGTAGGGCAAGGTTTGTTAAAAAAATATACACATCCTAATTAATTTTTTAAAAAAGACTTCAAAGTTCTACACTGAGAAGAAAATTACTCATGGGCTTGCAGGATAAGAACTAGAAATTCTGATGCAATCCCAGATGAATTTAGCAAAATTGTTTCTTCAGCTTTAGATGTGCTTTGAATACACATAAAAATCAGCTGAAAGAGGAGATAGTGCAAAGATTCTGCTACAAATATTTCAGCATATAAATTCCTCACTTAAGAATTTACTCTTTTTTATTCAGTTTTCAGTAGGCATTTGAGCAGCCAAGTTCTACTTACATGAATTATAAAATACTAAAAAGAAATAACTTTCAAATTACCTTGCTTAAGCATCCAAGGTGAAAATATAGTATCCTTTAGTATTTACTGTAGAGCAACAACATGAGGTAGAATACATAGCACAGAGCATATCTGATACTAAAATTCTGATTTTGTGCTTTTAAACACAAATCTTTATCAATCTGTCATTATCATCTGCCTGTCCTCTCCTATGATTTCCACATCCTTCAGAATACCAGAATCTTTTACAAAAAATTATAAGCAGATACTTTTTCATATGAATCTGACACCATCTCCTTGTAGTTACTGTAGGACAGACAGCAAGTCATCACTTTACATGGGCATATGCATCCTTTGCCAAGTCAAGGGAGGACTAAACAGTCTGCTAACTTGTGAGATGAGGCTAGCACTTAAGAAACAGAACCCTCTCCTTGACTAATGTAAATAAATAAATTATAGTCATTTAGGTGTGGGTGAAAGAATGGTACCTTTGAGTGTTTCTTTCTGTCCCTCATGAAGGCTGCACAAGCCACAGTACTTGTATATTTATTCTGCCTGAGGAATGTAAGCCAAGCAGCAAACTGAAGTACACATTTTTCTTATGTTCCATATATACACATGCCAGGATATGATTTGTTTTCAGTGCAATGCTGTGAAGCCACACATTTCAGAACAGTCACCTGAGTTTTACAAAGATACAATTCATACCTGCCCTCAAGGGGCATATTAAGTGAGTGTTCTTCCTGGAAAGGCTGCAGCAACATCTTGTCTATTTGAAGTTCTCAGAATTCTTTCAAGATCAGGACAAGGAGGTGGATTTGTCCACTCTATGTGGCTCATATGCTGTAGGGTCTTGTTTGTGCTAAAGCATTGCTGCTGCCTGTCTAAATGCTGCACTTCAGGTTTGCTCAAGTGCACAGTCAAAATACAGTGGTGACTCACATAGATTGATTTCGTGGGATTAAAACAACAGAATCACTTTGAAATAGAACATTATATAGAGACAGAAACTGAGGCATAAAAGCAAAACTGATTTTTTTAGGTTGTGGCTGAAACCTGAAAACACTCATTAACAATTTTTAACTTAGATCCAAGACCTTTGAAACATTTCACCTTCCAGTGAACTCATCCTTGAAACTATGCTGCAACTCAGCACACCTTCACATCTTTAACAAGTTATCTGTCTATAAATGTCACCTGATCCCAATACATACATGAACTTTAGGCTGGTACTGCTCTTGGAAGCCTACAGAGACTTGTTCATCAGAGGTTGCTCCCTGACCTACAGCTGACTACAGCTTTAGTTCCCATTACTTTTTCATGAAAGTTCTTACTTAACAGTATGTGGGTAGAATGAAATGTTTCTATTAAAAGTATTTGAATATATATGTTTAACAGGACCTGTTGTTCCTGTCTTATTGTGTTATATCAATCAGGAGAAAAGCAAAGGTCTTGAATATTTTCTGTGTATTTTTGAAGTAGTTTGGAAGGTTATTTTATCTTGTTGCCACAGTACATCTCCATTGACTGAAGGTTCTCTGTCTCTCTGTCTCCAAATATGTCTTGCTCATGTTCTGAGAAAATGGTTTGAAAGAATAAAACCTTGTAAATGGAAAGCGAGATCCAGAGAAAAGGAGGATCTCTAATTGATGTTATGCTCCTTAAAAAAAAAAAAAAGTCTAACATTCCTTTTCTGATCAAGAGAAAATACTCAAATTAATAAATACATTGAATAAAAAAATGCCTAGTTTTTCTAGGAATGATTGTGGTTTTTCCTTTGCATTAGAGCAACAGAGCGAGGTTGCATGCAGTTTATAGCAGGGAGGTAATATTTATATTATCTAACTCTGAAAAACTGGATTTGTTAGGTAAATTTTGCAATATATGTAGCCCAAAGACAGACTAAAGTTTGTTGTGTTTTTTATCTCAGCTTTGAAATAGTTTCCAGCCAGAATCAGACAGGAGAAGAGAGACTGGGTAGCTGAGGGCCTTTCAATGTTGAGAAATTGGTTTAGCGAGATAGGCTTACATGGCTTAAGTAACTGAACCATGATGTGTTTTGAAGTGGTGGATGAAAAGGTCAGTGTGCTATGGAGAAGAACAAAAAAAGTACTAGAAGGAAACGATGGGAACCTTTCCTGGATAATTTCAAATCTGCCAGTTTGCATGATCTTGACCAAAGAGCACTCAGAACACCACTGGCTGTGGGTTTCTTTCCAGCGTCTGCTCACATCTGACCTCTGCTACGGGACAAACCATACAGCTCTCAGTAGAATTAGGTAAGTGACAGCCAAGTATCCTTTCATTTTGATCTGGGGAACACCCCAGAGAGTCCAAAACCAATCTTTGAACTTACTAAAGATTAATACCAAGAAGGAAAAACATTTAAGAACTATACCATCTGCCAAGTAGAACTTGAAAAATAAAAAATAAATAGTTAATTGCATTATAAGTGGGGAAGCTTATACAGGAGGTAATACTGAAACAAAGAACCTGTTTCAGAATTAAAACAATTAGAAAATCATTCTAGTTATGTTGTACTGATGTACTGATGTATGGCAATACAAGTCAAGTACAAAAATAACCATCTAAGTCTCCTTTTATTGATTTTTTGCACTTTGACAGACATATTTTTGTATCTAGATATTTATAAATTTTAAATATAAACAAAAATATTATGCTTCCCTTAAAGGGTATTTTTTACATCTTGAGGAAATGTTTTCTAAGGAGCTACAAAACTGATACTTAAGAAACAATGGGAAAAGAATAAACACATGCAGGATGGCAATGGGGTGGAGCAATCTTTTGGAGATATATTTAACTAATCTCTCAGGTTTTTTTTACTGTGGGTTTTTCTGGTTTGTTGTTGGGTGGTTTTTTGTGGGTTTTTGTTTTGTTTTGGGTTTTGGTTTTTGTGGGGTTTTTTGGTTTTTTTTGCAATGACATCTAGGCAAGGACAACTCTTGTTATCTCCGTTAACATCAAATAAGTAACTAAAAATAGGATTTCTGAATTGAGAAGGTGATGTCATATTTGGAAGTGCTGCTTTTGTTGACAGTTGCTGGGAGAGGCAGTACTGAGAGTGAGTAGTAGATAGTGATTTGGAACTAGATCAAATAGCAAACTTTCCATTAGAGCCTGCAAACACTCTTATTCTACTTTATCTTTAATCTCAGCAGGCAAGTAGCTCCTCCAAAACCACTAAAAGGCTACCCTCTGTGTTCACATCATGTCTACAAGGTAATTGTCCTTTCTAGATTTGGATTCTGTTTCACTGCTCTCACATAATTTTAACTATTCCATTATTATGCTTGAAGGTGAAACACAGCAAATTTGATGAGTAATTTCTACAGTTTAAACTTCAGCACCTGGGTGCTATTTCAGCAACATATTTTTGAAACAACTGGAAGTCAATATTCCACAAAGAACCTTCAGACACTTGAACATATCTTCATTTGTTTTTTCCAGAACAGGCATAATAAGAAACCTTAAGCAAAATAAAACAAGATCCAATGAGATTAAATTAAAGTGTCATTAAAACTGATACTTCCATTAGTTTAAATCCAGAAATGCAGGAGAACAAAGTCCCTCAGAAGTTTACCAGTCTTTTCAGTTTATGATAAATTTCCTTGCTGTTTTTAGCTGTTTTTAGCCTGTCTCAGTCTTTCATTCCCACTGTCCCCTTCAAATAATGCAGGAAACAGAGAGCCAGGCCTAGATTCTAGCAACATGAGCTGATGTCACATCTGTTCAGTAATAAGACCAAGGTTGTCTAAGTGTACGAAGTGTTTGAAGCATTAAAATGTACTTATTAAAATGCAAATACAATTCGTTTAGAGGCATCATTTTTTATACTGTGAAGACACCTAAAGCTGCAAGCATCCCTTCTAAGTGTTTATTGCCAGAGGTCCAGCATCTCGTTAAAAATCATTTGGCCCATTATTTTGCACTGTTTTAAGGAGCTGAAGCACCTGGTCATAATTTTTCCAGTAGGCTGACAGTATTACACCAATTATTCTTGATAGCTCAAGTGATCTGAAAAAAATCATTATAAGCAGTCATGAATAGCAATGAAAGCTTTTACCACAAACACAACAAAAATAAAGAATAGTATTTTTCTAGTAGTAAACAAATCACCAGGAGGCTGGAGATGGTGTTTGGACTTCATAGTCACAAATTTGCTTCAAAGCCCTCCGTTTTAAAAGAAAACAATAGAACAAAATTATGAAATAGTTCAGCAGAATTATTAAGTTGAATTATCTTCATTCCCTTTCACTTTTAAAATTTTATGAATATTGCCAAAAACAAAGCGAGTTTCTAAAACCAGCATTACTACAAGCCATTGTAAGAGTGACAGCTGCATTGTTTTTGTGCCTCTAGGTGAAAAAGATAGACAAGCTAATTGCCTTTGAAGTATCAGGCTTTTTTCAGTGCTGGATCTCATTACAATCTGCTTCCATGACTTAGTTTTTCTCAAGTTTTGAGGCTGTATACCGCATAATATAAACAAATTTATTCAAAATACAACTGTATGCCAGAATCTTTCCTTAAGTTTCTCAACAAATAACTATAAAAAGTGACCCTGACTTTTTATCCATGACTTATACCACCAAGCTGTCCACTGGGACATAGTTTAAAATAAAGTTTATTTTCCAGTTTGATCTGGTATTTAAAAGCAACAAGGCTTATGAGACATGACCTCTGTTACTATCTTTGTTTCATGCTGTTTTGTAACATTAGATTCATACCCCATACATGTGCAATGAGAAACTGCAGAAATGAAGGGGAATATTCACACTATGCAAAGACAAAATATAAATTGATCTCTCTGGACTATAGTCTCTGCTTCCCTCTGACTCAATTTTGCAATCTCTAAAATGTTCAGTTGTTACTTATCTAACAGTAGGGCTTGGATGATTACTACCTTAGAGTTACAGAACTTAGCGAAAAGCACTACAGAAGTGCAATATATCACATTTTTCCTCAATTCTGAGTGAGAGAAGTAGCATGACTTGAGATAATAATTTTATGAAATATGTTAAAGGTTAAAAAAAAAATTGCTTATACCGATGGCCACTTAATGGGTTTTACAATCTGGCTAAAATTACTGGAGACCAAAAAATCAACTCATCTTGCAATGATCTGAAATAACTGGGGCTTTAGGGAAAGTGAAAAAAACTCGAAAAACAAGGATTTTCAGAAACTTTATGATATTTCAAATAGGGAAAAAATGTTTCAGGTAGAATGAAACATTTTGCTCAACTGAAAATGAATTTTTTTTTTTTAATGTTAGCTTAGTTAATGCTTTTTTTAACCTCCTTTTTAATTTTGGTCACATTGAAATAAAAAGTACAACTGTGTAAAAAAAAAAACTTGAAATGCTTTGTTTAAAAACTGTCAAAACAATATTTCTACATCTCGTTTTTCTTACCCTAACTGAAATTATTCACAAATGTCACTCAAATAGTTGTTTTTCAATACTATTTTAGCAAAGATTTTACACACTAATAAAGATTATTTTGCTCAGTCCAGCAGGAAAAATATTAGTGTAAATCTAACCAGAAGCAATAGTGGTTCAGATTATCCTGCTTTTACCCTCTCTTCAGTTTTTGTGAAGACAGTCAAGTCTTACTTTGCACTTCATATTCCATATTTCTGAATGCGTGTTTTCCATGATCTATTGACTATCATGGAAATCTTGAGCTCAAAACCATTGTTTAACACTTGTTCTTGCCAACTGGTTATATTGACTAGGTCAAGACTGATCTGACAGCATAAGCTGTAGAGTAGTATTCTGCCTTTCAACCCAGAGTCCTTGCCTTTCTCAGTGTATTTGACCAAGCTGCAAAGCTTTCTGCATCTCAGATGCTCTCTCAAAGCAAAGTGTGTAGTACTTGCCTATGAGCAGGGCATCTTGCAACAATATTTTCAGCACTCTGAAGCTATATGAAGGTATGCAGAATAATTGAAAAATAAAGGTATTAAGGTATCCTGGATGAGGCAGGGAGGAAATACTTCACAAACCAAAGTAAGCATTATAAAGGGTGAGAGAACGATTGCTTCTAGATCGGAGTCTTTCCCCACAAGACCCCCACAGCACTTTTATACTTAAATTCCTCAGGATGAAAAGGTCATATGATTGCTATGCTAACCATTGACACTGTTTCAGGAATACAGTAATTACAGTTTAAGAGATACAGCTTTTTTGCTATGCATTTTAAAGAGAAGGAAGGGAAAAATATTTGGAGGTATCTGTTGCCCTCTTAAGAGAGGATCATGCTAATCATAATCTTATAATACACTTTGAAAGCCTCACAAACACTGTCACGAACCTAATCAGTCATAGTGCACTCAGAAATTCGGGGGGAGAAGCCTATGAATTCAAAGTTCACTGAGGAGAGAGTTCTTAATGGCTAAGTTTTAGAACAGGATGTTGATCACTGGCTATGTCGAACATTTTCAGTCTGCTCCCGATGGGTCATGCTAGAGTAAATCAGTTAGTGCTGAGGATCCAATGCCAGCATGTTACATATTCCCGGTGTTTCCCAGTGTTTTACTGTGTACTGACGTTATTCTTGTCCTAAATGAGGACGTTAGTGGTTGGCATTCACTAGGTGCCCTCTCCAAATCCATCTTCCAGTCTGGTTTTACTTTAAGGAGTTTTACTGTAGGAGTTCTTTGAGTTTATGACATGGTGTGAGCCAAAGCACAGTAAGTAGATTGATTTAAAAATGCACTCCTGATCAGAACTAAAAATCTTAAGATTTACACACACATACTCAATTAGAGGCAGGATGTTACACTAGATTGTCCATCAGCCTGGTAAAGTAGGGTGGTTTTCTTATAGCAGCCCTTGTAAGAAATAACAGGAATTACTTTTTTACCATTTCATTTTCAGAGCAAACTCTTGCTTCACATTTAGATAGGTTTATTTTATTTTTATTGAAATGGAAAAGGGTAGCTCATCCTTCTGCAATACATTTAGTTTGTAGATGTAAAAAACATAATAAAAATATTTCCATTTGGACAAACATTTCTTAACTCTATGAGCCAGAAATAGTTTATGGAATACTTTTGTTACTTCTGAGTTTATATTTTTCTTTAAGTGATGGTAGTGAAGTATACCTTTACTTTTTTAGGAATATGTTATATAGAAAAAACATGGACACTAACTACAAACTCTAGCCTAGGGACAGGGAAAGTTTTTCCTGATAATTTTATTTTTAATTTTTACAGCCATAACTCCTACTCAGAATTGCCATTATGTACTCTTGTAAGAGGCATTAAGTTTTACAGAATTAGTATCTTTAAAAATAATAATAAAAAATCCCTGCCTGCAGTGCTTAATGGTAACGTTAAATTTAACATTAATACTTAATGTTAAATTGCTATTCTTTACTTCTCCTATTTGTTGGCCCAACAATAGTATTATTACTTTTTATTTAGGCTTAATTACTGGAATCTTTAAGGAATGATACATCTTAAAAATCTAAGAGGAGACTGAAGACTATATATGTACTAATGTTTTAACACTTTTCAGGATATCTGAACTGCTTGAAAATATAAATATATTGAATTCTACAAATGGAACTTTTTTTTTTAGGTGAGTACACCAAACAGTGAAAGAGTAAACATATTAGCTTTGTTTTCAAGTAGACACATTTTCTGCATATTTTAGGTGAGATCTTATTTAACTGAATTAGATCTAATTTATGGTTTAGAAGGCTGCTACCTATCTTTGTGACAGATAACTATCCAACTTATCTACTAGTCTATATTTCCAATTCGATAGGCATCTAAAGTCATAGAGTGTCTCTTTATTTATCATGACATTTCCTTAGGCATTTAACCATATCTATCATCATCTACCAAACAGAGTAAAAGACGCAAAAATCCTAGAGACAAGGATCTAGATGGTTGATTGTCATCCCTTGCCAATGAATAGGCAAGCCAGCAGGACACAAACAGATTCCTGTTTCTCTTTGCTATCCTGTGACTCCCACATTTATAATGGGAGGGAATCTATTTCAAGAAAATATTACAGAAAAAGCCCTTACCTAAGATGCTATATGTTTTGGTAATTGGCTGATTTTCCTTTGGTTTGGGGATATGAACAAGAGTTTTTAAACTGAGCAAAATTTATTCCCCTACACTGCTATAACTACGTGATTGTTGTGTAAACAGTCTCTGACCAACTTCATTCAGAGATGACTGTTAACCAGAATTTTGGGTGACTTGAGTAAAAGAGGGGGGATCATTCATGGCTAGGCTTCACGAACGAAGATTTGGGAAGGGCTCTATCCACATTTCTTGCAAGCGCGTTGGTGGCTAAAAAGGCCAATACGAGAAAGGCATGTCCGGTTGCAAAAGGCACAACAGAAAGACTCCTTAGATGGTATATTCTACAAGGCTCGATTCTTTCTGCATTGTCTTTTCTCCTCGAGAGTGATCCTGCGTGCTTTCTCAAAAGCATCAACAGTGTTATAGATGGTCTGTCTCCAGGCCTCCCGATTGGAGGCCAGAGTAGACCAGTTATGGTGATCAATATGGCCGAGGCTGAGATGTTGTTTCAGGGAGTCCTTGTATCTTTTCTTCAGAGCTCCTCTCTTGCGGCAGCCAGTGGCAAGTTCACCATAAAGCAGGATCTTAGGGAGGTGGTGGTCCTTCATCCTGGAGACGTGCCCTGCCCATCGCAGCTGCGTTCTCAGTAGCATGGCCTCAATACTTGTGATTGCTGCCTGTTCAAGAACAGATGTATTGGTCACATAATCTGACCAGTGGATGTTTAGGATTGTACGGAGGCAGCGTTGATGGAAGTGTTCTAGGAGACACAGGTGATGGCGGTAGATGACCCATGATTCGTAACCATATAAGAGAGTAGACAGCACTATGGCTCTGTAAACACTGATCTTGGTACTTTTCTTCAAGTGTTTATTATGCCATACTCTTTTATGGAGTTTTCCAAAAGCACTATATGCCCTCGCTAACCTGTTGTCTATCTCCCCGTCAATCTTACCATCCAAGGAAATGAGGCTGCCTATGTAATTAAACTGTTGGACTGATTTGAGCTCTGATTGGCCAGTGGTGATGTGGGGATGATGGGGGACTTCCTGAGGTGCAGGTTGATGGAGAACTTCTGTCTTCTTTAAGCTGAGTTCCAGCCCAAAGAGCTCAGCAGCATCTGCAAAGCAGGATGTTAAACGCTGCAGGGCTGCTTCTGTGTGGGCAACAAGGGTGGTGTCATCAGCACAGAGCAGCTCCCGGACAAGATGGTTTAAGGTCTTGGTGTGGGTCTTCAGTCGCCTTAGGTTGAATAGGCTTCCATCAGTACGATATGGAATGTAGATACCGTCCTGATCATCAAGGTCTGCTGTGGCCCTTTGGAGCATCATGCTGAAAAAGACTGTGAAAAGGGTAGGAGCGAGAACGCAGCCTTGTTTCATATCATTCTTTATTAGAAAGGGCTCAGAAAGTGTGTTGCCATATCTGACTTGGCCGTGCTGATCCTCATGAAGTGAGATGATCATTTTAAGGAACTTGGAGGGACAACCTAAACGTTCCAAAATCTGCCAAAGACCTTTTCTGCTCACAGTATAGAAAGCCTTGGTGAGGTCGACAAAGGTTACATAGAGACCTTTGTTCTGTTCCCTACACTTCTCTTGCAGTTGTCTGAGAACAAGTATCATGTCTGTGGTGCTCCTGTTGGCTCAGAAACCACACTGACTTTCAGGTAGAATTCCTTCTGCTATAGTGGGTATTAGTCTGCATCTGGTTTCTCTAGTCAGAGTGCATTATCACTTTAGATAGAAACAGATTTTTTTTTCCATACAGATCAGGCCCTTCAAATTGCAGACTTGTCCTGGAAAGACTCAGAAGTGAATATTTCCTTGTCCTTTTGGTTCAGAATGCATCATACAAAATACTTTAAACTTGTCTTCCACTTCACTACACTGAAAACATACTAGCTAATCCTAGTGTTAATAATACTTTTCTAGCAGCCGCAGTCAGAACCTGTGATCAGTAAAGTGTCATTTCATTTATTTCCTATAAAAGCAGCTAAATACTCATCATCTGAACCATTTCATATTGCATTGGAAATACAAAATACATTATAAAGAACAATCATACTCTGATGGGGATGGATTACATAGCTTATTGGGTCTATTCCATCTATAATTTTCATGATGGTTTCTTGAGTGACTTATACTGCACTAATCTGCTACTGCATAGTAGAAATGGATTTAGAGCAAATCTTTCTCCACAGGTGGCATTTCCCAGTAATGAATTCTGCCATTCAATTATATAATCAGAGTAATTTCTTCATGTTAAAAAAAGACCCCTTCTTGAGTGGCACATAAATTACCACTGGATTAAATTAGTGCTACTGCCAGGGATTTGAGATTTCTCCAGTTGACAGACAGCACAGTACTGGTAACGGTGATGAGAAAACATGTCAACTCAGAGATTTTTCAACTTTATTTTTCCATCTCTTCACACTAGTTTCTTCCTGCTTGCTTTTACGATAATGTGTGCCCCAGGTATCTTTCAAATTATTGCACCCAGAGCCACCACAGGAGACTTTCAGTGCTTCTGGTTAGAAATGTTCATCTTTGCTGAGGAATGACCAGTTGAGTCAAATAGAAGGGAAGAATAAAGGAAAAACAACAGCAACAAAAGAGAGAGAGAGAGAGAGAAAAGATTTTGACACTAATAAAATACTTGGTTTACAAATGGTAATAAACTTTTGCTGAGTATAACTGTCAGTTTGATTTACCCTACTACATCAAAGCTAGCACAGCATTAAAGAATTTACAAAATCAGAACTTCTCCTGATTGCAATGGGATATCACATTTTGCATACACAGGCAGTGGTGAGAATACTAAACCCTCCTAATTTGTTAGCATTAGACTTAGTCCCATGGTAAGACCTCAAATAAAACAAACACAAATCTGTATGGCTTGCAGAGTTATCAGTGATGAATTTCAAAGTACTTTGTGCCTGAGATTTCAACCTTTCAGTGAAACAAATAATCCAGATTAATAAATAAATAAATAGATGGAAAGCAGAGTTTTTTACTTCTTTAGGTAGAGTTGAAGCGAGAGAGCACAAAATAAGTAAGAATAGCTAGTTGATAAGGAGACAAAGGGGCAAGTATTTATGGATCCAGAAATCCATTTCACTATTTTCTAAAGCAGTTGTGAAACATGTCTGCTTTCAGATGTCACAGGTTACCACAGATTTAACCACAGTAGACTGAAAGTATGTAAGGCATCTGTATAAAGTTAAGAAACTTTTTTGTTATTCCTCCTGAAAGCATACTTAAGCTGTACTAGTGGCGTTGGTAATAGAGTTGTGCACTGATGCTACAGTTCACTATGCATTACATAGTACTGAGCACACTTTAGCCTGACCCAGCTGTGTCAAGGTACACCGATAGTGTACACGTTATCATCAGAGTAACACCATAATCCACATAGGATCACTCCTTTTCTGTTACCTGCTCATAATTTTCGACCCAAAGAAGAAAAATACAGTAAGGAAGTCTTTTCCTGTGACACTTCTATCAGGGCTTTTAAACAGCTTTCTAGAGAACAGGGGGCTAAGTCTACCATACATCTGTCCATTACAGAAATAATGTTACAGAGAGTCCACCCCACTGATCTTCATTGCAGCTACTTAAAACAGTTATCTATAGAATTAATTACTCAGTGGATTAAAAACCCAAACAAAACCCACAAACAAAACAAAACCTCCACATCTGACACTTTGGTTTTCTGTTCTTGGTCCCATAATATTTTACCAGCCAGTATCTCTTAAGACCCCTTAGAAACTTCCAAGTGAAACAAAGGACAAAGATAAAGGTGAAGACTGAATAAACCTGCACAAAAATGAACATGAAATTTATACATCAGAATGCAACTAATGATAAAATTACCAGGAGGAATTAATTTTTTATCTTTCTCTCTCAAAACTGGCATAGAATGTGGTCTTTATGGACTCTGAGCTTCTTACAGCATGAAATAGTAGTTATTCAGTTGGGAAAAGAAATAGTAGATAAAATAAAAAATTTTAAGAAAAAAAATGATAAAGATCAGCTATAAACCTATGGCATAACCAGTTGAGGAAATGACAAGGTAAGTAAGCAAGAAAGAACACTATTTTTTTTCTCTTTTTTAATTCTCCCAAGACCCATAGTTTATGAAGCCCAGTTCTAGCCATAAATGTGCCCCTTTTCTAATGGAAGTATAATTCTACACCTAGACCAGGGTTTTGTTCGACTGTTGGCTTGGTTCACAGTTTATACTTCATTAAGTTTTGTCTGGAACCAGCAGAAATTTGTATATTTAGGGTTGAAATCATTGTTCAGGATAGCTGGTGATTTAATGCTGAATCAAGGTCCTGCAAAGCTGTACAAAGATTTTATATTCACAGTAACTACTTCGTATGGTACAAATTTAGGACAGGAAGGAAACATTATGTAAGTGGAAATGTGAAGCTGGAGTGGAAATATTATTCAGATTTGACTCAGGAAAGAACAGTAAAAAATGATTGTGCTATTGATAATGCTTCTGCTCTGAAGATTTTCCCTGTCCGGAAGATAACACTGGGCTAGTTTCAGTGATGTAGCCAGGACCTTGGCAGTATCAGGATTCTTTTCACTATAAACTGTGGGATAGCTGTATGGGGCTCTGAGGACTGGACCTGGCTGAGTAGTTACAGAACATGATTTTACATCCTCACTGGAAGATGACACTGGGTTAAGACTATTGACAAAATTCATAGTGAGATCTGATACGCTTGGCTAAGGTCCAGATGGGACCACTGGGCTGGCATACCTAGACTACCTCTGGGTTTTGCAGATGCTAACTAACGAGTCATCATATAATTCAGTAGGGGTTTTTTGGCTTATCAAGAACTATCAAATTAAGTTCAGGGAAGATTTAAAGTCAAACTTTTCATTTGGCATAATAATGAAGTGTCATTTCATGACATTTTTACACTAATTTTTTTTTTTTTTTGAAAATAAGAGTGATGAGCACGTACTTACTGGTTTTCATATATTTCATTTTTTTAGTGCAGTTCTAACTTCTTTTCAAATAATATTATTTTTCAATTGACTTCTTACTACCTGCCATGAGTTACTAATAAGATATTTTTACAGTAAAACTATTTTATTTTTCAGTTTACCACTGAAAATTTTTAAGAAAATAACAGAGGCAAAAAGAAAGTCCCAGAACCCTGGACCATAATTCAGCATTAAAGTTTCAGCTACTGCATTTCCTTCATATCTTTTTTCTGAGTCCTGATACAACAGGTCTGATGCCATGGACTTGTTTTTTCTCTCAGCTGAGTTCATTCCCCACCAGTGTAAGCAAATTAACATAAATTATTAGTTTTCTTGTTCTTACACAATAACAGAGTGGTATCTTACATTAAACACTTGTCAAAGCTATCTTCCTTGAACTTCCCTGAATGCATATGATGTAGTCATTCTGAATGCACTTGAGAAGCTCTTACTTCTTTTCAACAAAACTTACTCATGCTTCTGGTGCCAAAGAAATAATCTGCCTTAAAAAGATTAGCAGTCACATGTGCTCATGTATAGTGCATCTTGCTGATGTATTAGACTAAGGAATTTTTCATATTATGTTTTTAGATTTTTACAGCTTTGCAGCCAGAACTGTATATATTTTACATAAATATTGGGGAAAGAAAGCAATAGCCTTGATGTTTGAAAGAAGCAGTAAATTAAGCAATGAACAGATGGAATACTTTTTTTCCCTCCTTCAACAGAAGTAGATGACATTTAAAATGTTCTTGACACTGAATCTAGTCCCTTTCTTTGATAACTAGAATTGCTTTTAGCCTTTCGTTTTGCTTCTTTAATAAAAATATCATTATACTGGGAATGTCTCTTGCTTTATGTCTCCATTGTTCTTTTTGTGAGTTATGCATGTAAATTGTTGAGTGAAAGAAATTCTGTTCACCTGTGTCTCCCACACATACACACCCACACCCTTTACTCCATTTCAAAGTTTGATTTTTCTTCTACTGAAATCAAGGCTGTTAGATTCATAATTTTTCATCAAATTGTATCATAACTGCAGTGAACCATCCCATCTGAAGAGGTTTCTTTCTCTCTACTGACTATGAAGTTACTAGCCACTAACTTCTTCATTATAATAAATATGAGTTCCATCTTACAGTAATATGGCCACAATAAAAGAATGACCTATGCATGCCTCCATTTTTTTCTACTTTTTGACCTGAAGTGTCAGCCTTAGGAACTATATGAACACACTGTCCTATGAAGTCCTTCCTTTAATGTTCGTCTCTTGTAACTGGGAACCAGGCCATCCCAGCACTGCTTGAAATAGAGAGAGGTACTAGAAATTATTATTTGAACTCTGGTTGCCTATTTCCCTTCTTTGACTTTTGCACATCCCTGTGTTTGTGCATAAACTCAGCCATCTTAACTTCATCGATCTGAATACAGGAAACCTTACACGAATTCGGCAGCACTCAAACAGAAGCAGGTGGTGAGGGGGGAACACATGAATTGTTCCCAAACTGAGTTAGAACAGATAATCTCTCCTTTACTTTACATGCCAAAGATTAACAAATCAAATGACTGATATTACAAAACAAAGTGATAGCAAAAGATTACTCCCTGCAAGCACATCTTCCTGTTTTGCCAAGGTCTTTTCTCTCCATTTTGGCAATGATCTTTTTCTTAAGGGGAAAGAAGAGTATCCAGTTCTCTGTGAACATCTAGTTTCTTTAATTTCTTACCATTAATTCCACTGCTTGCTAACTCATGTTCTGTTGTCCTTTAGGAGAACTGCATCATGCCCCTGTGAATTTTCCAGGTAAAATCATCAATCCTTTTTCACAGATAGGCATAAAGTTTCCTACACCAAGTAGTAAGAAATGTCAACAGCTCACATCCACAGGGCAGCTTGTTTTTACAGTCTCTCTTTGCTTCCAGTTATTATACAAGTATATCAATGCATTTTTCTTTCTGTATTCCATAAAGAATACTTACAATCTCACAGCAGCACATAATTAAAGATAGTCTTAAAGCCTCATCATCAGCTTCCAAACTAATAAGCAGACAACAGAATCTGAAATTCTTGCACCATATGATGCAGAGAGAGAGAAGCACATTATTACATGCATCTCTCCCGTGGAAACAGTTGTCTATACCTAGTTCCCTAATTAATGTCTTTAACTGCACTGGAGCAAACCTTCTGTTGCAAGGATGTGTAAACAGCTGCACTTGTTTCATTTTTGTGTGACCCTCTGTGACTTAAATTTTAACTGTACATACGATCTTTTAATGTTTATACTATTTGTCTGGCTTGAGAGAAAAAGAAAGAGCTTCAGTCTAAAAGAAGTACCACAATAACAAGTTAATTTAATTCATTAAAAATATAAATAAAATTAAAATTTTCTACCTGTTATTTCTCAAACTGCCTCATTTAATACATAGTCTTTGAAATCTGTTGTTTTGAAAAGGTAAGGTTTAGTTTTGTGTGGTTGTTAAAGAAAAGACCTATATTATAAGTATGTAAGGGAAGATAGTCATAGACATAAGTAGATATCCACATTACGTAAATATAGTCAATTCTTTTGCCTTCTATGAAATATCGAGATCTGACTAAAATTTGATGTATAAAACCTGCTAATATAGATATAAATTGCAGTTTATTTTAATAAATACTACATTAGTTATTCTTACTGATAAATTTAATTTGTATACTTGGACTCCCTTACAGTGCCATTTTTGTAGATTATGAATTAGACCCAAATAAGTGTTTTAAAAACCACTGTTCCTAAAGAAAGAGTTATTTAAAAATTAAAGCAAGAACTGCAATGAGAACACCACTTTACAGTGATAAAGTGATAAAAGCTGATAAATGTGAAATTTTGGGAAAAGTTATATCATGACCTCTCTGTTTCACATGAAAAAGCGAGGCTTCCTCTTCTCAATCAGTAGCAAAATTCCCCTTTACCTCAGTGGTACAGTATCAGATCCGTCAAAACCCACAATCCTCTTGGATTATATGACTGTTCAGAGTATATTTCATGGTCCGTAAATCATCCTCAGCATTTCTCCCAGAAACAGCCATGCTAACAAGTCTCTTCCATTACCGAAACAGCAGGAAGCCCCTGCAAACTCTCTCAACAACAGACCAGGAGTACGCCCACATTGTGGAAGCAAAAAGAGCATCTGAAAAAGAAGCTGAGGCATGGCTCCCTTTAGCACAACTGTCAAGGAGGAAAGAAAAATAATAATAATGAAAAAAAAAAGTACTTCCATAGGACTAGAATACCTTTGCCATTATTCCATAGCCTCACTGACATGTCGGAACCGTGAACAGCCACAGCATTAATAGGAAAGAAAGTAAGTGCTACACACAAATTGCGATTTTTTTTTTCTTGTTCTCCCAGAGGACTTTACTGACTCAGATAGGAAAAGAAATGCTGTACTGCAGTTTAAATATATTTCAACCTTCATAAATGTACAGTCATCTGCAGAACTTAACTTCAGGAATTACTCCAAATTGGTGTGGGAGTGAACAGTCAGCAGGCCAGAAAAACAGATTACAAAAAAGAGAACTGAAGTACATGAAGCAAAACACAGTACAACAGCATACATTATGTGGAAGTGAAAAAACTTGACCCTTGTATTTATCACCACATTACATCCAGAAGTTATTGCGAGTGCCTGTATCAGTAAGTATTAGAGGTGAATATTAAACATACAAACAAGTGTTATAAATACACCATGAAAACCATCAAGACCTGCCATGGTTTCCTTGGCCCTTCAGGCTCCTGAGATGCTGATGATCCTTCCTGCCTATAACCAGGCTGCCAATACTGAGCAGCCAGGCCCAGTCCCACAGAGGAGGGGGCACCATTCCACCTGCCCAGTGCCCTCCATCACATGGGATGCTTACCCACTACCAAGGAGGCACATACTCTCATCCTTCCTAGAGCCAAAAGCAGGTGCTTGCTCCTAAATTTCCTCACGCAGTGGGAGCACCTGCAGTGCCAGACCCTTAAAGGCCCACCCTTCCCCTGTAAGGTGCCCCTCTCTCACCAAGCACAGTGGCCTGGTACAAAGAATTAAGTCATTAAAAAACAAGAGGAGTCCTGAAAAGGGGATTTATAGAGAGCAATAATTACTTTGGCAAACTTCAGACTGAATGATTATTTCCTCAAGTAATGATATCCTAAAAGCTGAATAATCTCTTCTATCCTCAGTTGTATGGGACTCTGGATACTGAAGTCACCATGGCTTTTTATGAAACATGAGGAAATCAAGGGGGGCAAAAAAGCCCAACAGATTGCTTTTCATTGGGGAAGAAAAAATCCCTCAGGAAAATCTTGGGGAAAAAGTAAATAAAAAAATCTTTATTAGTCAAATCATTTCAGGGAGAAATCCTTCTGTAGACATTCAAACTGAGTAAAGAGCTTTTTCTTTTTTGGACTGCTGATCAGGATAATAGATTCTGGATGATTATTGTTATTATTATTATTGTTGTTGTTCTTGAAAATAGAAGGTTGAAGTGAAAATTATGTGTCTTTTCAAAAAGTGGATAAGCATGTCTGTTCAAAATATTTTCTAGTTGAAAAGAAAAAATAAGGTAAAATAAGGAAGGGAAATTTTAGTATGCTCATTTGCAGAGAAAGAAGTGATGCTCAAAGATATCAAACTTCTTAAAGTTACAATGTAAGTTCATAGTAGGGAAAAAACAAATAGAAATCAGCTGAGTTACAACAGGTTTTTTTCTCTTTACGGTACATATGTCCAGGAAAAATAGTAAAAGTAGCTCTCTGTAACATGCATCCAGACAAATTCCATGGCCCATATAGCTTTCCCTAATTGTGGGAATAAGGTAAAATTTTCAGAACATTAATATTTCAAATTTTCTAATGTTTCTTTACTTGTATTTATTTCATTTAGTTAAATTGTAACTAAAAAAGCCCTACTGGTATTTCCAGACAACACGCACTATTCCAAAAATGGATGCATGATTAGCTAGCCACTGGGTTTGCTTCCAAAGAGAAGAAAAATTTTTCTTTCCATTTTTCAATATTTGCTTTAAAAAGATTCAGCAAAGACTTGCAGGAATAGCGCAGACTGCAGACAATTGTGTTTCAGAGTCTTGTGAGCTTATCAAAAGCCCTTTAAAGGCCAGTTAGAAGATTGGTAATGTCCATTTTGGCTATTTGAGCAGGCAAATTTTCAGCAATGTGTTCTCCAGCTCACTGAGTTTCACAGCTAGAGGTGTATGATGTATGTGCATCTCTTAGCAGAAACTCTACACAGATAAGCACTCCAGGTTTTGACTTATCCCTAACTTACTCAAAATTTGATTAGGAATCAGCCTGGGCCGTCAAATTAAACAATGTTTCCTATCATCTCTCAGTTTTATTTGTGAAAAATGTAATAATAGATCTTGTTCTATTTTGGGTAATTTTAATTGCTGTTCCTGACAAAGACACAAGCAAATAAAAGTGAGAGACTTAAAATAAAATTCAAAAACTGTATTGAAGATTTCATGAACAGCAAAAGAATCATCCTCACTTTCAGTAATTTTGAAGGATTCAGCTCATATTTATCTTAATTGCAGATTAGTAGAGCATCTTTTTATTCTATTATTATTTTTTTATGCTGTACAATACAATAGCTGTTAGTATTCGTAGTGCAAGAGAGAATACTTTCCGTAACTGACTACGAGCAATATATGAAAGAGTTTTTAAACTGGATTTCATAAATAGAAAGGTATGGTCAAATTATCCATTTGCATTATTCATGTTATTAAAAAATGCCTGGGTTTTTTTCTATAAATTTTTAGCAACACCGAACAGTATAAATCTCATAAAGAAAATAAAAATCGTATTACTATTTCATGAGAGAAATATCTCTGATTTCAGAAAGAATTTTACTTCCCTGAGCTTTCACTATAATCCAGATATTTACTAGCATGCTTTCATTTGCCCTTCTACTAAAAAGACAAAGCTGATGGGCTGGTTTCTTCAGATTATTGTTTCTTCAGATATGATAAACTTTAAATGGAGAATTTACACTAATCTGAAAACTACATTTTTCTCACCCAATAGTTATAATTCCAAAATGATTTGGTAGTGGCATACCTGGAGTTTGATAGTCATTTGAGGTAAAAAAGTTTATTTACCAGATGAAACAAAATAATTGTTTGACTCTCAGTATCCAAAAATGACCAAAAGAAGTAGTAGTCCTTTGGTTTTGCAGCAGTTTATTCACTGGTTTGTTATTTGTCACTGTTACAAATGGTGCTGTTCATCCTTTCTGTAGTATTCAGGTGACATGGTCTAAACAAAGATATCAAACTAAGATGATTTACTGCTCTCAGCACCAGAAAATTTAAGCTGTTGTGCACAAGAATGAGCCAACACTTGAGAAATTTTCTTGGACTCATCATGTGAATATGTTGGCTGGTCCAGCTTATAGGATAAAGACAAGGACTATAGATAATCAGGATAGAGAAAGTCGTTTCATAAGTCAGGATGAGTCAAGTTTCTTAGTATCATTCATTTTGTCCTTTATTAACAGGATATAGTTACAATATTTACCCATCTATCTGCCTGCAATACAATAGAGCAATCATCAAGAAAAATATCATATTGGGGACATTGCTCATATTTATTTTAAAAGTCTAAGAGGAGTGCTCTGAATGTATGCTGGGGGTTTGGCTGCTTAAGATCAGGACCAAGTTAGATAATGGCACAAGTGTTAAGCTTTCGAGACCTGCTTGAGAAAGCTCTACTCGGAAATCTCAGGATTGTCAATGCCAGCAGATACAGGAAATTCCCTATGTCTATGGATTGAAGAGAGATTGTGCTTGGTTTTATATACGTTAAACAAATAAGCACAAATTCCTGTTATATCAGTTGCTCTCTTATCCTGTGCCAAAGTTTCTAGAGCTTAGTTTTGGTGCTGCAAGACAGTGTGACATATAGGTAATTTTAAGTGCATAAAGTGCACAAACATGGATTTCATTAACCCCTTTCATATGTTTCAAATTATACATAGGCAGAAGCAGCTTATTAAAAGATGGCATTAGAAATTTCATTTCTGCATTCAAAGGTAAACCCAGAAATGTTACATTTAAAATCTTTAGGAAAAAAATTAAGACCTTCCTAATTACCAAGTCCACCAATCCAGTGCAACAATCTTTGAGGAAATACAGCAACCTTCATAAATATTACGTTTTAGCAACCTGAGGTCCTTTTTTTTTTTGCTAGAAGAAATGTCAAGCTAATAGAAATTTGCTGCAATAGTCATCCTTGTAGCACAGAAGAATAAAATGTAATAACAAGGGCTTCCTACCCCTTCCTTTATATATTTAAGTTTTAGGGCATTACAGCTATTTAGAAACAAAAAACATTTAGACAAGGTATATTTAACTACATGTATATTTGACTGAAAATGTGTATAATGTATGTATGGAATTATAGAGTTCTAAAAATGCTGGAAGTAGCAATCTTGTAATAGAAAATGTACTTTTCCTAAACCACGGCATTGAATTGTGGCAAAACATGGATGTAGACAAATCCTAACATTGCAAGTCTGATTCAGAGTTTTGCTATACTGAGCTGCTGGTCTGAAGGAAATAGGATAGATAGAATCAGGTAACTTCCAGCTTTGCATGGGCTTTCTTTCTCCTCGAGGATATAAGCAATCCTAAATGACTGAAGCAATCTCACTGTGAGGAAGTAGGTAACTCAGATGAATTTAATAAATTGAATTGGTTTATAGCAGGATAGTAGAACCATTTCTAGAGGGTCTTTCCAAGGACAAACAAAGCAATTCACATCAATAACATTCACTTACATAGCCAGAAAGAATAATTACCCCATTGAAAGAATGGAAGTTGAAATTTAATAGCTTAAGTTATTTTATGGGTCACATAAGATGATCACGGTAGTTTTTTTTTACCTTAAAATCTATGGATCTATTCTTGAAGAGGTAGAAGCCCGTCTAGATTTTTATGTATGGACTAAAAGTTGAACACATTGAAAGTTGGAAAGATTAGAAAGTTTTTTCCTCCCTATTAAAGACATGACAGGAGGCAGATGCTGATTTTACCCATCCTTTTTAAAATTTCCAATTTCATTTCAGACACAATGTCAATAATTTTTTTATCCCCTCAGACTAATAATGATTTTAAAAAACTTTTGCTCTCTTTGATTTGAATTGGTTTTCAGTGGTTTTAAAAGCCAAATCTAATGAATACAAGTATGTATCATTCATTGGTCTTTACAGCATATACTGTTTTGCAAAAAATAGTTAATACAAGGCACTATTTCATAGGTTCACATCAGGTTAGTACAATAACAAAGAAACACTGAATTACTCAGTTTGATTGTCTAAAAATTGGGGAAAGTAATGATTTTCATTTCTGTGGTAATACTTTAAAAGCTAATCATAAGTGGTGAAGAGCTGACTGTTGTATTCTTTCACTCCTCTGCAAATACTTTGCATCTCCCAATTTCTGTGAATAGCAAAGGGAAAAGCAGAGACAATGGCCAGATTGTGTTTATTTTCATGGGTTAGTTTTCCGACTTAAACTGTCTGCTGTCTTCCAAAAGAGTGTATTATGCTAGAAATATTTCCACAAAATAGAAAACATCAGATGCAAAAATAGTGGCACCCAGTGGTCAAGACATACCTTATTTTTACACTCAAAACAACAAATTAATTTTTCTGGGAAATGCCATACTTCTTTCAGATGGAGTATAGTATGTCCTATTTCAACGAAAGGACTAATTACTATTTTACCAGCATTCTTTGCCATAGCCTTTGTTTTTTCGTGCTTAATAAGTTTGACATTGATTTTGGGATAATTTGTTTCTCTGAACAAAGTGGTTTTGAGCAATCAATACAAGTTGTTGATTGTCTGTAAGGTAATTAATTCCTTAGAGGACACATATGAAGAAAAGGTTGTATATAAAGATAAATTCAAATTTTCCTCTATTCAAATTTCACATTTTCTTTTTCCTAGCTAAAATGTGATTTTTAGAAATTTAGAAAGAGAAACAAGATGATTCAGTGATTTACAATACTGATGTGGCTTCACTTCAGTTTAGGTGAGTGCCCTACAAAGCTGTTGTACCATATTTCTACTACCTTACCAATGCATTTAGTCTGTACATGTGAAAGCCACACCAAAATCTTGTGATTCTCTTGGTCAAAACTGCTAACACACCTTAAGATTCTTATCATCTCTGGGTGAAGGTAAACTGCCAGTTCCCCAGCATATTTCAAATCAACTTTTATATAGTTAAATATCTACTTCAAAAGATATACTGTATTTTTCCAGCAGAGCTGTCTGCTTTTGAGACTTTGAACCAGCTCTAGATTAGCTCCTTTCCCACTTCCTTTCCCTTTCCTCAGGTGTCAGTGTACCAATTAAAGGACAAGGACATGTTTTTCAAGTATCTTCCTTTGTGGATTTACGTCTTCAGACTGTGTTATTTTGTTGCCCACTAAAATGATTTATAAGCATTTCGGAGAACCTGGAGTATATTTGCCTTTGAACTTTGGATCTCCTAAGTACACAAAGTGGGAAGACATTTACTTGCATAAGTGATGATCAAAAGTGATGACTAATACCCAACTATTCTCATCTTTTTACCCTTTCTATGTTTCTAAGATGAACCCGAATGATATTTTAATATATTATTTTGTATGTTTGAGCAGAAAATTATTCTGGAGACCATTTCACTGGAATTAACACCAAAACTAAACACAGCAGGTACTTGAAAATACTGTACAACTCAAGCAGATGAGCAACTAAAGAAAGAAATTAAAGCTGCAAAACATATTTAGCCTGTTTTCAGTGAGACGAACTACTTATAATTCTTGGAAGAAGGTAATGGGATTTGAGCATGCGTAAGAAGTTTGTTGTGTTTATGACAGCCTAGTAGAACACGAGATTACTGATTCATTCCTGTATAAGGCTGCTACTTGTCAGAACAACTTCCCTCCTTTTTTTTTTTCATTTCTGCAGAACCAAAACCAAGGTTTTTTTGGAAAACAAGATCTTAAGAAATAAGCTCTATTTTTTAAATAAGGAAGCTGTGATCTAATGTAATACAGTCAAAAAATAATATGCCTTTTTTTAGCACTTGCTAATGTCATGAGTCTTGCTATTCAAATAACAGTTCAAACATGAATTTTTGATCATAATATAGAATTTCCATTTCAGAGGTCTTTGTCTTTTTGGTTTTCAGAGTTGTGGAAAAAACGTTAAAGGGTGGAATAGCATTTTTTGAAATAGTTTTTCCTGGAACATGTTTTAATAGAGTTCAGATTCTTGACCAAGTAACAGAACCAGTCTCAGCCTTTTTTGCTTAGCTGTGTAGTAAGTGATAATATTTTTTTTTTAAAATTAAAAGAAATAAAAATTGAATATGAACAGGATGGACTGCATCAAATATGGACTGCAATGTTCAGAGAATCTGAGTTCAAGCAAAGTTCAGTGGCTTACTGCTTCAGTGAAGAAAAATATGGGCATGGAATCAAGCTTGCACTAGCAGAAATCTATCAGAGGTATCTTCTGGCTTCTAAACTAATGTGATTTAATATATGTACCATACTAAAAACATGGACAGTGGATATGAGTTCTATGTCTTGCTGAGTGCATTTGACTCCTCCACAGTAATTTAAGAATGTGCAGATCATTCTAAGAAGAAAGATTTTCAGGCCAGAATGTGGTCAGGAATGAAGACAAAAAGTCTTTTGTGCATAGTATAAGTGGTAGCTTCAGGCCGACACAATTATAATCTAGACTGCATGCTAAACTCAGCTGAATATGTCTATATTTTAAGTATGTTTTAGAAAATGTTGAGAGAAAACTCAATATAGTTCAGACTAGTATATTTAAATGTTGTTCTGGAGTTGTTTTTTAAAGTACCATTAACAAGGAATAAATTCCTTTTTTTTTTTACCTCACTTTGGAAAGTTAACCTCCAATGTCTCAAGGTTCCAACAATGCAAAGAACTATTCTGAGCCTCAGAAGGATCTGAAAACAACCTGCAAGTCTATGGCTGAGATAAGCTATGGTTGCAGATAAGCTGCCATATATTTGGTATTTACAATCCTAATTGCTTACTCTCTCCCCTTGTGTCCCATAAAATAAAATAAAATATACACACATTCAGCAGATTTTGGAAGTACTACAAAACCTATTCTACTTTACACTTCTGTAACATTTAAAACAGGCTCTGCTTCATTTCATCACTGGTTACAACTGATGAATCCAAATTCCTTGCTGTAGCTTTAGGGGGAGGAATCAAAAGCTTATCTGAATGGTGTAGAATTGCCCCTTACCAAAGCAGGCAATCAGCATCTATACTAATTTATGAACATTTACTCATTCAGGGCCGCCAGAGGGATTTTATTTAGAGGAAAAAAACAAACAAACAAACAAACAAACAGAGCCCCCCCCAACAATTTAATGCAGTCTCTTCATCCTCCCTTCTGGCTGACAATTCCTCTTTTCAGACACACTCAACACTCCTCGATTCGCTTTCCTTTCATTGGTCCAAGAATATATATTGATGATGGCTGTAAGTGAAGCCTTTGAGATGTAGGTGAGTCCTAGTCTCTATCTCTCTTCAGTATGTCAGAAAGCTTGCTTACAGGAGGAAGTCAAGCAGATAAGAAGTAGTAAGAAGAAACTGAATGATATTTGACTGAGGGGAGAATTGGATCAGGAACTCAAGGACCTGAAAGAAAAAAGAGATTGTGGTCTGATACAGTAAAGCAAGTGGCAGAATTCTGCTGAACTTTTACCATGAGTCCTGGCAAAACTTCAAAAAAAAGATGTATTCCAGACAATATAAGAAAGGTTTGAATTTCCCCATAATGTAGACATAGTTATATAACCATGAAAAATGATTCAACACATTTTTCTTAAACCATTCATCTGTCTGTTGAATGCATGATTATGCCATATGCACATATGTATGTATTTAATGCTTAAGGCCTATTGTTACTCTTTTTAGTAAAATTTTCTTTAAAGGTGATACTTTGCAGTGTTTTATATGTGTAAAGTTCTAGTGTTCTACTCATATAAGGTCAGATCGGATTCTGTCCGACTAGAATGAATTAGATTCAGAAAGGAATTTTGATTCGAAAGAAAGGTGAGAGAAAAATACAATGTTGACTTTTTTACTTGCAAGCTTCAAATTTTTTTTCAAAATCTTTATTTTGTTTCAGAATCAATCAAATTCTCAGAAAGATAAGAAAAATAAATTGTAAAAAAATTTGTGTTTTCTTTTTTATTCTTTTTTTAGTTCTGAAAGATAAAATGAAGAGTAAAATGTGCTATGAGCAGAGGAATAAATGAAATCTTATTTTATAAGCATTTGTGTCTCTCAACACAACTTCAACATGAGACTTTGCTTTTAACTATTCTACAGTAATTTCTTTGATTCTTTCCATCACAGCTCCATTAATCCTTCCATCAATACCCAAAGTTACCCTCTGCATCATCAAATCATCCTCTGGGAAAGAGGTAGGGCACACCGTTGTTGCTTTTGATGATGCAGCATTCCACATAAAACTTCTGGACTCAGACTACATTTTTCTCAAATAATAGAGTTTATCTCCTGTACTCATCTAAACATTTTCAAATGAAAAGGAACACAATACACTGAAACCCTTTGTGTACCTTTTGTTAAGGACTGAGTACAAGTTTCAAAATTTATTAAGATGGCAGTGATAGATGGAAAAACAGACTCTGGAATTATTAAAAAACTACCTTTAAATGATCTCTTCTCCACAAATAGAATATTATGCTAAATAATAAGTATTCTGTATTTTTAATGAAAAAATTTTTCCTCCAAAATGATTGTATCCCTGAGAGAAGAAAACACAAGGACTTCAAAATTACATCCTGAACAAAACTCATTCAAGAGGTGATAGATGTTTGAACATTGCTTGTTAAGAAACATTTGCATTTAAGAAAAAAGATATAAAATATAGTTATTAATACATCGAGGAAGATAAAAAAGAAAATAACATTTGCAAAAGAACTTGCAGAGTTCTCATTTTTCTTCATATTCTCTTTCCTCAGTGGAGAGAATCACTGAGAGCACATGAAATAATAACAATTGTGAGGGCCTTCAATTTAAACTGGCTTATTCTCCTTTTTCTCTTGCAGACTGGGTCAGTATATTTATGCTTGAGAACTGTGTTCTACTGTTTGGGGACAGGTTATTCTTTTTGTGTAAAACCATCTGGCCATCCATCATTATGTCAGCCTTTGGCTTTACTCAGCTGGTGACTATTTTCTTGCCTTGTTCAGGAGAGTGAGTTGACCCATTCTAATAAGGTTTCAAGGGAATCCATCAGCTGTTTTCTCTGTTATGTTATTAATGGCTTCTATAAGAGTGTTTTACTGAAGAGCTGGGTCTTCACCTACTAAATAGCTACACATTCATGGGTTTTGTTGCATACAAGCATGGCTTTTGCTTACTTTTCTGTGCTTAGCTCTTTTTTTATTATCCATTCATAATCTTTATTGTGACAGTGACAACAAAAATATGCTCATAATAGAGAATTGTTCTTGTAAATTGTTCTTGCAAAGAGGAAGATTTTTTTTTATTATTTTCATCTATTGAGATCAACTAAAGTAGAACATGTCTGTGTCCTAATTTCTCTAAGTTAAAATTTTTTCTCTAAGTCAAAGTTTTTAATTTCTCTCAGTTAAAACAAAAAGTTTTACAGATTTGATAAAGTTGTTACAGAATTGTCTCATTACTTGGTACTGTTTTGGGGAAATGTTATCAAAAATACTTTCAGTAAATTCTACCTTTTCAAAATTATTATTTTAAACACATACCCTAGGCTGATTCAGTATTTAGCACATTTATGCTGTTACCCTTCTATACCTTTTGGTACAAATGAAAAAAGTTTGAGACCTTATAGTTATAGCTCACAAAATAGCCAACATTTTTACTCTAGAGAAATGAAAATTCCCTTTTGTTTTAATTCATATGTTATTTCCTATCACAGAGCTTGGCTTCAAACTCTCAACTTTAAACAAACTCAAAAGTATTATGTGAAATTCTGTGCAAATCATCAAATTTTGTCCCTAGAAAAATAAAAACATTAAGCTTGCTGTTTTTCTTTGGGGGAGAGGATTTATATTATTATGACATAAACTGGTCATGTTAACTTTATTGTGGATGCTGAAATGGAAATTTCTACCTAACTTAATCCCAAGAAAGGGAAATAGATACAGGGTGGAAATTTAACTTTTGACAGTCTTGTGTCTGAATTTCACTAATGCTTTCTGTAATGCCTCACACTGCAAGACAAAGTTTAAATACCCAGACTTGGAAGGAATGTAATTTCAGCAGTTTGTAATTATAACCTGTTTTCCAACCACCTTGTGCATCAGGTATTAATGAAAATGGATACTGAAACATAGCATATATTGCACGTTTTGACAATTCTTTTCCAAACACTTCCACACAGTTTTACTGGAAGTAAATTTTGCAACTGAAGAAGAGAGTAAATTTATTTTGCAGCAGTTAAAAATTCTGGGAAAGACACAATAAAAAGTGTTCTGCCATTGAAAGTTGAGGAAAACATAGTGACCTTCTTTATGTACATCATATCGCATATGCATGGTATCTGGCAGTTCAGTGCACATCAAACTACTTTTTAATAAGAAAACATAAACCTTAAGTAGTTGCCCCTCATCACTGTCATTTCACAGTTGAATCTTTGGTTATATATGTTTAGTGATATAATTGATAATTATGCCATCCAAAGGCTGCTGAAAAGACAATATTCTTTGCTTCTTGTTTTATATATGTCATATCTTATTTTCTCTCCCTCTCTATCTTGATGGTTTTTTGGTATTTTGCTAGCAGACCAAACACAGATTATTTGTCTTTTTTTTTTTTATTCTTCTTTAATTCCCAACCTCTGTATTGTCTCTCATTCAGTATTAGGTTGTTCGCTTCTGTGTGTTTCCGTTAGGATTCCAGCAACACTACAGAGAAAAGATTTTCATCCTATATTTTTGGACTTTTGCCTTTGGTGTTCCTTTATAGATGAGAGAATATTGTAAAAAGGCATCATAACACCTCATCATCTATTGAGTCCCTCCAGAGAACTGTCCCAAGAGTCGATGCGCTAAGACAATGATCTGTCAGCAAGATTAGCATTATTCATTTGTGCCATCTCTCAGTAATCACCTCAGTGGCACGCTTTGGCAAGCAAACTTCACGGATCAATATTTTTTTTTAAATATTTGCTTTGGACAACAGTTAATTTAATGGAACTTCTAAGTATATATGGGGGATACCATGATACAGATATATGAATGGTAACAGTCACTTTAGAATCAGTCAGGAATTATCCATCTAGTATTAAAATCGCTAAATCTCTGACCTAATTTGAAACCTTTAAGGTGCTTAAGTGGCAGCAGTTTATCTTAGTAAATTTCAGCTTTAAGGTCTAACAGTCTCAAATTTTTGTTCTGAGCCAGTATATTTTTGCTTTCTTTTAATTGTTGCAGGACATAATGGCAAACATCAAAAGTTTTTAAAGCATGACTCAAATATTTTGTCCTGTATAATATCAATAGCATCTTCAAAAACTATCTTGTAAAGGAAAAAAATTATCGTTTTGTAGTGGGTTTCTGTGGCTGGGTTTTGGTAGCAGAGGGGGGCTACAGGGGTGGCTTCTGTTAGAAGTTGCTAGAAGCTTCCCCTGTCCGGTGGAGCCAATACCACCCGGCTCCAGGATGGACTTCCTGCCACTGGCCAAGGCCAAGACAATTAGGAGCAGTAGTAATGCCTCTGGGATAACATATTTAAGAACAGAAGATTGTTGCGCAGAAAAAATTCCAGCCAGGGAAGAGTGGAATGAGGACATGGGAATAACAACGTAGACGCCAAGGTCAGTGCAGAAGGAGGGGGAGGAGCTGCTTGCTCCAGGCGCCAGAGCCAAGGCCCTGCAGCCCCTGGTGCAGACCATGGTGGAGCAGCTGTGCCCCTGCAGCCCATGGAGGACCATCAGGGTGCAGAGACCCACCTGTAGCCCATGGAGGAGCCCATGCTGGAGCAGGTGGATGCATGAAGGAGGCTGTGACCCCGTGGGAGGCCCAGGATGGAGCAGGGTCCTGCTGGAGACCTGCAGCCCATGGAGAAAGAAGCCCACACTAGAGCAGGTTTTTCCTGGGTAGGACTTGTGGCCCCTGTGGGGACCCACGTTGGTACAGCTCATTCATGAAGGACTGCACCCCATGGAGGAGTGACCCACAGGACAGCAGTTTGGGAAGAACTGCTGCCCAAGGGATGGACTCACACTGGAGAGGTCCATCAAGGACTGTCTCCCGTGGGAGGGACCCCACAGGGAAGGACTCCTCTCCCTGAGCAGCAGCAGAAACAACAACTGACCATAACCCCCATTACCCGTCCCCCTGCACTACTGGGGGGGAGGAGGGAGAACACGGAAGGAAGGAGGGGTGGAGGGAAGGTGTTTTTACGATTTATTTCTCACTCTTTGGCTCTTATGCTGTTAGTAATAAATATAAGTACTATCCCCACTTTGAGTCTTGTTTTGCCCATGAAGGTAATGAGTCACTGAGCTCTCCCAGCTCTTGTCTCTACTCGTGAATTCTTAGCTTTTTTTTTTCTCTCTCTCTTCTGTCCAGTTGCAGAGGGGAGAGTGAGAGAGTGGCTTTGGTGGGTACCTGGTATCTGGCCAGGGTCTACCCACTACACATTTGTTTTGTGTCTTTCTCTAACGACTGCTTTGGGCCAATGGGCTGGAGATTTCGACTTAGTATTTCTCTCAAGCTATTTTGCAGTACTATAACTACAGTTTGAAGCTTCTACACTCACAGGAAATGTAACTTCACATTTAGCTTCAAAAACGAAACCAAGAACTTTTACAGTCTGATTACATTCTGTGTTCTGGTGTAAATCTCATTTACGTGAATGAGATACTTGAAAAAGACTGAAAATGTAATTTTTACTATACACCATACCATAAAGAATTCTGGTAAACTCAAAAATCTTAAAAATCTCTGGGCTCATCAATTTCTGTGAATAATATTTCATTTCATAGCCATCAGCTTTGTGTTCACCTTTCCTGTCCAACCAGAATATAAATGTTAGCCAGCCACTGCAACTGAGTCAAACCAGGGACAGACGTTATGCATAGGAATGAGATTGATTGTTACTGGCTGTGCGTTTATCACTAGCTTTGTGTCTGCCTGCACAAACCACTTAATTTCTTGATATCCCTACTTGCCACTGTAAAATTACCAACAAAAGCAAACAAAAACCCCCTTGGAATTTAACAAATTTAACAGAAAACGAATGTAAATCAAGGCAAAGATGTCAGATATTATGCCATTAGACTGTTCTCTCTTTCTCTGTCTCTTTCTTCAAAAGGTATCATGCATTCCTAGAAAATAAAATAGTAATACCAGAAGATGTTGTCAACTCTCAGTTCTGGAATACTTAATCACAAATTAAAGATACCGATAATCTGGGGAACTGACCCCTGAAGCAAAAGGGAGGTTTAAGCCTGTCTCTCTCATGTCTTGAATGGGATTTTGGACAGAAAAAGGGCTCATTCCTCCAGTTGTATATAAATATTGCTTTTCCTTGTCCCTGTCTGCCTTTACAAGATTTAAAAACATAACGTCTCAAAAACGCCAATACATTTGGTTGAGAAGATGTCAAAATGAGCTGATTTTACATTTATGTAACATAAATATTTTGATTCAGCCAAAAGTAATTGCAAATTCAATCAAAAATAACTAGCCTTACTCAAAATTGCCAGAGATGGGTTACACAATTCCACTCGTGACCTTCATGTTTTATGCAGCTTTTGTAAATTTTTTTTTTAGAAACCTGGATGAAATCCCTAGTCATATGGAAACTGTTATTATGATTGTTGTTAGTCTCATCATTAGTTAATGAAGTTTTCATTTGAGTCCTAAACATCTAGACATAAAGTTTTCCCTCTGTTAAGTGCCTTTGTTAAGCCTCTGTGGAGGAGACTGCATAAGTCTTGTAGATGTGTTTCTAACTGAAGAGTTTATACTCTTTACTTTTTTAAAAAGATAATTTTGTAAGTGCATCTGGATAAGTTTTTTAAAAACATCTGTGTTTACAGTTTTATTGTTTTTTGCTAGACTTAGATTTGTATGTATCTATATGAGTAGGTATGTCTTTATGCATTATGCATAAGCCTTATGGAACAATACATAATGCATAAGAACAAACACATTGAGTCCTGTTCGCTCCTTACCGTAGAAAACTTGTCTTCAAACCATATCATTAAAGTTTTGGTCATGTTTCTTTCACACTGGAATCAGACACGACTTTGTAGGGGATTTTTTATAATGGCACCTCAGAGAAGCTTTGGGGCAATTCTGCAGCTGTTCTGATTATGTGTAAAACTCAACTCTGTTTCTGTAAGAGGCTGTAACAGAAACTACAGGTTTACTCACTTATTGTTACAAGAAATCATAACAACAATTTCGTGTAATTCTAAGAATCTAACACATCCTCGTTTTCCTATATAGTAGATTAAGACTACATGAAGATGAGGTGCTCTATTCCTCAGAACATGTCTAGCTAGATGAAGAGAAACCAAGTCATCTGATGGTGCTAACCTTAATTTTAATCAAAAAAGAAGGTTGGGGCAGAGGCAAGCAATAATGTCCTAACTCACTTCAGTCTCCTTGAAGAAGAAATATCTAAAATGTGCAAGCTTTAGTTGGATGAATGATGAGCAATAGCATATGAAATAGTTACATTATTATTTTATGTTGCCATTATCTTAATTCTCAATACCATTTGTAAGTTTCATTAACTGAGCACGTGAAAGAAATGATAATAAAATATGTGACAGCTGTGCAATTCAGTGATGGAGCCCTTAAAATGTTAGACTTTACTATTCAAAGTTAATGACAATAAAATGCGCCTTATGAGAGCCTTGAGTCTGAAAACTATAAACCAGGAATAGACATATAAATTGCCCAGCTACTAAAGTAGAGAAAACAGATAGAAATAATCAGAGTAAACCAGAAATATGTATTAAGTGATCATTTTTCATTAATATGTCTCTATCATTATCACTAGGTGGTTTTAGTTCTGTATATATACACCGTTATTTTACAAAAGTATAAATATACACACATACAAATGCTAAATCAGAATTCATATTTCTGAGATTTGTTGTCTACAGTCCAGATCACGCTATGAACTTGGTATCATAGTATCAGTGTGGGTTTTCCATTAAATAAAAAGGAGATTCATCCAGAAAAAGGTATGAGTCTGTGTGGAATCCCAGCACAAATAGGCCCGCAGCCCTGATCATAGGCCATCTAAAATGCACTCCTATCACTTTACTGTGTTTGGTGATTTTGGATCAATCTTATATATTTCCATGTATGTTAAGTGCAACAACTGGAAACAAATGGCATATGGTGCTTTTGGGAACACCGTGAGGTCAAGTAAATCATCAGACTAAGTTTTACATAACTTGAAACTGAATTATTTGAATTACTTTCATTTATCAATTGTAATGGTAAAAAAAATAAATAAGTCTTTACAGCATGTTGGAATCCAAATGAGGCAGTCTCAGGCCAGAATGACTCAATGTGAAGATGAAAATGTATACAGACCGGAAGTGGTGAAACACATGGAGGAGAAATCTACAGTGGTGCTTTTAAAACACAGAAAGACAGAAAAAACACACAAGAAACTTTTTTTCTTGAAGCTTGTTCATTTTTTCAACAAGCTTTTGGTTTTATTTATTCTATTTATTAAACAGTGTTGCATAATTTTTTGTGTTTTGTTTCTGAAAAATACAATTTTGTAATTTTCAGTCCTGTGACATTATTAGAATGTATGACTTACTTAAGATGGATAACAAGGCAAAGAATGATAATAAAATAAAATAAAATAAAATAAAATCGCCAGCCTTTCAAACAGTTTGCACTAGACAAAAAAGGCTGAGGGTCTGAATTTGGCTGATTATCACAAAATGCTATGTGCCTGTTACGATCTGCCCTGCAGAGCAAAAGTAACTTTCGTTTTTTGCTAATAAATACTTTGAGGTGAATTAAAGTAAATTGATACTAGATGATCAGTGTTTGCAGATATATATATATATATAGGGTTTATTTTAGAATAATTTGGTTGTGAAGGAAAACAGGTATATAGCCGTTTTGGTTGTTATTATCCACAGTAATATGGCAATATGAAAGCATAAAGATATTACCCAAGGAAATGTGTAGCGGAAAAGAGAGAATGAAAGTGAGAGAAAGAAAAGTGTTCATACTGACCACCCTTAGTTCTCAGATGAACCTTGTTGTTATTGCCGTGGTTGCTGTTGTCACTGGTGTCTTGGTCCGTTGGGGAGAAGTGGTAGAAGAAGCCCACAAAAGTCCGATGGGTTTATATACCCTAAGAAGCCCTCCTGGTACCTGCCCTGTGTGTGTGTGTAGGTGCTGTTCTTGCACAGTCATGCTGTTTTTGCAGGCTGTTTTTTTGCATAGTCGTGCTGGATGTGCTGGTTTTTGCACTGTCATTTAGGCTAGGGGGTGTTGGTGGGGGAAGCTGCTTCGGAAGAGTGAGGCCTTCTCCCAGGTAGTGCTGGGTATGTGCAAAGAGGGCTCTCTTTGAAGGTCTGGCTCACAGGAGATAAGCATCACGCACCCAGAGCCTCACCCCTGGCCTCCACGAAGCCAACAGTTTGTGGCCTATGGCTTCCTCCCATCAGCCTTTAACTTTAATCTCCTGGCAGGAAGCTTCTTTGCACAGTTTGCTACAGCAGCAATGTTTTTTGGAAATTATAAGGTCCAATTCCTTGCAGAGCCTTTTGCCTGGCGTGGGAGGTTTCAGGATGTTTTAGTCTGTCAGGACTCGAGTTTTGTCACCAAAATTTTATATTTTAGCGCATTGTTCACCTGATCTGCCATTTGGTTTGTAAGAGTATCAACAGGAGAAAAACTAACCATGATGCTAATGGTGTAGACATAGCTCTAAATATTCACATTCCCAGTGTCCTGCAAACACAATGCATTTTTAAAAAACACAGCTCTTATTCTTTCCACATCAATGAAAAAAAAAAGGATTGTGTGACTTTTCCTTTCTCTGCAGCATATGCCAAACAGAATGACTAACTTTTTATATGAATTTCCCTCCTCATTTTACCACCATGATAAATAGACTTAGAATCCAGTTTGCAGAGATATCAGTAGATGGGGATGTCCTCAGTTTCTGCTTATACAAAGTATGATCATCTTGTCATATGTTCTTTCTTAGCTCTTGAGCTTCTGGATTTCATGCAACCACCTGAGCTACTTAGGGAACTTTAATTTCCAAGACCTGGGCAGTCTGCCTACCTTTTTACACATTTAATAAAATCAGACAGAAAGAATTACAGACTTAAAAGGGAAAATGGAAAAAAATGCTTATGGAAAAAGTAACGTAAGGTTGTTATTCTAAAGAGAGTTCACATTTGTTTTCGATATGAAACTTGAATACAGCATGGAAAATTGAAAAAGTATTTTTCTTTGATGGCTGCACTAACAAATTAATAGAAAATGTGATTCAGGATTGCAGAGAATACTTGGCATACAACAATTTAAATATGAATAATTTCTAAGCAATTATTTCTCTCCATTTCATTTTCTTAGGGTAAAGTAATTGCATCTGCATTTTTTACCTCTTTTTTTTTTCAATTATAAGAGATTTTTTTCATCCCAGTATAAAAGGTAATGTCACTTTTATTTTGTAAACTGCCTCATTTTAAGTGTTATTCAAAATATTGAAGTAGTCAGTAATGACAGGAGATAAATGGAATATATAACTTCTTTATCTTAGGAAAAAACAGAACTGTGAAATTCATCTTCCAAAGAATTTGGAATTTTATTTTTTATTTGCAGTTAGATTAGCACAAGTAAGACACAATAGCACACAGATTTATCAATACAGCAGATGCAAAGTAGCAGCCAAACCCATCCCTATCCAAAATTATGGCATGACAACTTTCATTAGTTCAGTACTTAACATGCAATGACCTTTGTTTTCTCTTGCACCTCTCGCCTTCTCTTGGGTATTGCACACCAAAATGGTTTATCCCTTGCTCTTCAGCTTAATGATGCATCCTTGCAATTTTCAGACAACTCCCCTTTGCCCTGAAGCTCGACACTTGGTTCTCAAGACTTCCTCGGAAATACTTTATTATTTTCAATACCTGTGATGAATAATATGAGCAATGACTAGGCTTCAAATGATATCACTGAGAAATTAGACATAAAGATAAGGATTCTTTTAGCAAACAATATGGCTATACAGCAACCCAGATGCTTTATGTCCAAGGAAACCAGCTCAAATATTATGAAACAAAGGCAGATTTAGACTGCTTCACATTTTTTTCTAGTGAAGTAAAATTGGGCATTTTTGTATATTCTTGATGTTGAGCACCAAGAATACATGTTCAGTTCTACCAAAAAGACAAGCCTTCAGCACAGAGGGAATGGCTTTTATTGTTACTGGAAGCTCCTATATTCGTCAATCCATGTTCAAAGGACTTTTGTATATGGATATGTTGTAAGGGAATCACTTAAGTCGTTATGATACACACATATATACACCAACTTGTCATGAAATATCAGAGACGAAGCATCAAAAGGCTTGCTGAACTGATGAACTGAAGATGAGCATATCAGTTTGTAGGTATACAGAAATACTTACACCACACATACATAAATTCATAATTAAGTACTTATCTACTATGTCTAGGTATAGAAAATTCAAAGAGGTAGAATATTCCTCCCTCTCTTTCAATACAGAGATCCTAATTCTCAACTTCTGAAATGTGTTATGAAGAGGTATCTCGTTTTTTCTCAATTAACTATGTAAGAATATAAGCCCCCTGATTGGTACCAAAAGTTAGATGCTGAAAACTAAACAATATAAACAGCGCTCCCAGCAACTTATCAATGAAAATTATATAACAGTCCTTCCACACTAGAACATTACAGATGAACAATTAATCCTTTTTCTTTAGCACCAAAAAAAAGTTGGGAACTTACATGTTAACTAGATAGTAACATCAAGCACAATCCTGGAGAAGAGTTGATTGAGCTTTTAACACTTGCTAAGGTAAGCCTAAATTGAGATAAGACTGTCTGGAGCTTCTTTAGATCAACCTGCTAAGTAATCTGTGAGAGACTTATGCAATTTTTCTTTATTTAACTTTTGTTAGATAAACATTTTTCTTTTCAGACACATACTTTCTTCTTAGTTATAAAATTATGGGGAAATATTTGTTCATCATAATGTAGGCTGAGTCATCATGCCACTGGCAGACTAAAACAAAGTTATCATGTTTGACACAAGTATGTAAATCCTGATGTGAATTCTCAAGAGTGTGAATAAGAGATCTGTTTTCTGCAAATAATTTGTAATATGTGCTGAATTTATGCTGTTCTAGTGAAACCTGTTCACTAACATATTCATAGGAATGAAAAAAAAAGACGTAATCACAATAAAAGTGAATTTATTTGAAACACCTACTGTGGATTTTGCTTTGCTTAACCAGTAGTAACTAAGTTCTGCCTCCCCCTCCCCTCCCCTCCCTCTAATGCTTTCTGTGTTAGCCAAGTTGGCAGAATTTATGTTTAAATCAGTGGTGGTCAAAGAGAAATAAAACTTACTCCTCTGTCATTAAAGTAAATGGTAACATTTTCTTTGTATGTAGTGGACATAGGACCAGGTTCATCATATTTTGCTTTCAGCATAAGTTTTTTCACATTCGTAGCAGTTTACAAGTATTGATGCAGTCTTTTCTTTAAATACACAATGCTTAAAACAAAAGAAATATATTGATGTTATCTCTTTCAGACTGAATTTAAACTTCAAGCCTTCCATTTTTCTTTTTCAAGAGGAAAGCTTGTTGGAAATATTGGACTGATGACAAGCCCCTGAAAGTAAGCCAGTGAGTTATGATGACAAGAACCATTCTTAAGTGCTTTAACAGTGGATCATCCAAGGGGAAAAAAGATAAGGGCCATAGTCTCTAGTGGGTACTTCAATTCACATCTGACCTACTGGATGCTGGTAAATGTAGGTTATCATTGTTTAGAATGTTGGCCAAGCCCTCTCCAAACAATTGAGGTACTATTAGTGGGATATGATGCTATGAGTCAGAAATTATCTTGTGAATACCTTCTCTTTGAAGAGGTGAAAGGTTTACCCCTTTTTGTGTTGCCTTTTTTATCTTTTCTTTTTAAGCAGTTTTAAGGATGGATGACATACTTATTGCCCCAATGATATTGCAATGAGAGAAGCCAGTTGAAAAATGTTACAGAAAGATTGCAAAGCTGCACTTTGAAACCTAATCTCAAACATTTAGCCAAATAAATAAATAAAGTAGCCAGCTGAATGTCAGCAGCTTAAAGCCTTGGCAGAAGAATAATGCAATGATCATCTGAGGAGATGTATGGGTATTAGTTACATAAATCTCTGTACAGTATCCCTCCCTATGTCTAGCTAAATCAGAATCCTCCCCCTTTATTTCACCTCTACACTGCTATTTAGCATTGATTTTGGCCCTGTGCACAAGACCCGAAGGACTATTGCTCCAGGAGTGGGATTCAGTAAAAAGAAAGAGGAAAGATTTCACTGTGTTGCTTAGTACGATGGTTGCAAGCACTTTCCCAAACACCTTGAATAAGGATACAGCAGTAGCATCTCCTGTAATGCTGTCTTCTAGACATTCTGATGGCATATTGACTGTGCAAATTAGGCTTCCCCAAAAATTATAGCTCTTTCTAAACGTCAGTCCCACCTAATAGAGTTGACATTAATATTGTACATTCAGATTACGACATTGACAGCTCAGTAAATTTATTTCCAAACTATGCACAAAACTGAGTTCACCCATGACTGGAGTGCAGATATTGTGTCTGCAATCTCGGTTTCAGAAGTACACACTGCTCTTGACTGAACTGCTGAAGAACTTTGATAGTTAGTAGTCTGTGGTGATGGTCCATCACATTTGGTCTAGGAAGTCACTACTCACAGTCTATTCACAGCAGAATTAAATACAATAGGTCTGGTATACATATAAATTATAAAATACAATGTCAAAATAAATCAAAGCCCACTGAATTTATCTGTTTCACAGTGTTTCTGTTCAGTAGCTGCAACATACATCTCCACAAACAATTAAAGGAAACTCCAGGAAGCCTGTGCACTGATCCCCTAAGCAAAGCAGTTTTAGGAAACAGAATTCAGCACTAAAAACTTTTGTATTAACCTCTATCCCTTGAAATGATGCCACCACTGAATGCATGCCAAGTTGTTAGTGAAACTGGTGTGTAGGAGACTCAGTGTACATTGGAAACATGTGAATTATGTCAACCAACCTGGTTCTGGTTGGGCTTTTGTCCAGAACGGATATCTGGTTTGATTACCTCTATCAGAACACAATAGACTAGAAAATAGTTTATGGAAAGTCAGAGTAACTGAGTGTCTTGATTTAAAATTCACAGCTGTCCAGCTCTTTCTCTTATGCATGAACAGAAAACCCTACGAGTGTGGAAAAAGTTTGGATTCAGAGTTGTCAGGAGTACGTTACCTTATCACTTCTTTAGTGGATGGCAATGTAGAATGTCTCTGGAAGACAGAGGTGGTCTAGGTGGTGCTTTCCAAGTACATTTTTCTGTTCAGTTAAAAACATAAAACCAAAACACTTTGGTAAACCCTATTCTCCCATCCAAATCAAGAAATTTGAGCTGGCATTGTTACCTTCAGCTGAAAACTTGGGGGGATTGGATATTTGATTTCAAATATTCGTATTAAAACTGGCTAAAATATATTCTGTAGAATATATAGTAACATTTATCAAAACAGTTAACAAAGTTGATTACAATCTCAGTTTCATACACTGAGATAGCCCTGGCAGGAAATTTCAAATACACCAGATGGATTTTAGCCCTCTAATGAAACTGTATCTGCTCTTGTGGATTATGTAAACTGGATTGGATTGCCCAGAAGGCTGTTGTGATCGGGGAGTAATCTTCAAGTACAGATTCTTGAATATGTTGTAGAATAAAATTGTTACATATTAAAGCCACATGTATTAGAAATTTAAAGAGTATACACCGTTAGGAAGCAGGAAACAAGCAAAAAAAAAGTGTAGAGGGTTTTTTTCTTTATTACTTTCGGGACAAAGATACTTTCAGCAAACTCCAGTAATCATCTTCACTTCTGACCTTCAAGATGTAAATTCTTCATATAGCTGCTCTAAACTCATCCCTCTGACAGCTGAGAGACTCTGAGCTATAAGGGACTGCTTTTAAGGCTGTGCTGAGCCAATCTCACTACATGCTGCTGTGCTATAGATTAGCTAATCACTTTATTTTTCCATACAGCTTCCTCTTTCTGTTTACTCTACTAGGTTCTAGCTATGTCTACACTTATTTAAATACCACTCCTAAGCTACCAGTGCACACAGCAGACCTTTCTCTGGAAGAGGCTTAAAGTGTTGCAGAAATTCCATCTTTAGGCTGGATGGTGAATCAGGCGTCCATGTGACTGACAGTGCTCTACAGAGGTCCAATGAATGCTATTGGTCTCAGGAATCAAAGCCTTAAAACATGTTTGTAAGAAAATGAAAATATTCTTGAGCAATCCCACTATTCCAATCAGTCATGGTGTGGGCATTCTGTCCAAGCCGCTATATCAGAGGTGTGCATTAGAGATTTGTGCTCTGTATGCTGTACAGCAGTTATGAAAAGCAGCTCCTGCTTTGAGCTTACTCAGACAAAAGCAGCCTGGAGAACATTGATAACGTGTAGCACATACTAACTCCTACATCCAACACATTCTTTCTGGACTGGAGAGTGGTAATATTCTCTTCTCCCCTTCATGTCTTTTTTCTGAACTCCCCTGTTGCAGCTTCCATAAGAAATCAGTTACTGAGTGGCTATCACTAAAAAAAAAAATTACTGTGTGAAATAATATTCAAGATAAATAATAGCTGTACTTCTGTAGATACACTCCATTCTGAAACAAATAGATCTGTTAAATAATGTACCCCAAAGTCTAGAAAGCATATTTTCTATATCGCTCTCTTGTGTAGTCATTTTTCATTTTGCATAAATAAATGACCAAAATAAATATATTTTGTGTGTCTGTGAGTGTATAGACATAAATATTTGCTGTGTACTAGACGCTATAAAATTCCATTTCTTAGAGAGAGAGTTGAATGCATGGCAAGAGTGCAGAGACTGCTAGTGTTTTATGGAACCTGTCAAACTTTAAGTGTAATAACAATGGATGTGTCAACATCCAAACATCAACATCCAAAGTTTTCTAGCCAGACGTTTAATTTTTTGTAACTTATTACTCTTTAAAAAGAGTAATACTTATTACTATGAATACTAATTATTTATTAATTATAATACTTATTACTCTTTAAAAATACTTATTACTCTTTAAAAAGACCCCCCAATGACTATTAACAGATACATTGTGTTTATAGATATATATATACCTAGTGTTGTAGACATGAATGACGTTATTTGTAAATAAATCAACAGTGCAAAGAAGCTATATTAAATATTGAAAAAGAGAGAGAAGAGATGGGAAAAACATCTCAAGTGAAATGATCTTCCTATGAAATAAAATACTTCTTACAGTTGTTTGTATTCATATCATAGTTGTACTCCCTCTTCCACAACAGTCTGTAATGGGACTGAGCCAGTGACATCATTGTCTTATTATGGACACTGATTCTGGGCTGAAGTTTGTCATCCTGTCAACGGCAAGTGTGACCATTTTTAGGGCAAGGACATGTCAGGACACATGGGATACATTTGTATATACAGCCTTTTCCTGCTGTCTATTTGCCTGCTGCCTAAACTCAATCCCATGCACATTCCTCTGAAAGATCTCACTGGGAGAAGGACAAGAGAAAGGAGGGGAAGGACATGGGGGTGGGGATAAAAGGAAAAAGTGTTGACTAGAGATTACAATGACTGGAATGTATAAATTGGAGCTGGGGGACAGGAGTAACTGCTAAAGAAGAGTTGAGACATGATTTATGGGGCAATCCTGATTTTGCCTAGGATTCTTAGTTATTTCATATTTTAATAATTAAAATATTATAAAATATTATCTATTCTTTATCTCTATGCTACTTTCTCCTTGTATATAGATACATGCATATATCTACATTTACACAAACCAGAAAAGAGTTAAAATTGTATTTCCAGCACAAGCCATGTATATTCTTTCTCAGTACTTATAATTCAATGAATTGTGTTCAGCTTCTTGGGGAAATAAGGATAGTGACTGTCATTCCTTTTTTTCGGAATAATTTGTACATATGCACTGTGCATTTAATTCCTTGTTCATATGGAAAAAGTGTAACATAATATCTGACTTTCAATTTTCGTGAACTGTCAGAAGCTTAGACTGATCCCTCTTTAAAGGTATCTACAGTGGCACCGTCCCTTCAAAACCACACAGTGCAATACCAGCTTCAGGATTCATAATAACAATTCAGCATTACTAATTCTTTCAGATTCATAGTCTTCCTTTAAGTTCCTCTATTCAAAACTGACACCTTAATGAGTGAATCCTAGTACCACTAATGCAAGAAAAAAATGTGCAGTGTGCTAGGGAGTGGGATATCACAAATCAGTCTGTGTCAATCTACCCTGGTAGTAAAGAGGTCAGAAAAGGAAACAAAGACCTTGCATATGAGTGTGACAAGATTTTGAATAAATAATGTAGTGATGTTTAGAAATGGAGAACATAAGAGCAAAATGTGCAGTAATTCTTTTTATTTATGAATAAGCCACTCGTAAAATCTACACCCTGTGGAGTAACTGTAGGTGCCTAATTGACTGCCTGTAAGCAAACCATTACAACTCTATTACTCCATCAGCTGCAGGGAGGACACAGTGGGAAAAAAACAACGTGTAAGTAAAGTTTTCACACCCCTGTCTCGTGGTGAACTCCTCAGCTGCTTTTCACATTCTAAATCCCGAATGTGTTTCTTCTCACAAACTCCCTATCTGTGTAGTGCTGGCATACACAGCATGTTCTGCTATGGCAATTGTGCCAGATAATTAGAAACAAATTTAGCCATGGTATAAGCATGCACAGAGTTTCCAATAAAACCACTGCCTTTGTTAAGAAAAATGTCACAGCAAGAAAGAAGTTCTGTGACGCTTATATAACTGTGAATGTGTCATCATACAGCATCAGCAGATCTCCAGCTCTTCTTAATTATCTTTGTCGCTCTCTAGAAGTAGCTAAGACTGAGGACTGCAACAGAAGGTGGGAAAAGATGGAAAGCAATAGGGTGGAAATGATTAAATATACTATTTTATCGATATATTTTTTGAACAGCAAATATTTTGTGGAAAAAAATATTTTTTTAAAAAGATGTGGGAACAAGAGCATAGATAAGATCGTCTTACAAGACTCATTGTATTTATTGATGTCAAACTTTATACTAATTCCTTCAGTTTTCCTCAGCTTAGCTACTGTTTTCTAGTTTCAAGCCACAGAAATGGATAACACATAGTACAAAAGAAAAAATAAAACACACTCCCATTTCCTAATCTGCTGGGTATCTAAAAATATCTCAAAACCAGACTTTATAAAGACTGCTGATAATCTGTGCAGAAAGAGCTGTGCCCTGTGAGGAATGTCCCCCTGTGACCCAAGAAGTATTTCAGAGACTCAGGGGATCACAGTGGAGATGCTCAGGAAATGCAGCGACAGCTGGTTTTTCTGAAAACTTTTTGAAACTTCCTTCTTCTGTTTGGATAAGATATACCAAGAGAAGGGCCAGTTGGAATTCAAAAATGCAAAAATAAAAGTGAGTATGAATATGTATTTATACATATGCATATAAATTTCTCTATATATAATTTCTTAACAGTTAAACACTGTCTTAAAAACTCAAGAAAATTTGGAACTGGCTTCACTTCAACTTTGAGGAAGTTTAAATAAGTTCTTGTTTCACCAAAAGGAGTCCATCTACCCTACCACCTCTGTAGATTAACTGATTATTGCCCATAACCAACAAATTTGACCAGGCATCTGCAGAGGTGCAAAAAAACCCCACACTTTAAAAGGGGTCAGTGTTGATCTTTGTGCTTATGATGCATCATGTCCTATTAAAAATAAGAACAAGGAGAACAGATCTGATAGTGAGCAGCCTTTTATTGTCTTCGTGCTTCTGCATAGTTAGTATTCAGCACCCTTATGATGAAGGCAAAAAATCACAAGTAATTACTCCTTGTGGGAACTCATTAAACTGGGATAACTCAATTGCTTGCAATCACATATTCTTGCCCTTATTTATCTCAGCATCTTCTGTATTCTGTCTGCTGGACACTCTGCCTATGAGCCAAGGGATCAGCTGAGAGGATTGAGGTCTTTGAGATCTGCACACATGAGAGTTCCACGTGGCAAACAACTCAAGGTACTCTAATTGCACTTAATGACATTGCATGTCTTCAGCTAAATCTTCAAAAGTATACAAAAGAAAATCAAAGAAAAAAAAAGAAAAAATGGCCTGGGACTTTATGTGTTGAATGAGGATATTCAGGTTTTTTCAGAAGAAATTAGATTGAGGAAACCTGGCAGTGGAGGGAATTAGTCTTTTTCTTTCCTGGTAAGGAGGTTTACAGGTATCTCTGCATCTTTTTTACTACCCCACTATTCTTTTTGTTAACCTTAAGGATTTACCCTTTTTACTTATAGCCCTTTAAAGAGTTATAAAGATATTCATAAGAATCTCTGAGTATGTAAGGCCATTCTTAAGCCATGAGGAAAGCCAGAAATGTTTCTACACTTTTTCCATACACCACTTTCTTTCTTGCAGTCTTCCATGTCAATATATTTTTGTGAGATATCTCAGAACAATAAAATTCTGCTGTTTACCTGCTTAGACAATGACAACCATTAAGAGAATGATGTACAGCACCTGAAAGAAAAACAAATAATACAAAACCAAAACCAAACCAAACAAACAAAAACCACAAGTAAGTTGTACAGAAATCTCAAAATTAAAGAGGCAGAACTGTTGGAACTCAAAGTCTAAACAATTATGGTGTTTTTCCCCCCATGTTATTTTGGTTAAATATAAGTTTGCTTAAAATTTTTGTCATGTTGCATAACACAGAGTAAAAATAATTTTCTCAGATCAGGCTTTTTATTGCTTCTTTTTTACACCACATTGTTACACAATGCTAGTTAGGAGCTTGAAAAATAAAATTACCAAAACTGTCATGCAGAGGCAATATCCAAACAATCCAAGGTGAGATCCAAAACAGCACTTAGGCACCTACCATACACTTATCGTGTAATTTAAATGTATCAGGAAGGGTGATGTAAAAAAACTCCATGTACTCACACATCTGAGAATCCATAGGCATCTAAGTTTTCTAACTTGCTGTGTCTCTGCACACATCAAAATATGTCACCTTCTCAGCTGAATGAAATGCACATTCTCCCCACTCACTCTATCTGGGATGCAAAACAGTGTGTCCTTGTGCTAAGTTTGCCCAGTGGTCTGGTGCAGTAGGTGTGCTCCAAGCTCACTTCATGCATAATGACAGTAACGCAGCACATGGGATAGCTCCCACAGTCACTTCCATTGAAAAATAGGTCAGGAGAAGGCGGCAAGTACTTTCCTAGCAAGACTGTTATGCAAAATGTGTTAAGTAATACCACCTCCTCCTCCTCCCTCTTCTTGCTGGCTATCTTCTGAAAAAGAAGCAGGAGAAAGTTGTCTTCTGACACTTCATATGACTTATATATAGAAGTGCAGGGAAAGCATTTTGGTTGCAAATCCTAGTTCCACAGAACCTAATTTGGACCATGAATAAGTGCCTAAATTCAGAAGAAAGAAAAAATTTTAGATGCTTCCCTCTCTGGCATTTTCAAATGTGTAGATTAGACATCCACCATCAAACATATTGGCTGATATGAATTATGTTTGAGGGCTGTACTGGAAAGTTTAGGTGTCCCACGCTGAACCATTAATTTCACTCCTCAGACTTGTATCTAATTTTGAGGCACTGAGTCAGTGAGCAGCCCTCCAGTACTTTATTTATGATTTGCACCTTTAACCAGATTTTTAAAGGTTCAAGCTAAAACATATTGAGCCTTTCCCTATGGCTCTGTGTACGCCCAGTGCCATCTTCTTCTCAAAGGCTCAGTGAAGGAAGTTAGATCCTAGTGTTGTCAAATGGGAAGAAAATATTTTGAAAAATTAAGAAACTGAATTTCTACAGTTATTTCAAAGAATTCTGGGTCAGTGCCAGAAATTAAAGGACATTGGTAGCCCCAGAAAAAGTTCTATTTAGCAGATCAAATCTAAAAATAAAGGATCAGTCCTCTCCTATTCTAAACTCAGTGAGTGTTGCTTTCCTCTATCAGCTTCATCAGGAACAAAAAAGTCAAAGCAGCACAGATAGTTTGTTTTGTTCATTTCTCTTTCATAAAGATTACAATGAGCTTGACATCTCTGAGAAAGACTTCTCTTTCACAAAACTACTAGCAAATGAAGCAAGGAATGCAGAGACAAGATGTTGTAATTTTTATTTGTAGAGATAGTTCAGAAAAAACTAGTTACATATAATAAGAAAAAATGAAATCCATATGTAATATAATTTTCCTGATATTGAAGTCAATGTCTGCTTTCTCTTACTTCCTTATAACCCTACAGGCTTGCACTCTTCTTGCAATTGTTGTTATAGTCTAACGTGGACAGATGCCCAAATCTGTGCTCTTTCGAATACTGTTTTTGAACTCAAACAGTTGTAATATTGTGAAAGTTTTAGAATGGAGTAAATTAATTTAATTTCATCCATGAAATTTATATTCTTCCATCTTTCTCTTTCAGATTTTCTCTGTGAATTATCTATCAATAATACCACAACCAGAGTTACTGGGCTATGAAGACACAGGTTCCGGTCCATGCCACTCATCCTACACAACTCCCTTTCAAATACTATGTGCTATTTTCCCATTTTAAGTCCTCTTTGTACTCTTCATAAATGAGATACATTTTCTGAATCAAACTCTTGATAATGACTGGTTCACAGCACCTACAGGTCAGCTTTTTTGCCTTGTGTTAAGGGTGCTGGAACAGAGAGGTGGGATAACTAGCCGCAGGGTCACCGAGTTAGAAAATAAATTTAACACAAAATTTCCTGCTATACCATCAGACTTTTTCTGCCCCTAAAAACATTGAGCAGAGCTCCCTGGAGCCTTTTTTTAGGTATTAGTGTGGGTGCATACATATCATCTAAGTGCTGATAAATGAGGCTAGGTATATTTTAATAACCTTCTTGTGGAAGGTATTTGTGTACCACTCTTACACACAGTCAGTCACTGTGTATCTTGGCAAAGCAAGATCCATTTCTGAGGAAAGAGACTATTTCCATCCTTAATAAGTCATTTGAAGTTTCCTGTGATGTTATAAATAATCAGGCAAGCAGCCGTTTTTTTTCTTCCTAATTTGATATGCCAAACTTGGAGAGCAGAAAAGTTCAGTCTCAACATAAGCTCTACAGTTGGACTTTGACCAAGATTTCCCCCTTCCCACTCATAATGAGATAAAGTTTATCATAGACATGCTTACCAAGGCAGCTAAGACAGGGCTCAGACTTCACATCTATTTCCTAGGAGCCCCTTGCTCATACTCAGTCCTGCGTGCTGCATGCATGAGGTCACAGCCTGCTGGGTTTGCTTTGGGGAGCTGGCAGCTAGGCTGACAGTCTTAGGTAATACACTTGTCATTTGGGAAAATAAAAAAGTGCTTGCAAAACACAGCTTAAATTAGATTGTGAGTAATTGAAAAAGGAAATATAAAGTCACACTGCTTTATATGCATGTCGGGAAAGCAGTGAGGTGAGGCATTGAGTACCTGGGTTACTGGCAAGGGTCAAGCACCCTCATGACAGGCTGAGATCTTTTAAAAACTTTGAGGAGATACAACAATCTTCACAGAACTTTCAAGAGCTGCAAAATGCAGAGACATGAGAATGTTGCAGAGCTTACTTTTGTATGTGAAAGAGGGTCAATTGAAAAGACACATTCCCTCATAATTATACGAACGACAAGAGAAACTTGTGATTACATTAGAACCTGAGAAAAGTGTTTTTTTTAAGTCTGCCTCTGCAAATGATGCTTGGCAACATTTTGAGAAAGCTATTCAAGCTGTTTCTAATTGTCATTCAATTGTAAAAGAAGTTAAATAAACAACTCTGTTCCTACGTCTCAGAAATTCAGGAAAATTAATTAGATAATGTTATTGAAATCACTTATAGGCACTCTTTAATACCACTACAGGCCAAAGCACTATATTGATATTCATTACTTTCAAATATGAGGGAAAGGGAGTTTTTTTGTTTTTCAAATGCTTCAGGTCATATTTACAGATCAGCTTCATTTCCAGAATGCAACCCAGATGTACTGTTACGGATTTTAAAATAAAATTATAGCTTTAAGGTAAAACATGATAATAGGAAAATTAACTTGTTCTGATGAGTCATAACAAAAAGTAATTTCCCTTTTAAAACAAAACTGAAACCTTACTTTGCTCCCTTAACCCAGATGGTATTCTTTCAGAAGAGGTAACATAATCAACTTGGATCTTTTAGGATTCCTAAAACACTCTGCATTCTTAAAAAAAATACTACATGGAAATTAAGAATATTTTCCTAAAGAGGTCTACTCCTCTATTAGAAAATTAAGGAACCATTAGCTGAGTTACGTTTCCCTATCATTTATATGACTTCTTGAGAAAGAGTACCTAAGCACCCCTTCTGGGCTTCTCTCTCTTTCCTGTCTCTATCTTTCTATCCATCACTCTCTCAAAGACTGAAAAGGTCTTCCTGGATGTAATGTTCTCAGGTAGAATGGACGTTGGAAAGATGCAGAGAGACTGAACAGTTTGTTTGGATAGTGAGGCAACCCTTTTGCTCTGTTGCCAACTGAAGCAGAACAGTTTCTGCTTCTGCAGCAGCAGGTCTGAGCAACACAACCTGGCTGCTTTCTGGAATCTGTAGACTTGAATCTGATCTCAACAAAGGTTGCTTCACACCACTCAGGTGGTGGAAATGAGTCTTAAAGTGAGTATAAATCATATATATACCTACTACAAGGCCTCTTTATATGGCAAAGTCAGTGGAAAGTTGCTTTGGTGTAAATGCACTTTAGGCCCTCATACTTTTAATTTGGCATAAAAAAGGAAAGAAAAGAGAAAGAAAACTCTTTCAATGTCCCAAGTTAAGGTTGGATAACAGCCATACTGTAACATAAGCTAGGATTTCAAAGGTGTCTCAGGAAACAGGACTCCAGCTTCCATTCACTTTACAAGGGGGCTGACTCACTTCCTGAGACCTGTTTGAAATCCTATCCAGAACGATAATTCTGTCTGCGTACAACTAGATTGTTTTCTAATGATTGACCCGAGTCTGACAGACTATCACAAAGAGTCTTCTTTGGGTTAAGCTATACAGCTCTTAGGTATCAGCACGGGAAGTTTTACCTAGCAGTACATGTGTTCAAGTTATAGCTGACAAAGGTATTGTTTTTGCCTATGGCGTCACTGCAGTCCACCTGAGAGGAGCTAATCAGGATAAATTTTGGCCTATGCTCGAATGCTTACATGGCAGGTTTCAAAGAAACCACCAAGTGTTAGTCATTCTGTAGGTCTCACTAGTCCCTTTGAGTCAGCAGTGAACCATTGCTCCAGAATTTCAAAACCAGCTTGCAGCAGGATTACCCTGTGATCAAATAGCAACAGCAGGATCAAGGGTTTTTGATCCACACCTACCACTGTTGTTTGTTTTCCTCAAATGCCAGGGGCACTCACAAAAGTTAGATCCCTCTCTGTTAAAGTATTTACCTGTGCTTCCATTCTGAGTAAATAGACTGAGGAGTTATAAGGAGACAGCTCAAAAAAGAAAACCACAACAAAGATTTAGTGTTGGAATAGCCTGTATGGTAGTTAAGAACTAAGCACAACATCAGCTAATCTAACTTCAGGAAGCTTTCTAGCTTCCCTCTAGAATCAGTGGAGAGAAACAGGTACTCACAGAAGGTGTTCCCTTTCTTCCCTGGCATTATAGAAAAAGAAAGGATTGATTGTTCATCCCTGGGAGTTAAATTTTTCTGTCCATTGACAAAAGAGTTGTCTTCAACAATGAATTTATGTTAAACAACTCCAATCTCTTTGGCCTTAAAGCTTTAATCAAAATATCATTAAATTTATACATAATCTTAACATAGAGTAAACTTAATTGTTTACCAGCTGATATTATGGTGTATACCTTTAAGAATCTTACTGGTTTATGATACAGTGAATACATTGTAAAATTTGTAGAGAAAGAGATACAGGCACATACACACACATGCATATGCAAATGTATTGTATATTCAATCAATATCTGAAACTGTCACCAATGTAAAACAGCCAAAGGTCCTTTCCATAAAGAAGAAAGCCAAAAGCACAAGGTGATTAATGATGGTGGATTGTATTGATTTTATTAGCAAACAAGTCCTCAAACAACTATTCTTTGTTCTGTGGATGCAAAAATACTTGTACACTGAGAATCTAAGTATTTTCTAACTTATGATGTGAGAAGCAAGGTCACCGAATGTACTGGATTTCTTACCCCTCAGTAAGTAATATTGGAAAATAGAGATATTTTCTTAGTCCCCACAGGACTTTTGCAACAGCAAAAGTGGTGTGGTCAGACTGATTTGGAACATCTAGACTGCAATTTACCCACTTGATTTTTAATAATTGTTTTGAAACCAGCCCATGATGTTACTAAACTAAAAGCATTTTGTACACTTACTGTATACTGTCTATAATCTACATCTTTATTAAGATATCATGGTATTTATTTGGATTTAATGTACCCTTCGCAAATGACAAGCCTCTAATATGTAAGAAACCCCTTACAGATATCCAGGAAAGATTTTGTGGACTGTAAGATGCAAATCTTCTTTCTTACCTGTAACCACTTAGGCATTTAGCTTCAGATGTAAGCTACCTGCTCTGGGTCTCTATGCTGAGACAGGCTCCTGAAGAAAGTGATTAGTTCCTCTTAGGTTAGTCAGGACATTAAGAAAGAGGAAAAAGAATTGGGAGGTGTCTAACTTTATTCAATGATTATAAATGGAGTCTTGGTAAATAGTTTATACATTTAGATGTCTAAATCTAGGAAAGATTGCTCCCACTCCTAATAATCCCTCAGTAAATATCGTTCAAATAAAAAGTAAGGATTTTATGCCTAAAACTGAACACAAGACAAAAGCCTACGGTAGAAGTTGATTTTTCTTATGAACAATTATAGAATTGTAGAACAGGTTGGGTTAGAAGGGATCTTTAAAGCCATCTAGTCCAGCCACCCTGCAATGAGCAGGGAGACCTTCGAACAGATCAGACTGCTCAGAGCCCTGCCCAACCTGCCCTTGAATGGTTCCAGGGACGGAACCATACTTCTCTGGGCTTTCTCTCTCCCTCCCCCCACACCCCCCTGACATGCAAAGCATATGCAAGATTAAGGAGTTTGCACCAGGGGTTGCTCATACTTATGGTATAATAGAAGGATAGTTTGCACTCCAGTTTTGCTTATGTGAATACTTTTCAAATTAAACAAATATTTTAGGGCAAGCAGTTGTTTTCTGGATGTTCCCAGTCTAAAGTGTTTCAGTATTTCCAAATGTCTTCTTTCTAGTGAGTCCAGAAAATATATTGAGAAAAAATTAAGGTTAAAATACGTAATCTTGACTTAAATGTAAAGTCAACCTTTCAGACAGAAATAAGCAATTTGAATGTTAAGATTTTTGTTGGCAATATATTCCTACACCAAAAGAAATGTCACAATACAAAACTCTATTACTTTGTGGTTAACTGGTCATCTCACTCTTTGTATTGTTGAAATGTCAATTACTGACTTCTCCAAGCATAAATTTTGATTCTATTTTGGTGGCCATAAACTACCACAGCACTGACAATGCACTACAAAGGGAATCTAACCAGTTATTCCTACCCTTCACTGCCTTACCAGTAATAGTGGTAGCAAGGTAAGCAACTAGGGATAGGACTCCATCTAAAACAGGAACTAACATGTATCTCAGTGGTTTTTAATCTGCCAGATGAGTATATGAGATTTGTATCAGGAGATACAAATGAAACCCATAAATAAAGGCACTGATAAATTGCATGACTGCTCTGACTAATTTCTACTCTCTGGGACTCTGTACTGTTCTTGTTTTTTAAAGTTCTCTCACCATTAAAAAACAACTAAAATAAACAAATCTACCTTAAGGAGTGGATCTAATTATAATACTTGAGCAGGAACTATACCCATAGTTTTTCGAAGTTAAAGGCCTTGGCCTGTGATTTGAGATCAAGTTCCACCTCTGTTAACAACACAAACCAGAAGACACTTTTAAAAGTCCCCAGACATAATGTAGACAGCACAGCACTCCTAACCAAAAGCCAGGCACGTGGCTCCAGCCGGCAGGTCTAATGAACAAGATTAGTACCTGTTTTATGAATTAAAATTTGAAGTAAAAAAATAGTGTTTCATTTTCTCAGTAACCTCAGTCTAATTATTAACAGCAAGTTCAGCTGGCAAATTTCAATATTTTTCCTCTTTTCATTTGTAACTGAAAGACTTCAGCCTCTTATTTATTTTCCTTCTCTTCTAATGCTCTTGTAGTTCTGTGCCAGCTAGTTCTACTACTTTCTTTTTTCCCCTCTTTTATAAGGTTTCATTTTCCAGTAAAAGAAATATATAATGTATGAATTTCTGTAAAAGCTCACACTTTTGCATTTGTTTCTCCCCATTGTTAGCAATCCAAAGTAGCCACATGTTCACAGCATGTTCTGTCTGGCAGGAACACTCGTTGCTTAATTTCCTACCACCACCCTCACAATCCTAGCAGGCTCTGGCCAGTCAGATGCATTTGTTTTCCCTAATTTCCTGACGGCATTTTCAGAAATGTTTTTCATTGAGAAATGAGTAATCTCAGGAGACTTCTTCAAACATAAGAAAGACTGATAGTCAGCAGGCTGGAGGAGGTCAAAGAGTATGGTTTGCAAGACTGTAATGAACTTGAAGATGTATTATTGTTATTAACTTTTATTTAAAACCCCTATTAATCTGATATTTTTTCTCCATGAATTCTCAAAGACACTGATGCTCTCCAAAGTGAGATCTGCAGCTCAAAAGACATTGAATTGTCAATAGCTTCAGGGATCACTCACTTAATAAGGAAATCCACACACTTGTTATTTGGAAGTTATGATTACTAAGAGATGGAAAATAGAACATGTTTCAGAATTCAATAATTCCAATAATGCAATAAAGCATTATCTACTAAAAACTTATTGCAGAAAATGTCTCCTGGGAAAAATAAAGTATTTCAAAGAACCATGGAATTATTCATGTTGGAAAAGGCCTTTAACATCCTTGCATCCAACTCTTCACCCACTAGCACCAAGTCCCTGTGTCCTAAGTGCTACATCTACATGTCTGTTAAATACCTCCAGTAATGGTGACTCCACTTCACTGGGAAGCCTCTTCCAAAGCCTGACTCCCCTTTGGTGAAGAAAATTTTCCTAATACCCAGCCTAAACATCTCCTGTTGCAGTTTGAGGCCATTTCCTCGTCCTGTTGTTTGTTACCTGGGAGAAGAGACTGATCCCCACCTGGCTACAACCTCCTTTCAGGTTGTTGTAGAGAGCAATAAAGCCTCCCCTGAGCCTCCCTTTCTCCAGGTTAAACACCCTCAGCTGCTCCTCATAAGACTTGTGCTCCAGATCCTTCACCAGCTTCATTGCTCTTCTCTGGACACTCTCCAGCACCTCAATGTCCTTCTTGTAGTGAGGAGCCCAGAACTAAACAAAGGATTCAAGGTGAGGACTCACCAGTGCCAAGTACAGTGGGTAATTTCCTCCCATTTCATATTATCCCTCCCAGCTTTTAATGGGAATCTGTATTGGAAAAGGAATTCTACTAATATTAACACAGAGACAATTTTCAGTCCTTTTTCTAGAAATACTCTCCATCTTGTCACCATGCAGTTAAATGACTGAACACCTTCAAGTGGGACAGCCCAAGAGTTTTAAGAGTTCTTAGTTCAAGTGGGAGTCTGAAAAACATCTCGTTCTGTAGATTCAGTTTTGCTTTGGTACATAGAATCTTTCATATTAATGCAAGGCTTCATTTGTCTATTACGAAATTGTTTCATAGGGGAAGATTTGCACAGTTTAGGGAAATCTGTTGGTTGTTTTTTTCCCCATAGGGACACAAAAGAAAACAGAACCAAACCCATCCCTTTCAGCAGTGGGTTTGTTAACTATTTTATCCTGTCTTGAACAAAGCCATCCCCACCTGGATAAATGTGCTACCCTAAGAATGGCAAAAGGAAATTGATTTATATTCCAAGACTTGCCTAAGTGGATACCTAATCTATGCATAAACTTTCTCCTTTTTTCACTAGCAGCTCTTTGTGCTTTGATGAGCACAACAGAATCAAAACTGAACAGATTCTTTTGGCTTGAACACATTTTGCCCCATATCTTAATTTGCTTTCATGGATGCTTCACGTACTTCTAGGCAAGAAAAGAACCAAAGAAACAGCTAATCACCCCTACTGTCTCTGCACCATAATATCCTATAGGCAGCATCTAACCTTTAGGCTGAAGTTCTCTCTCATGATTTTGTGAGTATTTCTCTTATGCTTTCTTGGTTTTGATTCTGTCAGTGGTATATGAGAATTGTGCAGAGTAATCTCTGTCCATAGTAGAAACATTTGGGGTAATCATAAATGTAAAGCATTTATCAGCATACTGATTTGATATGAATAAGCAGAGTATAAAATGGCATAACTAAGCCAGGATATCTGACTACAGGAATAAAACTTGCTCACAAAAGTTGTAGGTGAAAGTTCAAATGTCTTCTTGAAATGAGAAAAGAAAATCAAGGAAAACAATAGCAGCAAATTGAACACTTAAATGATTTTTATTCATGCTGTAATCCAGTTTGTGATATTATCTTGAGGACAGAAATCATTATTTCATAAATTTTCTTCATTTACCTTGATGCCTTGAGCAAATTTTAGCTTTTACTTGTATTTTGAGTCCTTTGTAATTTTAAAAGGCATCACCAAGAGAAACTAGATTTTAGTTTTGGTTTTGGCATCAAAGAAACATAATATCAGCAAAGAACAAAGGTATAAGTGGCATTATATCTATGTGGTAAAAACTCCAGGCACAGACATTCCCCGAGCAATGGTACAGCCAATGAGACACTTCACTGGGGGGTCAGCAAAAAGTTTCTTACAGTTTTTTGACAGTTTCCCTTAAATCACTTTTTTTATTGATGATCATGTTTCAAAAACTTTTTCCTACCTACCTGAAAACAAATAAATTAAATCAAACCAATAAAAATTTCTAGTGCTGGTTTTGCTGAGTGACTGTTCTGTGTGTAATCAAGCAAATCAGTTTTTATATGTTAACATTATTACAGTAATGGTCAGAAGCCTCACTGTTTCAGCTGCTGTTGTGCTTCACTCTGTAGTGATAGCCAGAGGGAGGCTCCTCTGGCTATGAAAAGTTCAAAATGGAAAGAGAATACACATACAAAAGGAGAGGAAAAGTGATTCTTTCCATCAGCCTCAGTAATTTGCTTTTTTTTTTTTAACCTCAGTATAGGCAAAAATAGTATATTTTGCAAATTGTAGGGTAGACGGTTGATATCAAAATAGAAATGATGATTATAAAAGCTTTCTCATTTCAACATATATATGTAAACTTCACTACAAAGTGAACTGAATAAAATCTCACACTCAATTATTGTACATGGGTACAGTCAAACACTGACCTAGAAGTATGGTGAGATTAAACATATAGGAATTGATTCTATCTATTTCTATTACAAGTTGCTACCTTTTTGTTTATAACTAAAATCTTAATTTCTTCATTTTGGTATTTATCATGACGATTATTACAGCAGTATTTTCTCTCTGGTCTAACCTACACCATGTGATCTCCAGCCTCAAGCAGGAGAAGCTCCCATGTCCTCATTTTACGTCACCTACTGCAGACTTTGCAACAGTTACCCAAACCAGCTACTCAATGTTTGTAGCGTAACAAATAGACATCTGAAAGTGTTATATTTGGGGTTTTTTTATAGCTGAAATTGTAATTACTTCAAATTTTGCTCTTCACAAATATTCACACAGTCATACACAGTCATGGCTTAAGCTTAAATAGTAAGTGTGGCCTAGCACTGAAGACCAGTTTTTATGGACAGTAATGCTTTTTAAACAGAGAGGTGCCTAGCTTGAGTTACAGTGCTTTCACTGCAATACCTATGCTGCTAATAAGATCATGTGCAGTGGCTATGTTGCTTTACAATGTGCCCATTCTCCCTGTCCATCAAATGTGACACAGACAGAATAATGTAAGTCTATTAATTCTCGGTGTGGTACTGAGGAACATGGAGGACTTCATACGTTACTTCAATCATCTTTCAGCCATTGGTTATTTGAAATTATATTGGAAAATTACTTAGAATTTTGGTTCCAGGTAGAGCTCAAGATACAAATCTCCTTAAATGTTATGTATCAAGTTCCTTGCTCAGACTCACACATCACATAAAAATCAATTCTTAAAGCGAATAAGAAAAAGAAATAATAAAACAAAAAAAAAGTTCTTGGTTGAAAAGAGATTGTATCTTGGGCCATTTCTGTATGCTCTTTAGGTACGAAATGTACCTTCCAATACTCTTTTCTATGCATTTCAATTTAATTTAATTGGTACATTAATATTTTATAGATATGGTTTGTGACTAGGTGGCATTGAGGGTTTTGTTTACAAATGCTTAACTTTTTTTATTGAAACTTCATGTTTTCTTATTTCTACTAAGAAGTCAAGAAGCTCTGAGGTTTGGACACCTATAAATTAGAATTTGTTGAAATGATGATGATCACTAAAAATATTGTGTTAAGCCTCTTGGATCCTGGCTGAAATATAAGTTTTATTAGAAAGAAAATCTGTGTTTTATACTGCTATCATTACAATGTGACAGATATGTACGAACTTTTTCTTGTACAGGAAGAATTTTGCACTTAAACAACTTTTCCAGTCTACTTATCTCAAAGCATATCACTGTCATGGAATAAATAACTTAGAGAAGTTCTTCAGGTCTCTGTCAGGATCAGGACAAGAACCTACAGTCAAATTTGTGTTTAATCCCCCAAAATGAATTGTGAGATGTATTAAAAACATTAGGTTTTATGATGTTTATTTAATGTTTTATTGGACTTTTACTTTCTCTGATGTTTTATAGTAAACAAATATCCCCTTTTTTCAACCGGAAAAAAAAAAGCAAACCAGAAAACCTTGCAACTTAAAGAAAACTGTAAAGAGTATAATTATGAATAACAAGTGCTCTGTGGAAGGAGAGAGTGTTTTGTCAATGAATAAAAAAAATCAGCTGAGTTTTCTCATTAAGTTTACCTAACATATGTAGTTATTATGATTGGTAACACATGGTATTCTTGAATCTATTCAGTCTTGAAAATATGTTTTTACAGTGGGTGGCATGTGTGAAGGATTTTATTCTTAACTGTACTCAAATTCTGTTGACAATACAGCTGAGTTTTCCCTATTGTTCTCAGGAAGCATATATCCAGCTCAGGCATTTTTGTATTGCTCCAGTGACTTTACCAGAACCATGCCAAATTTCTCCAGCTGAGTGCCTGGACCTTTAGAGTGAAAGGAAATCATTGTCATTGCAAATCTGTGATCTCAACATCGAGGAAGATTTCTTATCCATTTTGTTTCTAGATTAAAAACTACAGACATTGTTACAAAGACATTCTTACCTAAGAAAGGTATTCTGTAATAACTCTGTCTGTTGATTTAACCTCTAATAATCATTCTATAATGATTAGTGTTGCATCATTTATTATTAAGAAATAGGAATGTTCTATTGATTTAACTCAGTACATTTACAGGACAGGTGCCAAAAACTTTGGACATGCTCAACAAGCTTGAATCATTGCAATTCATATCTGAATTCACTCAAAACAAATGGAGTTTTCTATTGTTAGAGTAGGAATACAAATTTTTCACTGGAGAAATAAAATGCATATTTGAAAATTGGAAAGGCAGTCGTTAAGTCCAAATTATCTAGCTAAAGTCAAATTCATATTTGCTTGTCATGGACACTTTGAAAGCACAGCATGAACTGAAAATCAGAAATACTGATTTTTTTTTAACCTTTACCTCAAGAACTACTGCTTTTACTGATGGAATCTTATATAAAGAAAAAAAATCCGACATTATTATAACATATAACAAGTAAATAAAAGTCACACGTGTATTTGCAGAAAGCCTGATGATATGTAGGTTATTTCTGAATAATCTTAGCCATCTTGGCCCTCTGTATTTAGGTAGAAGAACGAGTCAGGTGTGGTTGCAAAACAGTTGCTGCAAGTTGAGCTGGAGTGAGCTGCTTCTGAGAATTTGATCTCAGACACAATTTTGTTCCATGAAATGTATGAAGATGCTTTCTGTACTTCAATTTGGAATTAAGCTTTCTCCTGTGTATTGCAGAGTTGGAGTATGAATATTTGGCTCTAGGAGGAAAACACAATACTAAGAAAATCCCGATCCCTAACTTTTTTAAGCAGGGTGTACAACTAAATAGATCCTCTCACTTTTCTATCTACGGTCTCTAATGGTCTAAGTTTCTCTCTTCACCACTTTATTGTGGAAGCCTTAAGCCTTGATTGCTTGCCTTTTATTCTTCTCAACTTCTTTACATGTAAAATAGATGTTCACACCCAATTCACACTAATGTCTGTCTTTGTAAATTACGTTAAGATGTCTAATGGCTGGCAGCAGTCAGGCTGAAGTACATCTTGTGAACTCGTGCATACTCCCATCAGCTCAATGTAACAACCAGGAAACAAATTCATCTAATAAAGTATGAATAAAAATAAATGGACGATTTTAAGCTGAAGTGTAAAAGTGTAGAGCCTTTTCCTTTTTAACTTCCACTTTTATGAATTGGGGATTGCTGAGACTAACAGAAGGAAGGAAAGTTGCCAAAAATATTTTAATCGTATATAAAACTATATAAAAGGACTAGTAATGAAGGCATTGTCTGAGCTAGTCAGCATATCTTTCAGCCTACATACATCTTTTTGTGCAGATAATACTTCAGGAACATGGCGTTTTAAACCTACCTGTCAAGTTAACGTGGCACAATTTTAGTTCCCACAGGCCTTACTCTCAGAATTATAATTGTAGGATCATTACTCCTAAATCATAGCATAATTCAGGTCAGAAAAGACTTCAGCATGTCTCAAGTACAACCTTCAGCTCAGAATGGGGTCAGCTTTAAGGCTAGAGCAAGTTGCCAACTCTTTGTCTGGTCTGGTCTTGAAAACTTCTGAGGAGAGGGATCAGTCAACCTCCCTGGGCAACCCGCTCCAGAGCTGACAGTCCTCGTGGTGAAACGGATTTTCCTTTAATGTTAAGAGAACCGAATCCATTCGATAGTAAGACTTAGGGGTTTCTTCTTCATGGTTTCTAAAAACACACACATACCCACAGACACACAGGCACAGAAAATCACATAGAGTGTATATATGGCCAGCTGTAAGATCAGCATGTGAACATAAACACACACATAAACTCACAGAACCCTCACCCAGGAAAGTACCCAGGATCAGATATTCATGAGAAGACAGGACAGTCTGTGGGGATCATGCACAGGGCTTGGCCAGACAAGGGTGCTCAGCAGCAGCCTCTTTACATAAGATCCTCCCTCCCCCCTGCCCTTTTCGTTTACCCACTCTTTCTTCCTGATCCACCTTAATCCCTTCATTTTCCTGGTCTTGGTCCTTCCTGTAAACATTCGATACATTTTTCACAATTCTACAAGCGCCCTCAAATATTTCATGTGACATTTGTCATTTCTCATGAGAGCCATGGTTATCTTGTCTCCCCTCTTTTTACTCTTAAAACTGCTGTATGAACCTCCTTAAGTTTGTCAGCAGTTTCTTCAGTGGCTCTGGGCCTTGATTTTTTTACTGTTATCTACTGTTCCTGAGGAGCTATGTCTGGATGTTTAATGTATTACTTCCTCTGTCTCTATTCCCAGTCTGAATGTCCTTTTATTCCTTATATTACTTTTCTATCCAGGTACAAGCTTTTCTGCTTCAATTTATGCTGTGTTGCACCTTCCTGCTTCATACCATTGCATGTCTCCATTTTCTTAATATACTCCTCATAGATACTGTGATCTCCTTTTGAGTCCAGTCAGCTTCTCCTCCAAGCTTAGCCCTGGACCCTCAACCTCTTCTGACAAGGAAAGTCCTCTGACCACCTTGGCGGCCTGTGCAGCAGTCCCTGAAGTTTATCAATTACTTCCTTTTACCCAAAAATGTACACAGTATTCTCAGCATGGTCTAACAAGTGTTGAGTAGATGGAAAAACCCCTTTGCTCAGTCAATTGGCCATGCTTTTGGCCAAGGATGTTGCTGGCCATCTTTGCTTCCGGGGCACTCTGTTGATTCACATTCACACATTGTTTACCAAGAGACTTATTCATTGCTTTTAGTCAAGCTGCTTCCCCAGCCAGTCAAGCTTCAGCCTGTATCATTGTCCTTCCTGCATATGAGCAGGATTTTGCCTTTGACCTTGTTGAATTTCATAAGGTTCCTCTCAGGTCATTTGTTGATTGCTATAGGTCCCCCTGGATGGCAGTCTTTCACTTATGCTTTATCAACTGGTTCCTCAGTCACTGTCACCTGATCTTAAGACTGGGATCTGCTAGTTGCAGCAGATATGAAAGGACAGTAATGTGTTTTTTGTAGAAACATTGCTTTTTGAAATCACTATACCATCTTCTTTCTTTCTAGTTTTTAAGTAGCAAATACAGAGCACGGTGAGTTAGCTGACAAGATGAAGGTTCCTGGGGTGCATTGCTCTTCCCCTGCCTGGGATAAGAACCAAATCAATACAAAACAAAAAAATCACTGCCCCCAGAAAACCCAACCAAACAAGTTAATTGGTCTAGAAAGGCAGTCCCCTAACCATGTTCACTGTATGCTTTCCCTTCTGTTTCTTTTCTACTTTAAGTGTTCTGAAAGTTATTTTTCTGGAGTCTTTCTTTCCAAAATGTGGCCTAAAACCTGACAATCAAGGTTACTCTACTGTATTAGCTTCCTAAAAATATCATAGCTGGGACATCAATGGCTAGTTATATTCCATTATATCAAGAATATCTATTGTTAATCTATTAAAGCTCTTACTACAAGGTAACACCAGGAAGGAAGCATATAACAGACAGTAAATAAACCTCCAGGGGAGCAATCATTGAATTTTAAGAATTTCTAAACAACTATACAGGAGAACATGCAATTTAAACATCCTCAAACAGTAATTCTGATTTTCAGTTCTGATATGGACCAAACTGCTGTGACTTTGGGAGAAACTTGAAGATACAATGCTTAGAACATTTTGATTTGTTGAAAAAGATCAAATAGAAAACATGTTTAAAGGTACTGTGTGTGTTGGCATAGAAACCAGGGTGAATAATCACCAAAAAAAAAAAATGAGGTTCAGATAACACAAATGTCAACTTCTCCTAAAATATAATAATAATAATGGCCCATCTTCGCGAACGAAGATTTGGGGAAAGGTCTTTTACCTTTCCAGCCTGCGCAATGGATTTTTTAGGTGAGACACAGCCTGCGCTGAACTGAGCCCACCCTTTAATCCTAAGGTTCATCTGCCGGGGCCAAGCAAGCCTGGACAATGGCAGTGAGGTCCTCAGGACGTAGGTTTGTTTAGAGTGTCCTTCTCATAGATGGATGGCCTCACAGGGCTAACGACCTCCATCAGGCCAGGAGACCGGGACTTGAACCCGTGGACGCAGCAGTGAAAGTCCTGCACGCTAACCACTAGGCCACCAGGGGTCTCCCCTAAAATATACCATCATAGTATAAGTCCAAAATTGTACTAAAAAAACCCAACAGCCAACAACAACCCCCCCCGAATATGCAACAAACATGCCTCCAGAGAGATTACCATATATAATGAAAAGGAAACAAAGTGTCTTTGAGCAATTCTATCTCTTGGGATCATCATACTAGTGATACTGATTCATGTTATCTGGGTTGGTGTTTTAAGGAAGCGAGCCAAGTCCTATTGTGGCAATCCTTTAACGATAATGTTTTCAACTAACTAATAATTTTGGCTGAGAAACAAATTACAAAGTGGATGTCCATGGAGTATTGTTACTAACTCTCTGAGATATAAAAGGCTTTGTGAGTGAATATTTAGTAAGGGTTGCCCTTGACTTTCTATTGGTGTTGGATAATCCCTTGGCTATCTTAATGTAATCTCAGGAACCTAGAATAATAATGGCCCATCTTCGCGAACGAAGATTTGGGGAAAGGTCTTTTACCTTTCCAGCCTGCGCAATGGATTTTTTAGGTGAGACACAGCCTGCGCTGAACTGAGCCCACCCTTTAATCCTAAGGTTCATCTGCCGGGGCCAAGCAAGCTTGGACAATGGCAGTGAGGTCCTCAGGACGTAGGTTTGTTTAGAGTGTCCTTCTCATAGATGGATGGCCACACAGGGCTAACGGACTCCATCTGCCCGGGGGACTGGCTGGATTCGAACCTGGGTTGCAGAGGTGAGAGTCCTGCATGCTAACCACTAGGCCACCAGGGGTCCCCTCTCAGGAACCTAAGGTTTAGGAATTTGACAGACATGGTGAAGGCCAAATTGTCTTCTTCCCATGCAGTTGATCAACTGATAAACAATATAAAAGCCTGTGGTGGTTTGAAAAACCTTTTCTCTGGGGCCGTAATGGTTTGCCCCACTGATAATACTAGACCAATCAAAAGTTCATATGCGCCCTGCAGAAATTACATACCCACAGCAATGGAAGAGAAGGTGGTGAGGTAGTTTTTTTTAGTAAGTTGGTAGCCATGATCTGAACCACGAGGAGGCAGGGGGCCAGTGAGCCCCCTCTGGGGGCCAAGAGCCCCCAGCCCCAGCTGAGGCTACGAGAGACCCGGTGTAGTGTCAAAGCTGGACCGGGTCCCGTAATCAAGAGGTGGGAGAATTTCCTTACTGTCAGCAGTAGCAGAAAACATTGAAAGTGGCAGCGGAGCAGCCCTGAACAGAAACAGCGATGGCTGAAGGCCAAAAAGATAGCCAGGAGCAACAAGATAACATGAAGCCGGCTGAAAGACGCAGAGATGTTCCTGCAGGAGGGAGAGCTGGCAACGAAACAGAGGAAAACTCAACAGAGCTGTTTTGGGGTAAGACTGTATTAATTTCCCAAAACTCAGAGACCTGTTGAAGAGGAGGGGTGGACTTCCAAACCTTTAGGGGGTCCCAAAATGCAGCGGCAGCTAGAGTGAGACAGAGGAGCTGAGAAACCCGGAGTCTCCTGAGAGCTGAGCCAGGATGGAACACGGGGGAGGTAGCCGTGCCCTCTGCTGCTGCTGCTGTTGCTTCTATCACACTGGGAAGCCGAGACAGAGCAAAAGAGCCGCCTTCAATGTTCTACCCCAAGAGGAGTGAAGATCAACAAGGAAATACCCCGAAGGCTCGGGCTCGGGGTTGGAATTTCCACAAAATAGGAACCAAAATCCTGACTACCATACTTAAATCTGCTGCCTCAAGAAAATGAAGGACACTAACCAGTGCCACAAAAAACTGAAACGAAGGAACTGTGGCCTGTGCAGTGACAGAAAGACTTTTCTCTTTCCTTCTTGGACTTTTATTGAAGGAAAAGAGGAATTTAATTCAATGTAAATATATATATATATATATATATATATAGGTGTAAGTAAATAAACCTTTGTAAATATTTTTCCCTTCCCCCAATAACGAATGGTTGTGTTTTGTCTGAAAACTCTCCACATGAAGTGAAAAAGATATCAAGTCCATACTATCACTAAACCCTCTCACAGGGGTAGACTGTGGGAGGGGGGCTTGAACTTAAAAATTGGATCCTTGGGAGTTTCAAACCACCACAAAGCCAAATGGTGCTTGGATTAAATAGCGCATGGACTACTTCTATCTACACCCCAGAGGTAAGAACATGGCCTAGGTCTGCACAGAAGGGTGTAGGCTGTATAACACAGCACTGAGCCAGGAGGGCTCTATCAGCGTACAGGCCTTTCCACCGAGAGTCATCTTTCATAATTTCTTAGCAAATGCCAGGGTTGGTATTATACACGGTTGAATGGATTAGTTGTCTGAAATTACTTCTACAGACCTAATGAGCTATCAGTCTAGGCTAGAAAAGTCATCTCCTCCCTTCTTTTGGCCTCCTCAACCTCATCCTTCTTCCTTCCCTTCTAGTGAATCCAATGTGATTGTGACACCCTCATGTATTACAGGTTTAATCAGGTTCAAAATTCAAGTGTTTCAAGTATGGAAGTGTAATAAATACAGTGGTGGAATCAGTGAGAAGGATGAGTTATAAATGTATGTTTAAGACTTTACTGAACTCTGTCTAAATTCAATCAGAGTATTTTATGAAATTTTATGAGAGTTTCTCTGAATTTTTTCTTATATAAGGTTTCTTTGGGATTTGTCAGGGGTTTTTTTGTTTTGTTTTGGGTTGGGTTGGGAGCTTTTTTCTGGTTTGTTTTTGGGGTTTTTTTGATGTTATTGGGGTTTTGCAGTGGTTTTTTGTTGTTGTGGTGGGGTTTTTGGGGGGGGGAGTTTTGTTTTTTTTTTTTTTGTTTTGTTTTGTTTTGTTTTTTTTAAATCCTAAATAGACAATGGCTGTAGATTTTATCCAGAAGTTTTTTACAGATATACGGCCTGCAATTATTTTCTTTTTCCTAGTAATGGTAAAGATGATTGCTAAATTACTTAAATGTTGATATGAATCATGTGAAATCGCTTCTGAATCTTTAGGCATCAGGTGAACTTGATGGTCACGTACCTTGTGATCAAGCAGCAGGGTCTATAGGAAACCGGATTCAAAAAAAAAAAAGCAAAACCAAACTAGGAGGCACCAAAAAAAGAAATTTCATTATTTCCTCCATTTCTTCAGTGTCTTTTTGTTTGTGTGTTAAGATTTATTAGTTTATAAATAAATAGCTCTTTGAAGTATTTACACTGCCTACATTACTTTTTTGGACATTGTTTTTGGGTTTTTTATTTGTTTCTGTTTTTGCAGAGAACATGCTTGCTTTTGCAGCTATGTGCCAGGATCGTCTGTGTCATGCAGAAATAGTATGCGCTTTCCTTTTGACATCCTGCATCAGCACAGCAAATTGTTTCATTAAGTGCCACTTGTTCAGTAAGTGTAACTAAATTACAGCCAAAGAAGACAAATCATATATGAGGGCAGAGATCAAGGAGCTGTTTATTTTACAAATGTCTCTAACAGGCATACTTTTTGTTTAAATCAAGGAAATATTTGATTCATTTCAATGGACACATCAGTATCGTAAAAAGGCATCTGTACTTTTCAAGGCTTTGTGTATATAATTGGTTTTCAAAGAAATTTCATCACTATTTCATGTGTTATTTCTGCATTACAATATTTCTTAAGTGTCAGTAGTTTACAACTGTAATTGTCAAGGGTATGATTCATGAATGTGAATTATTTCAAAGAGAAAAAGACAGAAAGAAGGGTCAAGGAAAAATTGGTTGGACTGTTTTAAATTATCCAGCAAAGTTTATAATCTAAGCAAAAGTCTGTAAGACTTCAAGAGGTATCAAATAAACCACTAAGTGCTATCTCTTTTATATAGTTATTTGAGTTCACAGAATATTTAATATGATCATTAGTTTGTGAATTCGTAGGTACTTTATATGGAAAATATATAAGAAATACATTCATAATGTTTCTAAATGATCAAGTTTGTGTATTGATAGACCATGCTGTTACAGACTCTCTTGGTTGATGGAGCAAAATGAGTCAAGGTAATGGCTACCAAATTATCTGCTTTGGAAATCATTCTGGACACTTCAGCATACGTCATAGTGTGTGGACATATTATAAGTTAAAGTTACATTAGATACATATTATGCTTTGAGAAGCTGGAAGAAACAGGAACTGGTATTTTTATTTAAGTTTTATACCTTGTTTAGGCTTGCAGCATCAGTGGCCACTTACCTTTCAAGTTAAGGATATATTTGACTTATCTTACCCTAAGGTTTTACCACATTAGCGCAGGTAGGATTTAATTTCTGAACTTAACAAGTGGTCAAATTTCTTTGAATTTTTTAGGGAATGTTTGTTATCTACTCTTCACTTTGTAAAAGGGTATAGTTGACGCCTCTTTAATACGGTTCACTGTGTTTGGAGTAACAGAAAACTGCCTGAAGTGTTCCCATCATAGCAGGGTGTTTCCCTGGATACACTTTGTCTATATGTAGACAGTGATTGTCACTCAACTGTAGAGCAGGTATTTTTCACATAAACCTCACTGAGCTGGTTGGTCACTGAGTTGACCATTGCGGTGGATCTCCTTGTTGTACATCACAGACTCAGAGTGATTTAGCTTACATCTTATTGTACCTGTGATCCAACCTCTTTTTCAAAGCAGGAACAACATGGAAGTAGATTTGGATTTAGACCTAGATCATGGTCCATACACACCTTAGCATCCCTTCCAAAGGAAACTGTGGCACATGGGTGCACGCTCAGGTCTCATATATATGCACAGATGAGTTAGGGGTACACAGGAATACAGGCATTAAGAGGTGAGGAATATTGTTGAACTCACTGGCTTGTAGCATAGATTATTATTTTGTATTGTTACACATATAAACCACAAGTTTATATTACACATAAGAATATGATATATAGTAAAATGTAATGACTGTTGCTCTGTTGAAGTGTGTGCTTGGTGATATCAGTGTGAAAAAGCATAAAGAAGAGCTCATCACTAGCTTTGAAGAATTTATTTCAAAAAAGCTGAAAACCATATAAAATCCATTCCTAATTTATCAATATAAATAAATGTGAAAAAAAGAGTAATGCAATGAGCAGAAAAGACTGAATAGGAGTATTCAGAAAGATGACTGATGAAGTCAACTCTAAGATATGATCTTTCTTTCATTCCACTGCCTCTGTGCTACTAGGAGGTTAATATCTGTGTGCAGTTCCAATGAACAAAAATTATTTGCAATTATCCACAAGAGTAGCTATACATAAGTAAAAGATTCTTATTTATAAAAAAAACCCTAACAAACGCAACAAATTATATAGTAAATAAAAGCAAAGTCCCTGAACTTTTACACTTATCGCTTTGAGAGAGAAATCCTGAAATATACACTCTGCAGAAATAATTATGTTAATGTTCTGTGCCTGAAAAATAGAGCTGATGATATTGAAAATTCTATCTATGATAGTTTTGTAGTGATAAAGCTTACCTGTAAATTTAAAACCAGGAAAAAGTTCTTTGGAGTACATCTCTACCAAGTCTTCTGGTTTAAAGGGTGAAAATGGGTGAAAAATGTCTAAGGCAATAAAGTTTCGTATAAAGAAACAGAATTTCTTTCCTGACTGTTAATCCTCCCCTTTTGCTACCCCAGGATGAAGCCATGCTTAAGTGCTGTTTTTGCAAGGCATAATTTCAGAATACTGCCAACAGAAAAACTGTAGTTTTGAGGAAGGAAGCAAATGATGTCTGCAAAACATCATGATTCCAAGCAGATGTCAGTAATAAAAGAAAAGTGAAAGAGAAAAAATCCATGAGGCAGAGGCAAGAAGGTGTTACCAAGTTCAAAGTATTTTTAAAGTTTTCACTACAGCTACATTTCAGAGGGCTGTCAGACCATTACCTGAAAGTCTGTGAGATCTGTAGAAGTGATTCATCACAACTGCTCTTCAGTTTATCAAAACTGAAAGTGATGACCTCTGCTAAAATAAAAAAAAAAGAATTAAAAAAAAAAAAAGAGAAAGCAACAGTAACAAGGAAGATCCAGCACCTCAGGAAAACAGAATGAACAGGAAGGCAAAAGGGAATCTGTTATACTACTCAGGCAGCTGAACAGGCTGCTGAACTCCGGCCCAGTGATGGTGGATGTCAGGAGTCTGGCACATGTTTCCTGTTTTGCATTGTTTCATGAATCCCAAACATTTGCTGTGCCACTGAAGTCAGGAAAAGCCTCACCCTGCTCATTGTTTTTGAAATTATGACAATAAATACTAATGACGCAAAATTCTTCATACCAGGGCACCTAGTCTGTCCCATGGACTTTACCATGGCCATGAATTTATGCTGATATTTGGCATCCTTCTCACAACTTTAACCTCTGAGATTCCAGTGAAAATTTTGTGTTATATGACTATGTCATACTATATTATGTAATGTAATGTATTGTAATGTAATAGGACAAAAAAAATTAAGGACAGTCTGAATTTATATCATAATCGAAACAGGAAAACCTAAGCAGAAGTGTAATTTAGTTTCTCGGACAGGAAGATTTCAAAGAAAACTCAACATTCCCCTGAAAATCTAGTGTCACTAGAGAGTTTTAAAACATATCAGTTTGGGTTTTTTATCAGAATAATTATGTTGATATTTTATTAAATTTTATGGATTACAGTTTGTAGGCATCTTCTGAAAAAGCGATTTAGTTCCTATTTAAGACCTGACCCACCTTCTGTTTAGTTAATGTAACTATTCCCACTGATCTTAGAAGAATTAGGCTTTGTTTGAAATGAAGTGACTGAAGAAATTAGTGGGATCTTACATCTAAGCTTATTTTTGAGCAAACACAAAAGTCTGACATATGGTCCCTTGTTTTTACAGAATAATAGCATAGTTCAGGGTGGAAGGGACCTTTGAAGATCATTTAGTCTTATAACCCTGCTTAATACCAGCTTATCAAAGCAGATTTTAAAGATCAATTACTTATCTTTTGATGTAAATTATGTCAGTCGAAAATGTTCTTTCAAGACATGCTTCATGTAGAAGTATTCTTTAAAAACTGATGCCATCTAAAGATTTTACCTGTAATACACATATCTCTTTACTAACATGCAATTTTCTCAGGGATCTTCTATGATATAAATTTATTTGTTTATAATAAATATATGCCACTCCTCCAAGAAAACAAATTTATAGTTATCAATTGCAACTAATGAGAATGTTTCTCTGAAGCTGCAAGAAGCAGAAAATACTCTGTAAGTAAGTATCGGTTTCTAACGGCTTTAGTGACAGAAATGGCAAAAAGCTTGTCACACTGGATGAAAATATTTCTTGACTGGAGAAGAAATCATCCAAAGTTTTTCTTTCAGTTTTTCATCAACTTTGAGACTTCTGTCATTATGAGGTTTGTATTATTCTTGTCCAATTGACAAACTGTCAGGAAGGAGTTAATAGAAAAGCTACAACAAAACTTCAAAAGGGAACAAGACTGAGAGTGAAGTATTTATAAACATTTCAGAAGGAGAACTCATACCATTGAAGTACAGGATATTAGATCCTTAAAGTCTATGTGGAATCACTGAAGAAAAGAGAAAGTAAGAAAAAGGGGTGCTGGAATCAGAATGTTTCTTCTGAAATAGTGAACACCAGGTTATCAAAGTACACACTATTAGATTTTATAAGCATGCACTGAGCAGTCAAAGATTCAAGCATTTGCACACATTTACTGCTGTGAAGCATTAAAGTTCATGCTTTGTGGGCACTACAATATGGAAGGAAAACAACAATTGGCAAAAGATGTTCAAAAGATAAAATTTAAAGGAGAAACTTTTTATGATTTTTTGGCAGCTAAAAGAAGGAGCAAACTATGAGTAAAAGAATCTGTAGCTCTTCTGGAGAATTTTTTGAAATATTAAATTCAATAAGCAGTCAAAGTTATATTCTGGGAGTCTTTGTATTAATTCAGCATATTTTTACCCTCATCAAAAACTGCTGATCCATGTAAGAACAAAACAAACTAGAGACTTCATAATAACCATCTGTCTTTTAAGACTTTCAGCATCTCCCAATGAACCAGACTCCACAAAATGTCTAAATTCTTTCCTAAATTTACTTTGATGTTTTAATTTTAGGGTTTTTTCCCAAATTTTTATTCAAAAAGCAGTGACTTGGATTTGCCTTAAAGGTGGAAATCATGAGATAATCAGTCTGAAAGGAAGTACATTTTGCTTAGACCAATTATCTAGAAACTACAACCCTGTGGATGAGTTAGATATTTTTATGACTTACTTTATGCATGAGGTCAGCCAAAATAATCATTCTAGCCCTTTCAATATTAAGATCTATTGTCCTACTTCCTCTCCTTTGCTCTTTTATTACTTTAAAATGAACTTGAAGCCTGAACTTAGAATACCCATTTCCAAATGTTTCATAGTTACCTGCCTGGAACTGACTCAGACTGACTTCTAAAGGTGAAAGGCTCTACACAGCAAGCTGGTTTTAACAGTGCACCTCACTTGTGCACCAGAAAAGTGCTAGCTCATTAGATCTTTAAACAATATGTAGAAGCAACTATTAGTGCTACAAATATTTACTGTCATGAACTTCTGATATCATGCTCTTCCTTATGCTTTCTCCCTTCTATTGCTGTTCAGTCCTTTCAAACCCTAGCAGGTTCATAGCACTTAATTTTTGTCTCTTAGCTTTATTCTCATCTCTCTTCATGGTGTGAGAAGGTAGAGCAGGCAGCATCCTTCCATTCAGCCCCCTGAATCAGAGCTCTACTAGTTTGGAGAAAGGGACTAAATTTACACACACACACACCCCCAAAGCCCACTGTAACATGAGCAATTTCCCTAGATTTGAAATTTTATGTAGTGAATCATATAATTTAATCCTATGCCACCCTCTTTAGACCATTTCAGCAGAAATTGTGACCTCTGGAATAGTTGGGACCCAAGAGAGTTCTTTACAGCGTACTGTTGGGGTACAGAGATTTTTCAAACTAATAGGAGGCAAGGCCACAATCAATATTACCTAACATTCACAGTGGGAAAAATAAGACGAGAAACTTGAGAGCTTCAGTTAAAATCTGAGTTCTTGCAAAGTTGAAAATCGGTGCTGTTGTTAGGCTTGTAGAATCATAGAATCATAGAATAGGTAGGGTTGGAAGAGACCTCTAAGATCATCAAGTCCAACCCCTGATCCAACTCCAATTACTATATCATGGCACTAAGGGCCACGTCCAATCTCTTTTTAAAAACCTCCAGGGATGGTGAATCCACCACCTCTCTGGGTAGGTTGTTCCAATGCATGATAACCCTCTCTGTAAAGAATTTCTTCCTAACATCTAACCTAAACCTCCCCTGGCAGAGCTTGAGCCCATGTCCCCTTGTCCTATTGTTGGTTGCCCGGGAGAAGAGACCAACCCCCGCCTGGCTATAACCTCCCTTCAGGTAGTTGAAGAGAGTGATGAGGTCGCCTCTAAGCCTTCTCTTCTCCAGACTAAACAACCCCAGCTCCCTCAGCCTCTCCTCATAGGACTTGTGCTCAAGTCCCTTCACCAGCCTCGTTGCTCTTCTCTGGACCCGCTCCAGCACCTCAATGTCCTTCCTGAACTGAGGGGCCCAGAGCTGAACACAATACTCAAGGTGTGGCCTCACCAATGCAGAGTACAGGGGAAGGATCACTTCCCTGCTCCTGCTGGCCACACTGTTCCTGATGCAGGCCAGGATGCCATTGGCCTTCTTGGCTACCTGAGCACACTGCTGGCTCATGTTCAGCCTCCTGTCGATCAGCACCCCCAAGTCCCTCTCTGCCTGGCTGCTCTCCAGCCACTCTGTCCCCAGCCTGTAGCGCTGCAGGGGGTTGTTGTGGCCAAAGTGCAGGACCCGGCACTTGGCCTTGTTGAACTTCATTCCATTGGAGTTTGCCCATCTCTCCAGTCTATCCAGATCCCTCTGCACAGCCCTCCTGCCTTCCAGTAGGTCGACACTCCCTCCCAACTTGGTGTCATCTGCAAATTTGTAAATTCCTAATGACTGAAACTACCAAGATACATCAGATAATATCACTATTTTAGTAAAGAGGTTTGTGCTTTAGACACATCCAGCTGGACTATGGTCATTTAGAATTCATAGCTTTCTGTTATAAAACCGGCATTGGACTCCACTGAGTTATTGTACTTTAATTATTGTGTTGTACTTTAATTATTTTGAATAATGGAATGACTGATTGGACTTAGAAAACAATTATGGATTATCTCAACATAATCCTTTCCTTTTAACTTTCCTCTTTCTTCTCCAGCATCACAAACCCCTCAGTTGCCAAAACAGACCTTTGACCTGTGTTTTAAAAACAAGAGTAGGGATTTCCTCTAAGGCAGATGTCAGTAGCTACATGTAAATCAGCCTGCCAGATGCAGTGCCATTCAGGGAATACTTGAGCAGGCAGCTTTCCCTCCAAGGGAGAGAGACATCCTCTTAGCAATGGGACTCAAGGACAAAAGGACATGGCAAATGCAATAACTCCAAATATAATCTACAAGCAGTCTAAAACCTTTTAATAGTTGGAATCTGCTCTTTATCCTGAGGCAGTTTTTTCTCTTTTTCTAGTTGGCAAAATCTGTTGATAAGGCAGTCAGCTTTGCTATCACAATTTCAAGCTAACAAAAAAATTTGCAATAAAAGATAACGTTAAAACATTTTATTGGGCTTATTTGATTCTGTGTGACTGTGGATAGCGCATCATGATGTGTGTCCTTTTTCTTCCATCCCCCAAAGGGAGAACAGGCAAGTATTCCTTTCAGATAGATCACTGATTAATGTTCATGGTTCTCAGCATTCACTGGCTTCAGAAGTTGTTTATTGAAAATATGTAGTTCAGTCTCAAAGCCAACAACATTCCCCCAGGGTGCCCATTAAGCAGAAGGGCAGCACAGTTGTAAACAGTCTACTTTCTAGAGTCAAAGAATTTGATAGAAAAGACATCTAAGTGATATTTAGCAAATATTTCATATTTTGGAGTGTATGGTTTGTAGGAAGAGAGAAAAAAGGGAAGACAAAAATTTAAAAAGAGTTATTCAAGGGAAAAAATATCTAATAATAATCTAAAACTACCTCTATAATAATAATAATCTAATAATGTTCTTTTTATTAAGTGGATACATCATAAAATCCCCATCTGCACTAGTTGATGAGGTTGGCATGGAGAAACAGCATCCAGGAAAAACAGGTCAAAGAGAGGACAAGTGTGTACTGGGAAGGTGGTGTGTGAGAGCTTCCCAAGAAGTGATAAAGCTCTGAAGATGATTCTCTGAAGACCTGATAAAGTCAAGACATGAAGAACCTGATGCTTCTGTGCAAGTTCACAAGCACAGACAGGTACCCTCTATGGCTTTGTGCTGTATGACCGCAGGCTGCTGTACACAGATAAAGATTACAGGACAGATTCTGTACAAACAGGCCCCCAAGGGCCTCTCCTAATGCATCCCTAGAAAACCCTGTCATATCACAGCCAGCCGCACCCCACAGGGCATCACCCCATTGGGGCTGACCTTCCTGCTGCTTCTTCAGTCTGGTAGCTTGAAATGAGCCTATGAGGGTGCGAGTCTGCTATGCGAGTACATAACTGTGCTGTGCTTTTGTCTGTTAAGAGCAACAGCCAGATTTTATTATTAGTAACAGTTTAATGAATAAAAGGTGTTCTAAGAAATATTGGCTATAATCTGTGCCTCTTTTCTCTCTCAAGCCCTAGGCAGGGGAGCTTACAACTGATACATGCTAAAAGAAATACAACGAGGAGGAAAGGTAGCAACATTAGGGCATTTATAGGTGCTAGAGGGTCCAACATACAAATTGTGGGTCTGTAAAAATTAGGCAAGCAAAAATGTTTTGAGAAACAGGCATAAACAAATGGCTATACTCTATTTGTAAGAACAATAGGTTCTCTGAAACTGTATATTTCTTTCTCAATATGTATAATTGCAACATATCTGATCATATCTTTCTCTTTCATCCTTTGCATGTCATTTTGTTCAAAAATTCTAGAGCAAAGAACTTGTCTTTTTAAAAGCTTGCACAGAATTTATCTCTGTAGTGTAAAATAAGGCTGATTAATAAATTAAATAAATAATAATGATTGAAATAGATGAAAATGGAAAGTTTTACACAGCCTCAATTTTGCATCACCTTGAAAGGTTAAAATTGAATTTTATAAAAATCCTATTTCCACCATTAGTTTTATGACTCTTTGTCATATGTAGAGCTCAACAAAATATGCTAAATGTTCATTAAAGAGAATAATTTGTGGTAAACAACTGTGGCTTTAGAAACATCTCTTTCTAAGAATAGTAATTACATCATAGAGACATAACTTGGTTTTCTCTCTATTTGTTTTTAAATACTGTTTTTATCAGTAGCCAATTCTGATTTGGTGAAATGCACCAAGGCAAAACACTCCCACATTATTAGTTGTACGATTTATTTTTTGTTATTGTTGTTGTTCCATATTATGTTGCTTCTAAGCTGAAAAATAATTAATTACATTTACAAAAAATTCAACATATCTTTAAGCTTATAATACTATATTTGCAAACTTTCAACATGCATAGTAATATTTTTTTTTCATTAGAGCTAATCAAAATTATCATAAGTCCATTGACTTTAGCTTCACATAATTGTTTGGTAAAATGTGCATGCAATTTCTCTTTTACTTTCATGTTCTATTATTGTAATGTATATCCTAACAAGGCTTATTTCATCAAATTAAAAAAGAATAATTAAAAACCTCAAAACAAAACAAACAGCAACAACAAAAAAAAAAAGCCAAAAACTTTAGTGGCAGAAAAAAATTTGCAAATTTTCTGTAAATTAATTTTCAAAATTATTAAAACTTCTGGGAATTAGTTTCATTTCAGTTCTGGAATGAAATCCAAAATCAGTGCAGTTTTTCATAGTTTCAAGTTTCATTCCAAATGCCTGATATCTCAAAATGTAAAAAAGTGTTCTATTAAATATTCATTTGGGACCCCTGGTGGCCTAGTGGTTAGGATGCAGCACTCTCACCGCTGCAACCCAGGTTCAATTCCCGGTCCCCCGGGCAAATGGAGTTCATTAGCCCTGTAAGGCCATCCATCTATGAGAAGGTCACTCTAAACAAACCTACGTCCTGAGGACCTCACTGCCATTGTCCAAGCTTGCTTGGCCCCGGCAGATGAACCTTAGGATTAAAGGGTGGGCTCAGTTCAGCGCATGCTGTGTCTCACCTAAAAAATCCATTGCGCAGGCTTGAAAGGTAAAAGATCTTTCCCAAAATCTTCGTTCGCGAAGACTGACCATTATTATTATTATTATTAAATATTCATTTGTATTTGAAATTCAGATACAGCTCTTAGAGTGCTCGTATTTAACCTGACCAGAGTTTCACTCCAACAATAGGAATTGAAACAATAACCTGTAGTGCATTCTTGTCAGGAGAAGTATTAATCTCCAGTCACCCACTGCTGGTGGTGATGTCACTCAAGAATTACTACAAATTGGTTGAAGGAGGAACATGAGACTTTTATGTCCCTAGTCTGTGCCAAATATGATCTGGACCTAGTCTCAGACCAGAATTGTCATCCTGAACATCAGACTATGTTTTTGCATTCATGGGTTGAAGACCCATGTTATGCAGTGTTACTGCATAATCTTAGGGTCTCTCTACCCTACTAATCCAAACAAAGGGCCAAGTCACGTGTTCAGACATTGGCACATATGTCCTGCTGTTTGTTCACATGTTTTTCTGCACGGTTTTAGTTCGTGTCAATCCCAGAAAATGCCTGAACACTAGGAACTTTTCTCGTGGAAAGTACAGAGGAGGTAAGTGAGTCCAGGATGCTGCTATCTGTGGCATATACTTTCTAGAAGTGACAAAACCCACACCCTAGAGAATTTTATCTGCTACCATAGATATAGCCTATTTGGTCCAAATCAACAGGGCATTTCTAGCAAATTACCAAGAGCATGTTGAACAGAGTTTATGTCAGATTTCTGATTTTATGCATTTTCTAACAGCTGAGAAACCTCAATACTTAATCCCATGCCAGCTGTAAGAGAAAATGTCCTTAAAAAATGTTTGAAATGCAGCCAGTTTGTACCAGTTAATATTCTGTCACATGGAAAGATCACTTCTTATCCAGTACCAAATGTCCTAACCTGAGTGAATAGTTTTGTTTTGCAAACTCATAACCTGAAAACTTTTTCTAAGTGAATGTTGTGTGTGTTTAAGTTCTCTGTTTTTTTGTTCTCTTCCAGGCTTTATCCTGTAGTCCAAAGAATAATTTTCCAGCAGTAAAGATGAACAAACTATGGAAATTATAATACATTTTAACATGTACAGAAAAAAAATTGTGGCAAACCAGGGCACTAGAAACATTTTTCTAAACATGTGGACCTATTCTAAGTGCATTAGTATTCAGAAGAGACCCCTGGTGGCCTAGTGGTTAGCGTGCAGGACTTTCACTGCTGCGACCACGGGTTCAAGTCCCCGGTCTCCTGGCCTGATGGAGGTCGTTAGCCCTGTGTGGCCATCCATCTATGAGAAGGACACTCTAAACAAACCTACGTCCTGAGGACCTCACTGCCATTGTCCAAGCTTGCTTGGCCCCGGCAGATGAACCTTAGGATTAAAGGGTGGGCTCAGCTCAGCGCAGGCTGTGTCTCACCTAAAAAATCCATTGCGCAGGCTGGAAAGGTAAAAAGACCTTTCCCCAAATCTTCGTTCGCGAAGATGGGCCATTATTATTATAGTATTCAGAAAAACACTCCAGGTCTAACATGGGTGGATTTTGTTTATATTTTCTCATTCCAACTTACTCCTCAAAAAATAATCATGCATGAAGCTAGGGGCCTCGAGGAGAGACTCCCCACCACTTCAAGCCAGAGTCACCAGTGTCTTTTAATGTCCAAATATATATTTTATTGTAACATTCTAATAATAACCTAAAAATGAAATAATTATTTCAGCTGAGAAAATTCAACACTGTTAAGCAAGAGACACTTGAAACTTCCCTCCTGTCCATCTATGTCTTAAAAATAAATGCTCTTTCAACAAACTTGGAAAGGAATCCAGGGTTAAAGCAGAATGTTTCTTGAGTGAGAAAGTGGGTTTCATCTGATGACTTATCCATTTTTTTCAAGCAAATTCCTATATAGACCATTCATAATTTACTTTGAAGGTTGTAATATGATAAAGAACTATGGGAAATCTCACATATTTTGAGTTATTCTTGTTTCATGAATTGATGAGTCTCAAGGGCATAACTAATAGCAAAATGTGGAAAGAATTCTTAGGTGACCGTGGTTAATAACTTTATGTTTAAAAGTTGGCAATGCTTCTCTTCAATCTACTAATAAATATGTTGAAGTGTCAAAGGGAAAGCATATACCAGATTTATTATCATAATTATTATTTCAAACTATATTAATTCAGCTTTCAACATGTCTTCATCAAAGACAAAATATCTTTTTTCTTGTTAGATTAAAATCCACATTGCAACAAATATTAATAAATTAATTGTAATATTTGTGACATGAAATTAACTTAATCAGAGATGACATAAGACACACGGAAGTTATTAGAAGCCTTTATGTAGGAAGAAGTTACCACAGAAACTTTATTGCAAGGCACAGTAAACATGAGAAGTACTTACCAGTACGTTTGAACCTGTGAATGATAATTGGACAAATTCATGTGCCAAATTCTATAGGAATGTTTACATTTTCTGCTGCTTCTCAATTAGTGCAATGACCATCTTGGGCCTCATCTCTGGTGCTTGTTGACACAAGCGTCAGTGTTCCATGAAAAGGTACAGTGGTGTGAAACGTCTGTCTTTTGCTTCTTTGCTTTAACACTTCTGATCTTTTTGTGCTTCATAATGCAATTAGAAATTTGAAATCACTATAAGAGGTACATGAACAAGTGGCAACTACAAAAAATCATTCTCTTTGCTTCATGTATTCAGAATATTCTATACCACCAGCTGGTAAAGATATCTGTGGCCAATTTATCCATCATTTGCATCCTGTTTCAATGCACACTGAGGTCAGGTGAAAGACAAAAAGAAGATGATTGTTATTCTATTAACACATTTAAGGTAACCTGATATGTTTACTGTTTTTCCTGACATGCAGGCTCCTATAATGAGGTGATTATTTGGGAAAGAACTTTTTAATTAAAAAAAAACAACAACCCAAACCAAACAAAAATAAACCTCTCCACAAAAAAACAACAAAACCGCCTCCACAAATATAACAGAAATAAGGGCTAAAAAATTAGTCAGATGAGTGAAGGAAACCCTGAGACATTAATTTTAAACCAGCCTTTGGGATGAGAAAATTTTTGAACACTTAAGTTGTAATTACAAAGTCTATATTTAGGAGAGTTATCTACACTTTTTTGTCCCTCTTCAGTTTCAATCAAATTCATAAAGTTTGAGCCAGTTACTTGAACACTGATTTCATCAGTCACTACTGTCTCAGTATTTCCTTTCCATTCAGATGACCAAAACAGTTTTTCGTCTTTAAGTTATTTAACTTAGTGTTTGTTTAGAAGTGGAGATTTACTTTTCATGAATTCACTTCATGAATTAATAATTATACTAAATCAGATAACTTAGTAACAAATGTAAGATTTCTGCAGGATTTTTGGCTCCATGGAAGCCATTGTTTCAGCATAGCAGTTTCATGACACAAAGTTTGTTTGAATAAGAGAGGTATGTTGTAATGATTTGTGAAAACCACTGTTGGTAACCAAGTCCCAAGTGTAATGGGAACTGGTAGGCATCTTGTTGGTGATTTGGGAAATCCAAAGGAGGATGCTCAAGACTCCTCAAATGGAAAATTAAAGGATATCCTATCTGCGTATTTTGGTAAGCGTGGAGGACTTTTTATGAAAGCTTGATTCATTCAAGCATAAAAACAGAGGGTCATTTACATTACATGTCTAGTTTAAGTTACCCAAGTGTCCTCTGAGAGTAGAGCTGATAGTGACTGGTTGCCAGTAATGTCAGAGAGGAAGACCAAGTGACCCCGAAAGAGACTGCTTCCTGATGCATTCATGCAGGAGGTTTCCTGAGAGCTCACAGAAGCAAGTTGTTCTACTACACTGCAGTGCAAAAGAGGATATTGGGAAATACGTGTTCATGAACGTCAAGCAAGATTACAAAAATAAAATTGTGTGCTATTTCTTTTCTTAAAAATGTGTCAAGTTTCTGTTGATATTTCTTCACAGAAGCCATCCGAATTGTGGTACGGATGTATTTCGTTTTGTACAGTTCTAGGAAACCCAGGAGAAGTTCATAATTTAAAATGAATCATGAACAGTTAAGATATTGGTTACTGAAGTTGGGAAAAACGCTATTAGAAGGGTCATTAAAATTGTGCAAGTTTAAGATACCATATATTCCTGATACTAAACATTGCTGTTCTAGTGCCGATTAATTCAGCCAAATGGAATATAAATTACTTCACTGATTTATGTGTAATAACTCCAAACAAGTGGTTGTGAGGGAGGGGAGGACAGTTAGAGCGCTTCAGCTGGACTAGGCAATGTTGTATGTATTATTAAAATCAATAAAAATAATATGTAAAAGCCAAAAATACAAGCCTTGGGTGAAGTCAAACCATAAAGTATTTATGGATTAATAAAAACATGGTGTTTATGTTTCTCTTACTACAGAATTCACGAGTGGCGCCCATTTACTGTTTTTTCCCTGGTTCCACTTATCATCACATTTTGCAGATGCATTAAGCTGTTTGTTAAAAATATTTCTGCTGACCTTTGCTGAGAATTCTAAGGAAGCAAATAAGGTTAAAGAACTCTATTTTTTTTCCTAATTTTTAGCTTTAAGTAGTGTGGTTGACACACCTCCAACCAGAGGGACCTGGACAAGCTCAAGAAGTGGGCCCATGGGAATTTCATGCAGTTTAACAAGACCAAGTGTGAGGTGCTGCACCTGGGACAGGGCAGACACCGGTATCAATACAGGTTGTGGGATGAACAGATTGAGGGCAGCCCTGCAGAGAAGGACTTGGGGGTGCTGGTGGATGAGAGGCTGGACATGAACTGGCCATGTGCACTTGCAGCCCAGAAAGCCAATTGTGTCCTGGGCTGCATCAAAAGCAACGTGGCCAACAGGGCATGGGAGGGGATTCTGCCCCTCTACTCTGCTCTGGTGAGACCCCACCTGGAGTGCTGCATCCAGCTCTGGGGCCTCCAGCACAGGAAGGATGACAACATGTTTGAGGGAGTCCAGAGGAAGGCCACAAAGATAATTTTTAGAGGGATGGAGACAAGGAAAGGCTAAGACAATTGAGATAGTTCAGTGTGGAGAAGAGAAGGTTTTGGAGTTACCTCATTGCAGCCTTCCACTACCTGAAGGGAGTGTATAAGAAAGACAGAGACTATTTACAAGTGTGTAGTGACAGAACAAGGGGGAAAGGCTTCAAACTGTAAGAGAGTAGGTTTAGATTAGATATTATGAAGAAATTCTTTACTATGAGGGTGGTGAGATGCTGCAACAGGTTGCCCAGAGAAGGTGTGGATGTCCCATGCCTGGAAGTGTTCAAGGCCAGGTTCAATGGACCTCTGAGCAACCTGGTTGTCCCTGCCCATGGCAGGGGGGTCAGAACTAGATGATCTTTAAGGTCCCTTCCAAACTAAACCATTCTATGATTCTATGAGTCTGTGACTCTATGATTCTATGACTCTATGATTTTATGATTCTAACTTAAGTCTGTTATCTCTACTATCTACTGGATATCTATTTAATTAAGAGTATTTGTCAGTTAACTGTCCCTGGAAAACTTTACCTTTGACAAAACCCACCTGTCCTTCATACTGTTATAAAAGCACTTGGACCATGTTTACTAAACAGTGGTTCTTTTATATCACCTCTGTTGGAACTTTTACTTTATCTACGTAAGATAAAGGAAGATTTTGTCTTTTTTTAAACAGAAATTCAAATTTCTGTACTGCTGTAGGGTATATTTTAATGATGTTCATTATATTCACTTTTTATTTGAAATAGTTTATACATTTATAAGTACAGGCACAATGATTTATGAAATGTCATTTTAAGTGCATCACTAATTACTCTATGTTAACAGCTAATGTAAATTATATAGGGGCTCAATTTGAAACTATCACCTATATGCCTTATTTCTGAAAAATATAAACAAAATTGAAATGTCTGAGGGAAAAATTAAATAGTTAGAAGTAAAGTCATACCCATTTTGAAATGAACTCACTTTTTAGAACAGAAGAATTAAGTATTTAGAATTTTTTTAGATTTTTTTCAAATGAGACAATTTTAAAGTTTTTTAATAAAGTATTTTTCTTTGAAAACAAAAAGATGATTAGATCAATGCAAATTCCAAATTATGTTTTCCATCTACAAAATAGCTTTCAGTGAAAATCATTTTTATTTGGAAAAAAGTTGTCTACCAGTGACTTATTTTATCATTTTCTGCTCATATTGATATGTTGTATTTTGTAACTGACATTATAACTGACCTAAATTATGTTGCATACCTTCTTCTTGGACATATTGGGTTGCTGCTAGTTCATGTTTCCTGTGACCTTTTATCTTTCTGAAAAGTATTACAGACGGGTGAGGTGTAATTATCTCAGTGGACAGTGGAGGATTCAACTTTACTAACAACATAAGAAATACTACTTTTCCATTTTCATGTATCCAGGCAGTCTGTACAACTGTGCCCTAGATGGTGATACAGTGAAAAGACTTTGGTAGGTGTAGTATAACAGATCAGAATAGAAAAAAAAATGTGCATAATTTCTAGTATATATGTTCATGAGAATGGTTTGTGTTGTTAAAGTAGGAACATATTTACCACATGTATAAATGTATGCAGTTCTCATTAATCTCTACACTCAATGTAGTGAAAGACTTAGTAACTTGGATTACTTACTTTCTTCTTGCTTAACTTAATTTCACTCAATAGTGTATTGTCATTGGATATTTTCCCTTCTGGATTCATTTGGTAAGTTAGTCATTCTCTCTGAAGAAAATTCTGCAAAACTATACAGTTGTGAATATGACAAACACTTGTCTTAACTGTGTTTCTGGTTTAATGTTCATAGCATCACAGTAATAAAAATCATAGAATCATAACTACATATGTCGTGGTTTAATCCCAGCTGGCAGCCAAGCCTCACACAGCCACTCACTCACTACCTCACCAGCAGAACTGGGGAGAGAATCGGAAGTGTAAAAGCTGGAAAAGTCAGGGGTTGAGATAAAGACAGTTTAATAGGGAAAGCAAAAGCCATGCACACAAACAAAACAAAACAAGAAATTCACTGCTTCCCTGGCAGATGTTCAGCCATCTCCAGGAGACAGGGATCCATCACACATAATGATTACTTGGGAAGACAAAAGCCATCACTCCAAACATCCCCCC